>NC_045635.1:77421681-77731464 GCF_009829155.1 Mustela erminea | reverse complement strand
TAAAATATAACAACAAAGAAACTTATCAGTAGACATTTGGGGTTTTACATTACATACACTATATTTAATTTAAAAACATCAAAGGACTTAATATTAACTGAAAGAGACTCCAATAGATTTTTGATAAGCATTATAAACTCTGTATAATGACTACTTCTGCTAACACACTATAAAAGTTGGCATCCTTAAAGATTCTGTGAAACACTCCTCCAAAATAATGAAATTACCTTCCATTATAAATATATGCAAAGAAGTACTGAAGTGACTTGAACCTATTAGACTAGCTGGTTTGAATATGAAATAATTAATACAATCATAGATCTGACTCCCTTGGAGCCCATTAGCTTCACACAGAGTCTATCTCATAGCACTACTACCATAGCAGTCTTCTAGCACCATTAATTAATACTGAGTAACATACATTTGTGTGGTAATATGGTTATCAATGTTTCTACATCTATAATTTCTTTTCATTGTTATTATAAACCTGAAATGTCAGTAGGGCATTTTTATTTAAACTTTATCTCACTGCTTATAGATGAGAAAAACATAACTACAAAAAGGTTAAATGACTAACCAAAGGTCGCAGAGTCTGAAATGAGGTTAGGATTTAAATGTGGTTCTTCTTACACCTAATGTACTATAGCAGACTATTTCCTCATGGAGTCACTAGCAATGAAAAGAATTCATTCACACAGAATGGATTATGAGGACTTACTTCTTACTTACTTCTACCACCAGAAATTAACTTCAACCTCATTCTCTAATGATAATGGATAACAAATGAAGGACAGCTTCTCATTCCAGTCTACTTTTTAAGTTAATCTGTACTTGTTTCTTTAAACCATTACTGGTCACAATGGTTCACTTCTAATATAAATGAACATGAAAGTGAACTTGGTAATTATAAACATTCCTAAGAAAATCCTACCAATGAACAGATGTATTCATAATCAAGATACGACATTAGATGAAGTGAATGAAAAGTTTAAAATTATAAGATTTCTTGGCATAATGTTATTTTTATTTGGGGGGGAAAAAGTCTTCTTATCTTTACTAATGTGAATTTCCAAGTTGGAGTACTTAATTATACTAACTAAACTTGGGAATAGCTTTACAAAATAAAGTTGAAGTATATTTTAAGAATAATCAATTTTAAGGACTGACCTATTTATTAAGATTAAAAATTAACAATCACAGAATCATGGAATTGTTTCTCTTACTATTTAATATGAACTGTCCAAATATTTTATTCATATTTATGATGTTTATGTGTGTATACACATATATGCAATTGAAATATTTTTACACTCAACAAATGATAATCTTCCCCTGGAATGCAATCCTGTCCTGAAATTAGTAAGAAATACAGTATTCAAAATAATTTTCATTTATTTTAATGCAGCAAAATTACAGGAAACATTTTTACAATCTGGATGGAGATCAAAGAAATTGTGGAGAAAATCAAAGTAAGTTTTCTGAAAAGTTTTAGAAATTAGAAATGACAAGTTTTATGTATAAATGGATATGCTGAATACTTTGAAAGGTAAAATGTATATCTAATTTTTTATTAGAAGAGCAAAATTATAAATAAAATCTTTTAAAAAAAATAAAAGAGAGCAAAATTATATTTGTTAACATCAAATTTTTACACTATTAGATCATATCTATGATACAAAACGTGTGGAGCCGTAAGAATGCTATCTCTTTTAACAGAGTTATTCAAGTTAAATGCATGTTTCACAAATTTAATAAAGAATATCATATAAATGCCACCAGCTTTTAAAAATCAAATCATTATTAGTCATTCTCTTCCCCCTAATGAACAATTAGAAATGTAACAATTAAATTAGGCTATGACAGAGTATTGAGAATTGAATATAGCTAATGAATAATTTAGTATTTGGCACAATTTTGGGTATGCTAGAAAAGACTGTGTGACTCTGCATTTTTACAGATCAGTTAATTTAATAATAAATTATTATTATGCAACCACTCACGAAATAGTAAGGCCCTGTACTAGAGTGACATTGAGAAATGTCACCACTTCTGGTTGGAGGGAGGCAAAAACAAAATGAGTTCTCAGAGATATGGAAAGGGAAGTCAGATTATACAAAAAAGGATAAACATTTAATGAAAAATTATCAAATATTATAGATAAGTGAAACAGACTAAGGGAAGCAAACGGCACTGTGCTGAATAATTTGGAGTTCATCAGTGACTTCTGAAGTCATTTCTCAGTAGACTGATGGATACAAATGTAGTCCATCAGTCAATATCCACTAAGCATGCAATATGTAAAGAGGTGTTAGGAAAACAAAACAACCAACAACAAACAACAACAACAACAACAACAACAACAACAACAACAACAAAAACACAGGCCCCAAATGGCATCAGTTAGGCTGATTCACGAACCAGAGATTAATACATAATCTAACTGCAGTTTGAAGAAATAGTCTTAACAGGTGAATCAGGAACTTTCAAATCAGGACACCATAAGTCAGCCACAGAAGTTCTCTCCACCAGGCCCTAAGGGAAAGTGGCAGGGACTAAATGATATTTTCCTTTCCCTAATAACTTGTTGCCCTAGCCTCTTTCCACAAAAACCTTTCATTTTGTACAACCCCTTGGAGTTTCCCTTTGCTTACTAAATGGAATGATGCCAAATTCATAAATCATTTAATAAGGCCAACTAGGCCATAAAAAATTATGTAGTTGAATTTTGTGTATTAATGAGCATTTTTTTCTTCCATTTTATTTTCTCAATCACTGTTTTCATCAATGGGCTTTAAAGGTTAAAATGCATGGTAAAAACTAAAAAGAAAATGCATACATAGAAAAAGGACATTTTTCTACCAACACTGGTAATCTCCATTTCTTAATAACCATTTAAAACATTAAAAGTGTGAGGGTGTTTAAAAATAAAAATAAATAAAAAAGTGTTGAGAAGACTTAATCAGTTCTAAAGTTTAGACCCCATAACTAAGAACTTGAGTGTATATGAGTGCTTTTGATCATAGGTGATGCAGTAAGTACTGCAAAATTTCTAGGTTTTTGAAATTATGCATCCAATTTTTCAAACTGTCAAAATACTTTTGTCTCGGAACAGTATTGATTGTGTAATGAAGTCCATTAAAACTATTTAGGGAAGTTTAAGCAGCTAACACCTTATTTTTATCCAAACAGTAAAATTACTTATTGTCCTGGAAAATTAAATCTGTGGAGTTAGTTCAACTAAAATGCAAAACTGCCAGAAAGTCTGGTTCTGGTCACATTTTTACCTCCATCTAACAAGATAATTTTCTACCATCAAACTCACTGTGATGTGACATAAAGTCTGTATCTTCATTCATTACCTGGGTTCGAAGTTGCTGGATTTCTGTTTCAAGCTCTTTAATTTTTTCTTCTCTTCTTTGAAGCTCAGCTTGAGCTTCCTGTCGAGCTGTAAATTCTTCATCAAACTGCAATGATCACCACCATAAATGTATACTTAATAACATAGTTTTCAGAAAGTTTTAAACAACTTTATTCATTAAGTAAGTGGAGTGTCTTTTGCTTCACTGAATTCCCAGGTCATTCAGAAAATCAAAGCTCCAGACCTCTTTCATAAATAACACTTAAGCACACCTGTTGGGGTGGGTTACTGAGTATGGTGTTAGTAAAAAGGAAATATGGAAGCTACCCAAGGTTAAAAAACCCATTATCAGAAAGCAAAAAAGAAAAAGAAAAAAAATTATTTTTCTAAAGATTTACTCATTTATTTTAGAGAGAAGTGTTTAGGGAGGAGCAGAGAGAGAAAATCTTCATGCAGATTTTCCAGTGTGCACAGAGCCAGACATGGGACTCCATCTCACCACACAAGACCATGACCTGAGCAAAAACCAAGAGTGGTACGCTGAACCAAATGACTCACCCAGGCACTCCCCAACAAAATTATAAAAGGGTGGACTAAGAAGTTTCTCTTCACATATAATGGGAATTTATATTTTTTTGTTATTGAAAAAAGGTTTCAGAAATATTTTCTTAAATGTTTCATCCCATACATTTAACTTTATCGAATTAGAAAATGAAACCTAAAAATTCACCATCAAGCAGTTCATCTCTGTAACTATATTTAACCTTGAAAAGGGAACATACTTTTTACAAGGCTCACATGATTGTACAGTAATACAAATTAGAATACTTCTATTATAATCTTAATTGTCTAGCGTCCCAAAAGTGGTATTTCACAAAATCTGACAGTAGAATGATGTATGTATAGCCTAAATACAATTCTCCTTCAGCTGCTTAACCAAAACACTTGCATAAAATACTAAAAGAGATAAAATGAAAGGTTAAATTATGATGTATTGGGGGTAGGAGCTAAGATGGTGGAGGAATGGGGGAAACCAATGTTTGCCTCATTCTTCAAATACAACTACCATGAATATCAAATCTTTTTGAAGTCAAGAAATCATTAAGAGGACTGAGAGACCAAACTGCACAACTACAGGTTGAGAAGAGCCACATCGTGGAAGGTAGAAGGTGCAGAGACGTGATTTAGGGTGGAAAAGAAGTGCAATGCTGTAGGGGGCAGGGAGCCTAGATAGTGGACAGAGGAAAGAGAGAGTAAGCAGTGCAGAGGGGCCTGCACACCAAAAACACTTCCCCCAAAACCATTCACTGAGAAAATAAGAGGGGCTGATTATCGTGAGTTATTACAATCAACAGAGATAAAATACTTAAGTTTTAAAAGTCTACACCATGGTCAGTGTAGAGTCTGGTGGATGCAGGGATACACCTGTGGAGGAGGCAGAGGCCTGGGAGTAGATGGCACAACCTGAGGATCCCCTGGGACGCATTAGAAGAGAAAGTTCCTCCTTCTTGGAGTGCATCTGCTAGAGGAGGCACTGCCCCTCCAGGGACAAAAGAGCCAGCAGGTCTCATTGTGCTGCCCAGTTTCTTAGCATAGGGACAGAGACACCTGCTGAGGGCAGCTAACATGGATACTGGCTTACTGCTGCACTTTACTCTAAACTACAAGCTCCTGCATGTTGGTGCAACTGCACTTATGGGAAAAACTGATGCCAGCCCAGCATGGCATGACACTCCCTCAGAGAATAAGCATGGGTCCAGGCTTAACAGATTCCAAAATTTAGGAATTTTGAAACTCAGCAGATGTGCCGGAGATAAAACACAGGTGCACTGTGCTGCTGGGCAGGTAGATGGCTGGGACACATAAAGGGTGAATACAGGGATTTGAGAGAAGTCTGGGACACACAAGAAAATATTTTTTGCTTCTCTGTGAGGGCTTCCCAGACATTGGCAAGCACGAACTCCCCAAAACGGGAACAAGGGAGAGTACTGGTGCCATTTTTATCCACCCATCCATTAGCATGGACTGACTTCAGGGAGTACCACAGGGCTCACAGCAGAGGCCTGAAGCATCTACACCAAACCCTACAACCCCACATACTCTGCAGATGCTTCTTCAGTAGGGCAAGTATGCCTGAGAACCAACGCAGTGGAACACATCCCCAGGAACACCAGCATAAACCCCCCACACCCATGAAGTCTACCGACCACAGAGTACTGCAGAGCTTCAGCTCTAATGGAAAGAGGATCACGACTCTCTTAACAAGTAGGCCTGAGCACACCTAGTTAAAACTCACCACATAATGGACAAGATCCAAACACTCCCAATTTGAGGCAAGGAGAAATTCTGCAAAGGACTGACCTGGGAAAAAGAATAGCCAAAAAACAACAGCAGAGGACACACAGCATACACCAGGAGCAGTTCCTGAAGTGCCAGGCCCTGGAGTATATATGACTTCTCCTTAATAAAGCCATTACTCTCAGGAACAGGAACATAAGAGTCTTTCCTAACAGAGAGGAAGACAGAGACCTACACAAAATACCAAAATGGAGGAATTCATCCAAAAAGAAAGAACAAATAAAAGTCACGGTCAGGGATCTACTAGAAACAGATATAAGTAATATGCCTGATTCAGAATTTAACAGAAACATCATAAGGATACTATCTTGGCTTGAGAAAAAGACAGAAGACACCAAGGAGTCCCTTACCACAGAGATAAGAGACTAAAAAACTAGTCATGCCAAAATAAAAAATGCTATAACCAAGATGTGAAACCCACTGGATATAATGATCCATAAGAATGAAAGAAGCAGGACAACAAGTAAGTGATACAGATAAAACTATGGAAAATAATGAAGTTAAAAAGAAGGGAAGAAAAACATTCGATCATGAATACAGACTTAAGATAGACTCAGCAGAGTCCATAAACCACAATGACATTTGTATTACAGGAGTCTCAGAAGAAGAAGAGAGATAAAATGGGGCAGAAAATTTAACTGAGAAAATAATAGCAGAAAAATTCCCTTATCTGGGGAACAAAACAGACATCCAAATCCAGGAGGCACAGAGAATGCCCATCAAAAACAAAAGCAGGCAAACACCAGACATATCACACTAAAATTTATAAAATACAGAGATAAGAAAAAAATCCTAAAAGCAGCAGGGGAAAATAAATCTGTAACTTACAAGGGAAGATTAATAAGGTTAACAACAAACTTGTCCACAAAAAGTTGGCTGGCCATAAGAGTGTGCCATTATATATTCAATATGCTTAATACAAAAAATATGCAGCTAAGAATATTCTATCCATCAAAGCTGCCATTCAGAATAGAAAGAGAGATAGTTTCCCAGGCAAACAAAAACTAAAGGAATTCATGATCACTAAACTAACCCAGCAAGAAATATCAAAGGGGATGCTTTGAGTAGGAAAGACCAAAGACTAGAAGAACAGAAAAAATCTCCAAACAACAAAATTACAAGTAATGCAATGGCACAAAATGCATATCCACCAAAAATTATTCTGAATTAGGGACGCCTGGGTGGCTCAGTTGGTTGGATGACTGCCTTCAGCTCATGTCATGATCCCGGAGTCCCGAGATCGAGTCCCGCATTGGGCTCCCAGCTCCACGGGGAGTCTGCTTCTCTCTCTGACCTTCTCCTCACTCATGCTCTCTCTCACTGTCTCTCTCTCAAATAAATAAATAAAATATTAAAAAAAAATTATTCTGAATTCAAAGGACTAAATGCTCCAATCAAAAGATACAGGGTATCAGAATTAATTAAAAACATGATATTCTGAAACCTTTGAGAAGCAGTAAAAGCAGCCATGAGAGGGAAATAATATCAATACAGGCCTACCTCCAGAAGCAAAAGAAAACTCTCAAATATACTAACTAACCTTACACCTAAAGGAGCTAGAAAAGGAACAGCAAATAAATCCTAAAGTCAGCTGTAAAAGGAAAATAATAAAGAACAGAACAGAAATAAATAATATAGAAATAAAAAAATAGAACATATCAATGACACTAGGAGCTTGATCCTTGAAAGAATAAAATTAATAAACCCCTAGTCACAGTTATCAAAAAGAATAGAGAAGGGAACCAAATAAATAAAATCACAAATGAGAAAGTAGAGATCACCACCACCACAGAAACACAATTTTAAGAGACTATTATGAAAAATTATATGCTGACATGGGGCGCTTGGGTGGCTCAGTGGGTTAAGCCGCTGCCTTCGGCTCAGGTCATGATCTCAGGGCCCTGGGATCGAGTCCTGCATCGGGCTCTCTGCTCAGCAGGGAGCCTGCTTCCTCCTTCTCTCTGCCTGCCTCTCTGCCTACTTGTGGTCTCTGTCTGTCAAATAAATAAATAAAATCTTTAAAAAAAAAATTATATGCTGACAAATTAGAAAATCTGGAAGAAACAGATAAATTTCTAGATACATATAAAACACCAAGACTAAAATAGGAAGAAATAAAGTACTTAAAACAGACTGATAAACAGAGAAGAAATAGAATCAAAAATCAAAAAGCTCCCAGCAAACAAAATACTGGGGAGGGGGGTGCAGATGGCTTTCCAGGGGAATTCTGCCGGATATTTAAAGACGACTTAATACCTATACTTCTCAAATTGTTCCAAAAAATAGAAGTAGAAGGAAAACTTCCAAATTCATTCTATGAAGCCAGCATTGCCTCAATTCCAAAACTAGACAAAGACCCCACTAAAAAGAGAATAAATGGTAACTATTCCTCATGAACATGGATATAAAAATTCTCACCAAAATACTAGCAAATAAAATCCAACAGTACATTAAAAGAATGATTCAATACAATCAAGTAGCATTTATTCCCGGGTTGCAAGGACGGTTTAATATTCACAAATCAATCAATGTGATATACCACATTAATAAAAGAAAGGATAACAACCATATGATCCTCTCAATAGATGCAGAAACAGCAACTGTCAAAGTACAGGATCCATACTTGATAAAAACCCTCAACAAAGTAGAGACAGAGGGAACACATCTCAATGCCATAAAGATTATATATGAAGGATCCACAACTAGTATCATCCTCAATGGGGAAAAACTAAAAGCTTCTCCTCTAAGTTAAGAAATATGACAGGGATATCTACTCCCATCATTTGTTCAACATAGGAACAACATTTGTTCCATAGTTGGAAGTCCTAGCCTCAGCAATTACATAACAAAAATAAATAAAAGGCATCCAAATTGACAAGGAAGAAGTCAAACTTTCACTCTTCCTAGACTACATTTTTATTTATGTAGAAAAGCCAAAAGACTGTACCAAAAAATTGCCAGTATGGATACATGAGGTCAGTAAAACCACTGGACACAAAAACAATGTACAGAAATGTGTTTCATATCTGTACATGAATTATGAAGCAAAAGAAAGAGATATCAAGAAAATGATCCCATTTACAACTGCACCGAAAGCCACAAGATACCTAAGAATAAACCTAACCAAAGAGGCTAAACATCTGTACTCTAAAAACTACAAAACATTTCTGAAACAAATTGAAGAGGACACAAAGAAATGGAAAAACATTCCATGTTCACGAACTGGAAGAAGAAATATCATTAAAATGTCTATACTACACAAAGCAATCTACACATTCAATGCAATCCCTATCAAAATGCCATCAGTATTTTTCAGATAGCTAGAACAAGTAATCGTAAAATTTGTATGGAACCACAAAAGACCCCGAATAGCCAAAACAGTCTTGAAAAAGCAAAGCAAAGTTGCAGGCTTCACAATTCAGGACTTCAAACTATATGACAAAACTGTAATTATCAAGATAGTATGATACTGTCACAAAAGCAGATACATCAATTAATGGAACACAGCAGAAAACCCAGGAATGGACCCATAACTTTATGGTCAATGAAACTTTGATAAAGCAGGAAAGATTATCCAATGGAAGAAAGTCTCTTCAACAAATAGTGTTGGGGAAACTGGGCAGTATCACGAAAAAAGAATGAAACTGGACCACTTTCAGTCAGAGAAGGAAATGCTATGATTTCACTCTTATGTGGAATTTAAGAAACAAAACAGATGTACATAAGGGAAAGAAAACTTAAAAAGAGAGGAAGGCAAACCATAAGAGATACTCTTAGCTATGGAGAACAAACTGAAGGTTGCTGGAGGGGTGGTAGGAAGGATGGCCTAAATTGGTGATGGGTATTAAGAAGGACATCGCTTGTGATGAGCACTGGGTATTATATGTGATGAGTCACTAAATTCTACTGCAAACTAATATTACACTATATGTAAAATAACTAGAACTTAAATAAAAACTTGAAACATACATATATACATACATACATACATACATTCACAATAGTGTGCTAAGCAGGAGAAACCATCTCAATGGTGAATATCCATTTACTTCATCCTGCCCATCCCTTACCTCAGTCAGGGCACCAAGCCGAAACAAACAAGCCTGAATACATAGAGTAAATACTGCTTACGTTCATCTATAGAATATATGCCCTTTATTATCTATGTCACTACAAGTCATTTTAGAAGGCTATATATTATTCCAATTATATTATTACTGTTTCTAAAATTAATGTATCTTATTGTCTAGAATTGTCTTTAGAGTTTGTGGAACAATAAAAAAGCATTTTCACTGTTAATAAATACTCATCCTCACAGATTTGACCTTTGGAAATTAAAAAAATGTCAAACAGATCCCAGTCTGAAGAAAGTGTGGATAATGGAATTGGATAACAATAGTGTTTGGGTCAAACATGAAACGCTAACTAATTCTTATATTCCTCTCTACCTGAGTACCTGAAAAATGTTCCACAGAGATAAGTTCAAATTGTTTCTAATCTTTAAAAATTTCAAACCCACCCCAGATCCTTCACAGTTAGTGAATGACCATATTTCCTGGGTCACTGAGAAGACAGAGCTTTTTCAACAGCATTATACTATTCAGTTAAGACTTATTCTCTATTTCCACCTACCCTCCCAATGTTAGATTCTTCTGTGTGTTTTTTTTTTAAGGATTTTATTTATTTATTTGACAGAGAGAAATTACAAGTACACTGAGAGGCAGGCAGAGAGAGAGAGAGAAGGAAGCAGGCTCCCTGCTGAGCAGAGAGCCCGATGTGGGACTCAATCCCAGGACCCCGAGATCATGACCTGAGCCAAAGGCAGCGGCTTAACCCACTGAGCCACCCAGGTGCCCTCTTCTGTGTGTTTTTTAAGCATAATACAAACTGTACAGCTTTCCTCTATAAATCATTTATTAGTACATTTGAAAAGAGGCACACAAATGTTTCTGTTTGTAATTTAATGTGATCTTAATCTATAAACCCATAGACTAGGAATCACAGAAGCATGAGATATGTAGGTTGGAAGACTTCTTACAAGGCCACTAAACATACCTCTTCTTTTAATGATGATAAAATTAAGATCCAAACAGAGTAAGCAACTTACTTAAAGTCATAGCTAATTTGTGGAAAAGCTAAGAACAGATCTTACAACTACTGCTTCTCATTCTAGCCCCTCTCAACTTTCTTTTTTTTTCTTTTAAACTACTCTATATAGCCTCTTAAAATCACCCAGAATAAGAAGAGGCATGCAGATAGCCACTGGGAGAACATAAATGTTTTCATTCTAAATGTTGGTGATGAGAATAAAGCACTGAACACTGAAATGCTTTTCTTTTTTTAATTATTTCAGGACTCCATTTCCCACAATACATGCTTACGGAAAATTTTGCCAGATAGATCAACACAATCTGCTCCAGTCCTGTGTTGTCTAATCAAAGTACCAGTGAAAAATTAAGGAGACCCTAAGATTTTTAAAGAGAATTTTAAATGTGCTACTTAAAACAAGAACATCACAAATATAAAAGTCTATTAAAATGACAACTTCACACAAACATTTTATGCTCGGGCTCTGAAAATCTAATCTAGTAACTGAAAGAGCAAAGGCATTTCTTCAGACACCCTGAAGTACTTCAAAAATACTCTATAATTTCTAGAGTGATAGCAAAAATGATTATCTAATCTCCAAGGTAAGTCATAACTTTGAAGAGACAGCAATATGTAAGTACTTTATTTTGCTGTCAGAAGGCTGAAAACCATAGAGTTTTTAGACTTGTGCTTCAATCCTTCTCCCCGAACCAATAGGAGAGAAATATTACACGAAAGCTTCATAGGGTTTAGAAAAAAAATGCAACTTTTGGTAGAAACTAGTACAACTGTAGTAATACTTTCATGAAACAAGGAAAAGGCAGCCTGAAATCCAAATAAAATTAAGATAGCCATAAAACCTGTATTTATAAAAGGCATTAACAAAGAAAGAAACGGGAACCTCAAATTCCACCAAGCCTACATGAAGTAGCAGAATCATTTAAAGGTGGTAATTAGAAATCTAAGCAGAGAGAGACAGAGAAGAAACACTGTGTCATTCTGTTACTATTTAATAACACTGTCTTTAAATAGCATGATACTTTAGGCTTGCTAAAAATCTCAGTTCTCTAAGGGAGCTACATATTGTAAGTGAGAACTGCAAGAAAGCAATGAGGGGAACATATTCTGGTTGATTGCTACAAACTATATCCTCCCAATAAACTATTTTTATTTCATTTAACACTCTGGTAGAATATAGCTAGTATTTTTCTTCCAAAATAAAGATGAGGAGGGAACAATAGCAACTTTATCTTATCAGGAATGAAATCAATATTCTGTGATTATGTTTAATCCAGAAACATGAAGTACTATATAACTGAAATAACATTTATAAAGCCTCACATAAAGAAGATAAAATAGTTATTGTGAGTAAGTTTTTGGTTTAATGATCATGGTTAACATAAGTCTTACCTTCTTTGAAAATTCCACTGCTTTTTGTTCACTTTCTTCAACTTTTGCCTTGTTCACACAAGAATCTATTAAGATTGACAAAAATGATTAGAAATTATTGCATCAGATCTCTGGGCAAAAAGATGGTTGCCAGCCTATAATTCTACTGCGCAGTCAATCATTTTTATGTCAATTGCTATTAAAGGTAAATCGACCCTACTACAAATAAAACATAAACTACCACAATTTTTTTGCACACTAACTAAATTAATGATAGTATTGTTGAGTCACAAAACCATGCATCCAAGAATGTATTTGACTAAATCTTCATCATTTTAGAGGTATTCAATTACTTCCCAACTTTTATAATAATGTAACTCCTTAAATTTTTTTCATTTTACTGCGAGTGGAAAGGAAACAAAGAATGTATTCTTAAGATGATTAAGACTCAAAATGACCTTTAAGATAAGGCTAGAATGGGAGACACAATAGCATTCATTAATTCAGGTTTTCTACAGAAAGATTTCACTTAGATAACTTCTGATCTGGGGCAGAATGTATTAGGTAAATAAGGAAATAAACATTAAATCTCTCAGCTCTAATCAAATATTCCAGAATATAAATAACTGAAGAACCTCTTTTTGGCAATATTCTCATTATTACATATATAAGTCTATTATGTATCTAGCCATTCCATACCTATTTATCCAAAAGAAATGAAAACATATGTCTATACCTGTGTATATGAATATTCATGACAGCTTTATATAACAGCCAAAAACTAGAAAGAACCCAAATATCCATCAACAAGTAAATGTATATACAAATCACAGTATATCCATATACTACAATATTACTCAGTTATAAAAAGGAATGAACTATTGATACATGCAATATAACAACATGAATGAAATTCAAAATAATTATATGAAAGAAGCCAGACAAAAAGAGAGTACATCCTATACGCATCTAGTTATATAAAATTTTAGAAAACAAATTATATTATTATAAATTATAGTAAGAGAAAAAAGATCAGTGGTTATCTCAGGATGGGAACAGGTAGAGAGGCATAGGAAGGACAGATTACAAAGGAGAAGACAGAAACTTGAGTGAGTGAGAGAGATGTTTATTATCTTGGCTGTGATGACGGTTTTAAGTAGACATACAAATACTGAAATCTATCAAATTATGTTCTTAATAATGGATAGTTTTTCTCATGTCAAGTACACCTCAATAAAGTTTTGTTTTGATTTGTTTTTTTAAAGAACAGTGTGTAAAGACCTGAGGTTGAAATTGTTAAATGATGAGACAAAGGGGGCAGATCACTGCTGTGCTGTCAGTGGTTGATAATGATGTTGAATTAAATTTCAGTGGGAAGGTACTGAAGAGTTTTGTGCAAGAATTTGATCGAGTTTATGAAAAATACTACATTTACAGAATCGTGAAGACACTCCATGTTGCTCAAGACCAGGTGACTTTAAAATCAGGATCCATCAATTTCCTGTAACTTCTTGAATCACCTGCTAATTTTTGCATTTATGCATGTGCATGTGGCTCTAATCAAAGTTCCACAGCATTCATCAGAAAAAATCCTCTGACCATAAAATATTATGAACTATGCATATATTTGACTTATCTGAATTTAGTTGATAACACTGAAGAAGAGAAGTTAAGTGATTTGTTCACTATCAGAGATGACACATGGATGAGGAAATAGTGGGTATCTGAAGCTCTATTCTCACTTGATGCCTTCATCTCACTGTTGAGTGAGTGGAGGGACAGACCCCATAGCTAACAGTACACAACTGTCTGTACCTGGCACACAGTACAAAAAAACAAATGTCTATTGAACACTGAAAGAGCTAGTCAAAATCAGTAGAGTATATGTGTCATGTATGATCCATAAGAGATTATAAGCCAATACAAATATATGGAAATATTCTCTTATAACACTCTCAACAAAATATGAAACAAACTGCTGATTTTATCAAGCTTATTATCAAATATGCAATAAAGCCACCATTTACATTAATTGTTAGGGAAGGTAAATTGATGCAATTTCTGAAAAGCATATAGCCTTTCAACGTTCTTATCCTCAACTGTAAGAATCAATTCTAAGAAAATGACAAGAAAAAGGCAAACATTTATACAAAGAATGTTCACAGCAGATTCATTTATAATTGCAAAAACCTGAAAACAATCTAGATGTACAATAAAAAAGGATTGGTCAAGATGATTAGGATATTCCATTAAATGTAATATTATACAGACATTCAAAGTCACATTTTGAAGGTTAAATGAAAAAACTCTTATAATAAAGAACTCTATGAAAACTCAGCCTATAGATAGACAAATTTAAAAAAGAGATACAAGATAATGTACTTAGCCAAAAAGTGACTAAAGGTGGTGGAATGTGTATTGAGCTGAAAAGTGAGATGGGTGGTTTATTCTGTCATCTACATAAGCCTCTAGATTGCCTAGAATAAATGAGCAGTGGTTTTAAAATCAGAAAATAATATATAATAATAATAAGGAATTCATCCTCGAAGATTACTGTGAGTCTGCCTTGTGCCATGGAGTAAAGAATAATATATAATTGGCATTCCACAGCTGTTGTTTTCTTCCTTTAAAGACATGACAAATGAGTTCATGCCTAAATCTTAGCAATAGAGATTTTGATTAGTTATAAAAACTGTTTAACTGTAATGTCATAACAGCATTTCACTAGAGAGGTTTCACATCATCTTTCAGAGACTGTTCCAGAAAGTACAGCCAACTAGTAGTCTAGGATGATGTAAGTTCATTTCCTGAGCGATCCAAGTAGATGAACATGATCACCTTAAATCCCTTCCTAGCTTTAAGGTCTATGAAAATATAAATTGATATTATTTGATAGAAATAAAAAGTATTAAGTTACTGCAGTAACCCTGTATTTCCTTTCTAAAACTTGAACATTAATACCTATTGCACAAGTGATTTCTATAAAACCACTGAGGAGCAAATATAAACTGAATCAAAGGATTTCAGAATCATGTTTCTAAAAAGAAAAGCATTCATCTGTAATGATAGGTGTTTCCTGTGTGGGGGACACTGATTTTAAACAGAATGCAAGAGCATCAAAACTTATCACCTAGCTTAATATTTTGAATCACACAGGCAGAACTCTCATGATCAACGTAATTAACAATTATAGTGACTGAGTACTCACAGACACAAGGACTTACCAGATATTAATAAAGGAAGTTCAGTGACAGCACTACCCTCAAAAAGTGACTATTATACAGAAGAGAGTGAAACACAATCAAAGGACATTGAGAATAATATTACATACCTATCAGATGTGTGAAATCAACATCTAATCTTTGCCTATACTTGAAATCTGGGTCCATACCACTGCAGTGCAGCACTATTTGTGAAACGCACTCCTCAATTATTTTGTAATACTGTGGCCTAAAAGAGAGAAAAGTATTCTTGAATACCTTTTCTACCTATACAAGTCAATCTTCTTAAGTGGTTCAAGGGCACCTGGGTGGCTCAGTTGGTTAAACATCTGACACTTGATTTCCACTCAGGTCATGATCTCAGGGTCATGAAATAAAGCCCCACCCCCCACGATGGGGCTCCATGCTCAGTGCAGAGTCCGCTTAAGAGTTTCTCCTACTCCATCTATCCCTTCCCTTGCTCATGCTGTCTCTCCCTCTCTCTCACGTAAATAAATACACATGATAAAAGAACTATGCCTTTTTCTAGTACTGTTAGAAGAAATCTTTCTAGACATTACATTTCCTTAAAAGAAAAATGCCTAACTTAACAACAGTCTAGACACTATAGTATAAAACCCACCGTGATATAATCAACTGTGAATACTTAGTGTCTCAATACTGTAGTTTGTAGAAATTCATATTTGTGCATAAATATACTTACCAACCTTATCTATTTACTTAAGTTATTGCTACTACAGTTAATGAAAATAAATTACCTGTTAGTCCTAGATCCATGGATACAGAAATAGTTCTAAGACTCTACAAGTTTTCAGTTTCAGTAAGGGATGAGTATCCTGGCATTAGGTGGCAATGTCTTAAATTTACTAAAACATTTTCACTCAAGATTAGCTGTAACAGCTTACAAAACTGGACTGAACTGTAATATTCCAAAAATCTATTCATACACATTTTTAAAATATCCACCTTATAGAAGCATACACACTTATATGCATGGCCATAGCCTGAATTTGTTCAAACTGTCAAAAGTTTTTAAACATGCCCTAATTTTGTAACCTATCAAGATAATTCTGGCCTTAAAAAATAACTACTTATTTGTGGAGCAAAACAAATAACACAGAGGACATGGGGAGATGGAGAGGAGAAGGGAGTTGAGGGAAATTGGAGGAGGATATGAACCATGAGATACCTTGGATTCTGAGAAACAATCTGAGGGTTATGGAGGGGAGGAGGGTGGGAGGTTGGGTGAGCGTGGTAGTGGGTATTATGGAAGGCACGTATTGCATGGAGCACTGGGTGTGGTACATAAACAATGAATTCTAGAACACTGAAAAGAAATAAAATAAAATAATAAATAAATTCTTTATTTAAAAAACAACAACAACAACAAAAATAACTACTTGCATTCCCACCAACAGTGTAGGAATGCAAGCTGGTGCAACCACTCTGGAAAACAGCATGGAGGTTCCTCAAAAAGTTGAACATAGAGCTACCCTACGACACAGCAATCGCACTACTGGGTATTTACCCTAAAGATACAAATGTAGTGACCCCAAGGGGTATATGCACCCGAATGTTTATAGCAGCATGTCCACAATAGCTAAACTTTGGAAAGAACCTAGATGTCCTTCAACAGATGAATGGATAAAGAAGATGTGGTATGTATATACAATGGAATACTATGCAGCCATCAAAAGAAATGAAATCTTGCCATTTGCGAGGACATGGATGGAACTAGAGGGTATTATGCTTGGCAAAATAAGTCCATCAGAGAAGACAATTATCATATGATCTCCCTGATATGAGGAAGTTGAGAGGCAATGTGGGGGGTTCGGGGGGGTAGGAAAGTAATAAATGAAACAAGATGGAATTGGGAGGGAGATACACTGTAAGAGACTCTTAATCTCACAAAACAAACTGAGGGTTGCCGGGGCAGGGTAGGAAGAGGGTGGTTGGGTTATGGACACTGGAGAAGGTATGTGCTATGGTGATGCTGTGAAGTGTGCAAACCTGGCGATTCACAGACCTGTATCCCTGGGGTTAATAATACATTATATGTTAATAAAAAATAAATTATTATTAAAAAATAACTACTTGAGTATTTCAAAAGTTTTTAAAAGGCATTTTTATCATTAAAATTTAGGGAAAATTTAGTAAATTCAACAAAGAGACATCAGAAAGAAATACTAGTACAGACAAATTTTGACATAAACATCCTTAAGATTAGTGTGCTAATAACTAGCCAAACTACTAAAAGTTTGCAAAGCCTAACAGTCTAATTGCTCTTATATGTCTTCTGTCATGAGGTTGGCCTCAAGAGTAAGAATAAACAGCAACATACATTAAGCCATTTTAGGCTTTTTCAAGTCATCAACAATTCTAGCATAAATAATATTGGAATATAATCAGCCTAGTAAATGACCTTTTGTATAAACAAGGAAAACACAAGTGTTCTCTCTGAGGCCAAGTTAATTATCTGTAAGTATAATTAAAGTAGCTGGTCACACTTCTACCCCACATTGATGTTCTCAGGATGAAAAAGGTGTCATACTAGAGTAACTTCTTATACTATTCAAGGTTACTGAGAAATGGATGGTTTCACGAAAATTTTTTCCCTATATACCCACAGTCACAGTACCCCTTTAATTGCCAGAACTTTAGAAAACATTTTAATTTCCATCTTTTCTGCTTTACAAAAACAGTATACAATTAAATATTCTAACCATTTTTCTACATGTCTGTAACATCATGATGGCCATAAATTATTGTACAAGTCTGAACTATAATAGTTTTCTATATAACCTTAAAACTGTCATCTTTGTTACAACTATATCTGACCCCTGGTAGCTTGCCTTTACCATTTAATCATTAAATCAAACAAATTTTGAGAAATCAGAGAACCTAGGTTGCCAGAATTTCATGCATATTAGAGTATGAAGAACAACTAAAAGTCTCTTGAATAGTTAAGTATAAGATCATGACCACAGCTTATAGATAATTTCAGTCACTCAGAAACCTTTTTTTATCGTTCTGGTTTTCAGATCTATTTGCAGTTACCAGACTCTGAAACTCCTTAACGTTATTGATCATCATAATCATTTATCTTGAAGAATTACTTTACTGGATATAAAGCTGAAATATCAGTATTATCTTCTTAACTAAAATCACATCTATTATTAAATAAATACTAGAAAGGAGAAATAAAAGTAAAACCTAACTTATTAAAATGTAAATGAACTTTAAAAACAAAATGAAATAAAATGTACATGAACTTAAAAGTTCCACTACAATCACTTTAGTGCTTATTCTATATTATCAGTATCTAGCAAAGAAAATTCACCATAAGGTCAGTAAAATCTGTTGGGTTCTTTGCTACAGAATGTCCTGTCATGGGGGTACCCAGTTTTATAAATAAATCCTTCTGGCCGATTTAAAAATAAATTCACATCTTTTAAAAAATGTTATGCAAAGTCATCAAACTCTTATACACTATATATGTACATATATATGCATACACTACCTAGTAGTCTACATAAGTAGACTAGAGTCATGAATAAACATTATTAGTTTCCCTTAAATACTAAATTCAAATAATACAAATTCTAGTACTCTCAGATCTGCTTCTTACCTGATATAATAATCATTTCTGATGAGCAAAAAATGTTGTAGAATGGATAATAAGTAATTTTCAGCAGCAGTGTCCTTCAACATGTTATATAGAAGATGATACACTTCATTCATATCAGTGAAAGTAAGTAAAGGAAAAAAATTAAAGCTCTTGATGAAAGTTTCATTCATAACAAAAGCAGCGTCATTTTTTTAAAACACTGAAGTACTATTTTGTTTCCCTTACTGTTTCTAAACCTTCAACTCCATGATCCAGTATTTCAAACTTTACATTAATATATTTAGCCTATTGAATAAGTTTAACCTTTTAATGAGAGAAACAGCTTAAAGAATATTTCCAAGACCATTTAATCATCAAAATTTTAAGCAATCAGTTACTCATTACAAATTACAGATGATAACTGGTATGATTGGAACAGCAATGCCATTAGAGAAAACGGTTTCCTCTTGATCATCCTGTGGCTGTGATAGAGGACCTATATTATTCATGTAAGCCATGACTCCTCTATTTTCACCACCACATAATACTGAATGTAATGAAACATTCTATGGACTGCTTAAATATCACAAACCAGTTTTATTTTATACTGAAAAACTATTTACTAGATGTGAAATTGTTATTGTCCGCATTTATCTGTATTTCATTATTTAGAAAAACGGAAAGTAAAGACAGTAGAACTTGAATCATTTTTCATAGGATACA
This sequence comes from Mustela erminea, assembly GCF_009829155.1. Lineage (NCBI taxonomy): Eukaryota > Metazoa > Chordata > Mammalia > Carnivora > Mustelidae > Mustela > Mustela erminea. The sequence goes on along the minus strand of NC_045635.1, from coordinate 77,711,720 downwards.
AAAGACTGGAAAAAGTTTAGATGCTTTTAATAAACGAGACAACAAATTTTAAAACTGGATTCACTTTTATAATAAAAGTGAGGACCTGGAAAATCAATGTAAAAGAAAGGTGGGAAAGGAAATATAATCCAACAGTCTAAAAATAATCTGAAATGTCAACATTTTCTCTGAAGTAGAATTAAGTATATGATAGATTATTTCTTAGACCCCATGTAAAAGTGTTGTGTTAAAGTCTCATAAGGTCTTTTAAATGGTTACAGAATGAAACCCAAAACAGCTTTATGGTGAAGTTTGATTATAAGATAAATGTATAAAAAGCAAGGAAGCAAGATATATATGCCTATAGAAAGCATTTAATATTATAGAAATGACTGTAGACTAGAGTCACTAATGATGGATAAGGAATTACTAGCATTGATCCCTTATAATAATGACATTGTTATCCATTGCACACACATTTATCCAATACTTATGTATAAGATACTTCAACAGTAGAACTGGAGGAAAAAGATGAAACCTAAGACTTCTGCCCTCAATCTCACAGGAGCACAAATGTGTACATAAATAAGATAGAAAGTACTATACGAGTTTCAAGGTGAGAAATATTTCAGCAGGTTTTTTTTGTTTGTTTGTTTTGGAGGGTGTGGCAGTTCAGGGAGGAAGAGGAAGAAGAATTAAAGAAAAATTCCATCTCGAAGTTTACCTTAGTTCTGAAATATTTCCTAAGCTCCCCAAAAGCCATAAATAAGAAATTTATGGAGTGTGAAACGAATAGCCAGAAATGCTGACAACAACCATCTTTTAGATCTAAAATCATTTCACATAAAATCACTGCCATAGGAAGATTATACACTAGTTGTATTTGACTCAAATGCTTCTATCAGACAGCCTTGATATAGTCAGATACTATATCCAAACATTTTTTTTTTTTGCTAAGGAATCAAAATTGTTGGATTGAGAATAAGGCATTTATTTGAATTGAATTATATTTCTAAAACCATCTGAGTACATTTCAATGAACTGAAGAAGTATACTACCTATAGTTACATATGAACTCAGCGAACTTTTCCCCTCAAATTCTTATACATGACGTATATGCCTTAGGTTCTTATCTATTCAAAACTACTGAGCTGAATATATAGATAATACAGCAAGTCATTGTGCAGATTTCAATATAATTTGTGTAAATCATCAGGACACTCTGACAGGTCCTCAACACGACAGCCTCATAGTGAAGTACTAATATAAATAAATGAATAAAAATTGGGCTGGCAGACCAAAATTCTAATAATGGTCCACAAAATCACCCACAAATCTCTTATTCAAAAAATTTCAAAACTATTTTTGTGGTTTGTCAAAAGGATATTCCATTTCTGCTCGAATATCATTGAGACGGTGTGATAATTCATTTAGGTCATCTTCTTTGTTCTCATCAAATACTTTCAACTGAATATCAAGCTCATCATTCTCTTTTTCCTTTAGATCCTAATATAAACATAAAACTTAATAGATGAGTAACAGTTTGACAATACCGTATTTTGGTAATAAAACACAGATACTATTATTCATTTACAAACACAAAAACGATTTTATATTGACCCAGGCACTTTAGTTTTCTGAGAGAAATTAAGTGTACTATGTATATTCCTATTTTAAAATAAATGAACCTCATTGCATTTTCCTCTTATGCCCCAGATTTTGATTATTTGCATTAAAAATTAACAATCACTTTTACAAAGGGGGAAAAAATAATTGCTAACAACCCAAACTGAATGTTGTTTTTGACTGAATACACTAATGAAAGATCACAAAAGAACTCATGCAGTTAGAACATTCACATATGCCTCTGGCAAAAAATGTAAATACAGATCAATTGTATTAATGAAGAATAAATGCAAGGATATATTCAAGCACAACAGTCCCAAGTATGGCGTAGAAAGTTATATAAAGAGATTTATTTTAAATGGTATTTTGTGATTTTGAAGCAAAAGGCGTCAGGATTTTTTTATCAAGCTGCATGAGACTAGCCTCCTCCCCCACTTTTCATTTTTGCTTAACCGAATCACAAAATACCAACTTGGGCATCAAAGATTTGTTTTTGTAGTACATTATGAGCACATGCATTACAAACCTCTGATAATTTTTAAAATAATAGACTGAACAAAATCTTTGGAAGCATGCCACACTAGAGATTGCTGGGCTTAATATATATCACCTGGAATATCTTTTAATATGTGTCCAATAAGTTGCAGCTTTCAAAACCCAAATCGATAATCCCCACTGTGGATGCTCAAGGGTGATTATGAAAGTGGGACTAGGATTTCAGAGTTGAGCTTGAATTCTAAAAGGAAATGCAAGCATGGTGTACTTCAAATTAGGTCAATAAAACAAACCTGGATTCTTTTCTTGTGTCTTATTTTTATTCAACAGAACGACTATAAATGGAGATATAATGGCTATCACTAAAGCCAAATGAATATTTATGCAATTTCTAGATTTTTTCTAAGATTCACATAACAGTTTACTGAAAATTTACATATAGAACATAAGAAAATACTTATTAGTATATTTCTATAAATTTCATATAAAATATATGACAAAAAATGTATTTACACTTAGTTCCCTCTTTAGTAACTGGCTTTAAGTCTAGTTTTCCACTTTTAAATCTATTGGAATGCAAAATTATCTATCATTGATGGGTATATTATTGGACAATTTCAGAACTCCAGTTGGACAAGAGCAAAAGCCAGACACACCTAATATGCTATCTTTGAAGAAGTAACTGTTAACAAATTTTACAATATGGATTTTTCCTTATTCTTCTAGCATAGTATGTTCTTTCTTAGATGCTCACTAAAATCTTGAACACGTTCAGAAAAATCTAATTTAAATACGGCCATTTAATTAGCATCAAAACATTATAAAACATGGAATCAAACTGCATAATTAAAATATTTTTTGTGAAAATAAATGATTAAATGTTTAACTTCTTTTAATTAGGACAACACATTAGTTATACAATATATATAGATACATAGTATGTGAACCAATATAGCACAATATAAAAACACAGACCTATAAATGCAATTTTATATTATTTATCAATAATCTCCATTATGATAAATATATATGCATACATACACATAAAGCTAACTTTTAGTCAAATATCAAACCTTGAAAAATGTATCCATAAATTCTTAATGAAACAAACAATTAAGTTTTTCTATAGCATAAATATGACATTCTATAAAAGGAAATGGAAATGTATCACTAAGGTTTTATACTTTAAACTGTAGAATATCATAACATTACTGAATTACCGTATTACTAACTAATAATTATGTGAAATATTAAATATGTTTCAGGGTTTTTTTTTTAACAGAATTACTGTGCGGATATGAAACACAGTTGACAGAGTCCCTAAAACATATAATTAAATCTCTATAATACAGTGTACTTCAAAGGAAATTCCATTACCAGTGTATGACTGATTACCAGTCAAGAAATCAAAATTGAGTTTTCAACAGAATAAGAAAAGTTGGTTGGTATTTTAAAATAAAGATGCCTGCTGCCTACAGGAAGCCTACAGACATGATTTCTTACTTTCCTGTTCCTTCACATATTTAATTTACCTCATACTTTCTATATTTATTTCACTAAATAAAAGGCAGTTGGAGATGAATACTGCTATGCTGAAAAGAAAAAAAATTTTTTTATAAAGGCAGTTGGGAGAAAACTTCACAAGAAATCACTATGAGTTAACTATAGAGCAAATACTAGTTTAAAAATCACTGTATAGTATGTAACAACTCACTAATCCCAAATAACTAAAGCATATTTTTGAAAAGAATTTTTTTTAAAGAATTTTCCATATAAATAAAGTATAAATTCCCCTTAAACATCATAATTTATCAATGGAGATGGGAGAATTGAGAAAATAAATTTTTACAGAATATAATTAAAATAATCATCCTTGTCTTGAGGATTCTTATTGCTGGAAATCAGAGACTCTGAGAAACAAACTGAGGGCTTTGGAGGGGAGGGAAGTGAGGGATTGGGTGAACCTGGTGGTGGGTATCATGGAGGGCATGTATTGCATGGAGCACTGGGTGTGGTACATAAACAATGAATTTTGGAACACTGAAAAAAAATTAAGTTAAATTAAAAAAAAAAAGAAAAAAGTTCTACTGTACTATATTATTATTATGATCTCCGGAGTTACTAAAATACTAAGAATGATTCTTCCCTAACACTTAATGATTCCAGAGAGGAATAATTCTTTTTAAGCTTTTATTCAAATTCTAGTTAGTTAACATACAGTATAATAATAGTTTCAGATGCACAATATAGTGATTCAACACTTCCATACAACCAGATAGGTCTAATTTTTTATCATGTATCAACAGTTTGCATTAGCCTTGGCCACATCTACTTTGCTGCTTTGAATATTATAGATTCTAGAAAATTAAGTAACACCTCCTGTTGAAGACTCTCTATGAATACATTATTAAGCTTCCATACATGTGTACAGATGCTTAATGCTACCTAAATTCCAGTGGTTTAAACTTAAGTATTTAGTAAATTAAATAGTGATTTCATTAGATAATAACTGGCATGCCAGGTACATCTAATATACATTAAAAACAAAATAAAACTATAAGAACAACATCAGTTGTGAAAATTATGGTATTAAAGAAAAAATCTCTAACTCTTCTGGGTCTATCTGCCTGAATTCTGATTCTCATCTTATATCTAAGAAGTACTTGGGAGGATTCGTTTTCTTTTCAAACCAAACATCTCTGCCTTACCCTCAATAAGATTTTGATATATTCTCTTTAGGGGCACATGTCCGACCTTTTTAGTTGAGAACCAGGACTACACGTAACCATATTTTGCTCCATTGTCTTAGGGAGAAAAAAAAATTGAGAATCCTTGTAGGTTCTATTCCAAAATTTTAGAAGGCAGACACAACACACTTCCTACTTTTATCTTGCTGAGGAATCACTGAGATCTGGGAATCAGGTCATATTGAAGAGATATGATGGTGAAAGAAAAATCTAACTAGATACATATATGAAGAATGCTTTTATTAAGAAGTACTTGGTGCCATAAGAGGCTTCATATACAGCTACGGTGCCAATGGAAAAGTGTAGCTTAGAAAAACAAAAGCAAAATCTTCACTGTCAGTGTAATGAAATATACCATGAATCCACTGAACCCAGCAAAGATGAATAAAGAAGAAAAGTTAAAGGTAAGAACAAGAGCTACCATTCATTCTCTTTCTGAGAAGAGGACAACTCAAATAAATTAAAATGAGAGTAACAGTATTTCTGATCAAACATTCAGTAGTATAAGGCAGAAAATGAATATCCAATTATAAATAAACAAAGGGAAATAAAAGATGAAAGAGTAAAAGCACAATATGTGACATATTAGTAAATGAACACAGGATGCTAAGGATCCCCTGTATTCAGCAAGGTCCAAAGACATTGATAGTCTCCCAGAAAATGAGGACCACCCCAGTGAGAACAAACATGGAAACCAATGAGTAGGCAATTCAAAAGCCACACTAGAATCAAGATTGTAACATTACGTGTAGCTACCTAAGGCCACAGACTTTTCATGAGGAAAGATTTGTGACAACACAAGAATAAATGTGTTACACACACCATAATTAGTGGATGTGCCTAGTTAATTGCGTACTGAACCTTCATATGGGTCACTTAAAATATTGCTTTGATCCACTGAAACCAATTCCCTGTTTTTTAAAGTCATGGATTAAAGTACCATTCCAAGTGTAATTGACACAAAACTTTCTAAAACCAGATAGATCAAATCCTACATCTTATCAAAGTGGGTTTCAGTAGATCCACTGTAGGATACATTTTATGATGATGAGTTTCAACTACTTTCAGTTAAGACTATCAGAACACAGTTACAGATGCATGATACAATCTCATTCTCACCAGGAAATTTTCCCTGATTTTGGCATTTCTAGTACTCTAAGTATTATATACGTGCTCACTTGACATTTGTTTTGTTTTCTTTTTTATTCCCTTTTGCGTCTTTTTTCTCAGGTGTTCCCTAAGTAGCTTAAATGAAGAGACTAGTTAAACTTTACATGTCTCTTAACAATGTCATGGTTTTAAACAAAATCCCTCTTCATTAACATACTAAATAAAATACAAAGTCACTTTAGCTATATTTGTGTTTATAAAATAAGTGTGCTCATTTATCTCAGATGAAGCCTGTAAAGTTAATGTTTTAACAGTATCATAATTAGAGCATATATACACATACAATTTAAGAAATAAAACTTTTTAGAAAAGTCTCTATAGCAGTGTAACAAGAATACCATGCCTAAATATCTAGAATATACTGGTCAAAATTCTAGAAATACTTATGCTGAATATAAATGGTACCAGTCTAAATTATCAAAGAGGAAAGCAAAAACTTTTAAATGAACATTGAAGCTGCAGAAAAACAAAAAGCAGTAGTCTTTTATGTTCTCAGTATTCAAATTCAAAGAAAAGAAATTCCCTTTCAACTTTAAGAAAACAAACAAAATTAAAAAAAAAAACAGAACAACCACATCACTTGAGGACACATTAGCTGAATTCTGAATTCAACAGTTGTATATAAAGACTGATACTACTGTAAAATAGAAAAGCTTACAAAATGTCTAATGTTTTACAAAGAATATATAGCAAGGAACATTTATCTGTCGCAAGTATTTTGTCTAAAGAGAGAAAAATGTTAAAAAGTTCATCAGCAAACTTAATGTGCACATTCAACTTACAGGTAACATTGTTTTTAGTCCTGAACGTAGGAATTCATTCCTTAAATGTATTCTAAAATCAAGCTCGTAAGGTGAAGTGACAAGGGCATTTATAAACTGCATGCAGGCCACCTGCAATTTAGAAAGCAAAATTTGTTAAAAATTATTTTAAGTAATGAAATATTTACTTAGTGCATTCAGATCATTGCTTTTCTATTCACTAAAAACATACACACATATACGATAAAATATTAGAAGAAATGTAAATATTTATACAAGTATAAGGATGATTATGACGTTACAGCTTAAACAACAAAAGTCACTTTCTAATGCCCAGAATAATTCTAATGGTGTTATGATGGATGGTCAAGTATTGGTATGATTTGTTAAATAATATGAAGGAATCTTAAACTCTGAAAAACTCAAAGTTTGAAAGATCTGCATATAGAGCCCTTTAAAAATAGCATGAAATGGGTCTTTCCTATCCAACTGTCCCCAGAATACACTTGGCCTCAATTCCGTATGATTATAAACACTTTTCTAAAATAAACCAAAACAAGTACCCTGATACTAAACAGAGAACAGTGAAAACTTAAAGAAATTATTACACTAATTTATACTGTCTCCCTCCTATTATTGGGATGGACTTGCAAAAAATATAGAGTACTAAAATATATGATTAAGATGAATTAATTTACCAAGTATAAAAATGAGTGCACATGAATTAAAATCAACTAAAAGGCACTGTGACACCAATGCACCAATGTACATTGCATGACAAGGTGAAGGTAAGGGCTTGTTTTCAAGTGAAGGTGATTCATTAATTACATTGACACTGTCAGAAAGGTTTGGTTTTTCTTACCTTCTGATACTGAGTTTCCCTATTATAAAAGGGGACTTATTTCCTGGTAATTGCAAGCTAGAAGGGAATCAACAAAATACTAATTGCCAGGTGATCCATACATTATTCCTGGTAGCAGTTTTGGGAAATGCTGCTCAAGTCTAAGGCAACTATCTAATAGATTGACTGAGGAACTGCACATAAAATTGATTATTCTTAAAAGCATGCAATAAAAAGAAGTAAGCAATGAGCAAACTGTACAATGTTCAAAGAGCTAACTCTGAGGGGACTCCTGAAAATGCCAGATTTAGTAAAGATATCAAGTACATATAGAAGGAGACACAAAAAATCAAAAGTTAGTATGAGAAAAAAATCAGCAAAAGAAAATATTTCAAATGTATTTTGACTTAACTTGTCCAGATCTATCATTATATTTTTTTTCAAGTAGAAAGAGAAGATTAAAAGGTTTATTTCTTTTTTATATATCTATTATCTTATGAATATCTTATGCATCTAAGCAGGCTTTAGGGAGACTTGTCCATCTACCTCATATTCAGGCTCAAAAATCAAAAGCTGCATGCTTTAAAAGTGATGACTAAACTTGTTTCTAACTTTACTAGATATCTAAAACATAATTCAACAATGTAGTCCAACGCCTATGAATGCTCAAATGTCAGTACGAAACACTAAGACCACTGATTAAATACTTGCCAAAACCAGGTATTATCTTTTTTTTTTTTTAAGATTTTATTTATTTATTTGACAGAGACAGAGAGATCACAAGTAAGCAGAGAGGCAGGCAGAGAGACGGGGGAAACAGGCTCTCTGCTGAGCAGAGAGCTCGATGCAGGGCTCGATCCCAGGACCCTGAGATCATGACCTGAGCCGAAGGCAGAGGCTTTAACCCACTGAGCCACCCAGGCACCCCAAAACAAGGTATTATCTTAAAAGATATTTCAGATAAGTTACTATGACATGTATACCTTAATGGATCACTTAACCTTTCTATTTACAGCAAGAAAATACCTAAGTCTTTAGTTTCCATAGGCTGGGATATAAGCTTATATACTATACATGTCCAGAGCTACATTATCGTCCCATTTGCTTTAATGATCCTTGTTCAACGTTACAACTATGACATGACCAAACAAGCCAAAGCACATGTCCAATCCAAAATTTATAGAGAGAAAAGTTGCCCTCTGCTAGGACTGTTTTTACCAGAAGATATTCTAGCTTAATGGCCTGTATTAATACTCTGCAAGAGAACATTTCCATAAGAAACAAGTTAATGAATCTTAGAATTGTACCTTTATACAAAGTATTTAGATTAAAAGATGATATAGTAAGTCAATAAAATTAATGAATGTATCAACATCAAAATAACTTTACATTTAATATGAAATGTTTTAATGCTATTACTCACTTTACCTATGATGTATAAATATATAACTGAATGCTAAAAAAAAAAAGTTGGGATACACTTTGAAGCCAGTATTTTAAACAGGTAGTGGCAATGGTTTATCAATGTACTATTTATTGTTTATCAAATTCTAACAGATATCTAATTAATTACAAATAAGATAAGCAGAATAGTTATACTATCATGTCATTTCCCAACATTTTCTCCTAAAGTGATACTCCTTTTGTTTTAAAGATTTTATTTATATATTTGAGAGAGAGCGAGACAAAGAACACAAGGGGGGGTGTTGCAGGGGGACAGAGGGAGAGGGAGAAATAGACTCCCAGCTGAGCAGGGAGCCCAACCCAGGGCTTGATCCCAAAACCGTGGGATCATGACCTGAGCAAAAGGCAGATGCCCAACCAACTGAGCCACCCAGGTGCCCCTAAAGTGATACTCTTTCATAGAAATATTTATATTTTAATGTGGAGAACAAAAAATATACCTTAATTATCTCCATTCCTTCATGCTACCAAATAATCATTGTCCTTTTTAGAGGACAGAAATAAAATCAATCCAAAACCAAAATAATTGTCATTTACAAATACAAAATTAAATTTTAAAAATATAATTAGTTTCAATGTCAGAATATATCATTATTAAATTACAAACACTAAATACCCATTATGTAGAATCTGAATTCATAGTTAAATACAGAACCCCAAACTATTTTCTTCATCATCATTATTATTATACAAACAGTATTAGAGGCTTTATATAATTCACCATCTAGTCTCATCCTAATAAAAACCATACAAATTCAGTATTACTATTATCCTTATTTCACAGATGATGAAGCTAAGGCTCAAAGCAGGTAACTTATACATGGTTACACAGTAAGGGGGAAAAACTCAGGATTCTCAACCATATCGTTTTACTCCAAATACAGAATAATTAAGTAGTATAATCCAGATGGCTCATTAACTCCATTCATAGATTCACATGACAAAAGATTTTAAGGATGGGTAAGATAAGAAAATTTAACTATTGCATCATGTTCAATGTACTAGAAATATCCAGTTTTGAAACTGTAAGTTAATTAGAAAAATAGTCAACTAGTTTTTTAAAGATTTTATTTATTTATTTGAAAGAGAGCGTGAGTAAGTGAGAGAGAGGGAGAAGGAGCAGGGGGAGGGGTAGAGGGAGAAGCAAACTCCCTGATGAACAAGGAGGTCATCCAGGGCTTTGATCTTGGGACGGGAGGCAGACACTTAACAGACTGAGCCACCCAGAAAGTCCAGCATACAATTATTTTAACAATATACTGTCTAGTATATAAAATGGTTATTGTATATGTCATTTATATCTCTATTAAAAAGACAAAGTAGTTATCAAAATTCATAATAAAATGCAAAAGGACAAAAAAAACAAAACAAACAAACAAACAAAAAACGAAACAAAAAAAAAAACAGGAAAGGTAGAAAACAGTTCCTGAAATGTGTTACATTCCATTTCATGAAGTATGGGCAGCATCCTATTATCCAGAATAATGGTCTCTCACTCTCCTTTACTTCCTGCCACCCCACTCCCTATTCAGCATACATATGCATGCAAACACACACAAACACACACACACACACACACACACACACACACACACACACGAGCTACATTGTTCAATCCAGAGCCACTACTAACAATGTAAATTTAGCTTAATTACAATTACTAACAGGAAAAATTCAGTTGCTCAGTCACACCAGCAATAGTTCAAGTGTTCCACAGCCACATGTGTCTACTGGCTACCATACTGGACACCACAAATACTGGATACTGCAGAAACCTTGATTGGATAGCACTGTACTGGAGACTTTAATGAATAATTCTTCTGGCCTAATATCTAAAACCTAGGCTCCAAAGGAGTACAAAATTCATTCCCTAATAATGAAGTCTTGATAATTGGTAAGTTCAACTTCCAAGCATATATATCTTTAAAATTATTACTGTCTACTTACAATGAAAACTCAGTATGCTTTCAAAGAAAAAGAAAATCTAACCCCAGATATAGAAAACAAAGAACTGGGGCGCCTGGGTGGCTCAGTGGGTTAAAGCCTCTGCCTTCGTTCGGCTTAGGTCATGATCCCAAGGTCCTGGGATCAAGCCCCACATCAGGCTCTCTACTTGGTGGGGAGCCTGCTTCCTCCTCTCTCTCTGCCTGCCTCTCTGCCTACTTATGATCTCTGTCTGTCAAATAAATAAATAAAATCTTAAAAAAAAAAAAAAAGAAAACGAAGAATCGTGATTTTAAAGCAGAACGCTACTCAAAAATACTAAATACTTTGGTTCGATGTGCTTTTAAAGGTAAAGAAACTGAAAAGGTAGAAAGATTAGTTGATTTGCCCAGGATCATATAGCTAATAATAAGCCATAAAGATAAGACTAGAACTTATATCTCATGACTTTTAGTTTTCAATTCTTTCTACAACACTACAATGTACAAATCTGGCATTACTGAGTAACATTTTCTCTTGGACTGGAAAGAAAACAAGTGTCCTTGAATTGAATATCACGAAGTCCACTATCCAGACTTTTTCTTGCTTAGTTTCTTTTTAATAGCTTTAAGTTTCAAAATGGTCTGACAAACCTGTTTTAAATAAAGCTTCCATGAGAATTAAAATTTAAAGTTCATAGTAAGTCAGTGACTTTTCTCCATTATTAATAAATACGGTAAGCTAGGACCATAATTTTGATTTCTAATCCCTAAAAATAGTAAGGTTTTTTATTTGCATTACAATGATCCCCATTTCTACATGGTTAATCATTTACATTCTTTAGTCACAGGATGTTATTGTCCTCATCCTGGGGTATGGGATGTGATGCACAGTGTGAAGTATCACAAAAGAAACTATAAAGTTTCTAAAGGCAAGGCTCCACATTTGTTTAGGGTTTTCTGTATAACCTCTAATTGTCCTCAATAAAATGATTAAAACATAATGGGTAACTGGTAATTAGACATGTCAAATTTTATTGGCAGGAGACATATCATTACCAAAAAAAAATTGCATTCAGTTTTCATTACCAAAAAAAAATTGTATTCAGTTTCTTAGTTAAGTGGAAGAGAGGGGAACTATTTTAACACAAAAGAGCTTCATAAAATTATTGAGAAAATGCTAAAACCTTTTGTTTATTTTATCTTTTCAGCTCCAAAAACTATGCAAGCATCTATCTATCTGTTTGATCACAATTCAAAGAGCTATAGAGTACAGTAACTGCCAACTCCAGGGCATTCTCAGACAGATTATCCATACTGCCATTAGCTGTGACAAAGTGTGCTTTTAAAATTTTATTGACACTGTCACATAGTTGACCTTATTAAGTACTTTGTTGATATTAACAAGGTCTTTCTTTATCTTAGCCCAGAAGGACTTAGGAAAAACGATGGTTTAAGTCAAATAAGTACCAACCAAGAAATATATAAACATACAGAGGGAGTTATTAATTAAGTCAAGAAATGGAGAAGGAGTTCAGGCAGGAGGAAGCCATGTACAAAGGTATGAAGGTAGAAGGATAAAACAGCATAAAATGTTCAGGAAACTGAACACAGTATGACTGGACCAAAAAGTATAAGGAGAAGAGTGGTGAAACATGAAGTCACAGAGAAAACAACATCAGATGATGAAGTATTTTGTGTAGACTAAGATTATACTTTTATCCTAGAAGCTATAGAAAGACTTTCTTGAATTTGAAGCAGTGATGTGACAAGAACTGCATTTCAGAAGTTTAAGTCTGTGGAAGATGATTTAAAGGGGGCAATTTAAGAGTCCAGGAAAATGGCAAAATAATGAGACATGACAATGCACTGAAACAAAGTTGGCAGAAGGGGTGGAAGGAAAAGGATACCATACAAATGAACAAAAAAAACCAACACTACAAAATTAGAATTCGTAAGATTTGGTAATTGAAGGAATGGTGAAAGGAGGAAGAGTAGATTCAAAGATGATTATTATGTTTCTGGTTTATGCAATTTGGTAGATAATTCTAAAGTTAACTAGGACTGGGAATACAAAAGAAAGCAGGTTAAAATTGGAGAGGTGACTGGAGTCAGAAGGATAAGGATGAAGAAAAGGAAGGTAAGTATAATTAAGGGCAATAGTGAATTTGAAATTCAGTCAGGAGACAACTGAACATATGGGGTCTGAGTTAGAAGGATTTCAGTAAGATGAGTACATAGAAATTCATCACACAGAAGTGCTAGATGGGAGTCATAAGAATGGATGGGGCTGTCTAAGGACAACATACAAAATGGGCAAAGCAAAGAACCAAAGAACTAAGGATCAGGCTCTTAGAAAGCAGTATATTTAAGGGGCAAGCATAGAGACAGAAGATTCAAGACAGAAGATTTAAAATGTAAAATATAGGTAAAAGAAAAACAAGGAGAATTTAGTTATCACTGAAGTTGAGGGAGGAGAGAGCTTTGTTAGGAATAGTGTCACATAATACTGGAGAAGCCAATATGAAAACTTAAAAAGGGTCGTGCTTTTTATATTACGGAGGTCACTAGTGACTCTCCATTAGACAAAAAATCTTAGATTTGACAATTACTCAACTTTGAAATAGATATAAAATGAAAGACATCCTTCTTTAAGTCAGAAGTTACTTTTGTAAGTGCTTGACAAATGAAGATATTGCATAAATATACCTATACAACCCCCAATTATACTAATTCAACTTTTAAGATGGTCATAATTTAAAACTGTCAATAAATAGAACACATTTTCTTAGTGATATCAGATATTCATTCAACACTTAACTATTTAACATACTCATCTACTTTTTCACAAATTTTTTCCTTATTCATAAGCTGTAGCTCCTTGTTTTACTATAAATGTACTGGTACCAACATGATAAATGTTTATCCAAGGCTACTTCCTCATATATGATGGTATAAGGACACTAGTAGCTAATTTACATGTTTAGAGTAAAATCTCAATATTTGAGAACCACTATGGAAATAATCAAGCGACACAGAATGAGTCCATATATCTGAGGGTTTGTCTATGTAAGGAGCAACACTTGTCTTTGCACAGGACACTTTCAGAAATGAATTAGATAATTCCCATATTCCTAAACAAAATATCCTAGATACAACTGTTTCCTTGCTGACTCAGGGCTGTGATTACATATGTGAGTTAAGGGCACATGGGTGGCTCAGTGGGTTAAGCCTCTGCCTCCGGCTTAGGTCATGATCTCAGGGTCCTGGGATCGTCCGGCTCTCTGCTCAGGAGGAATTCTGCTTCCCCCCCTCTCTCTTCTGCCTGCCTCTCTGACTACTTGTGATCTCTCTCTCTCTATTAAATAAATAAAATATTTAAAAAAAATATGTGAGTTAGTGAGCTATGATGTAACACAGAGATGCCTGGCATGGAGCACTGGGTGTGGTACATAAACAATGAATTCTGGAACACCGAAAAGAAATTTAAAAAATAAATAAATAATTTTAAAGAATTTTTTAAAAAAGAATCTAAGATGTGTAGGGCTACTTGCTTAGTTTTGATAAGAGGAGGTAACATGTAGTGGTTAAGACCATATACTCTGGAACCAGACTCCCTAGTGTCCAATCTGGACTTTTGTCTCCAAATTATACCGTGACCCTTGAAAGGTTATCTAACCTCGATGAGCCTATTTACTCATCTACAAAATGGGGATACTACTATCTTTCTCATAAAACTGTTGTGAGGTTTAAAATGAGGTAACATATGGGACGCCTAGGGGGCTCAGTGGGTTAAGCCGCTGCCTTTGGCTCAGGTCATGATCTCAGGGTCCTGGGATCGAGTCCTGCATCGGGCTCTCTGCTCAGCAGGGAGTCTGCTTCCTCCTCTCTCTCTCTCTACCTGCCTCTCTGCCTACTTGTGATCTCTCTCTGTCAAATAAAGAAATAAAATCTTTTAAAAAAATGAGGTAACATATGTAAAGTATTAGAATATTGGTATATGACTTATAAATGCTATCTTTAATTTCTCATTTTTGTGTTGCCTGTAGGCCATATAATTAAGCATTTGGGCATATAGGTTTGAAAAGAGAGAGAGATGAAATGAAATTACAATTATGAATAATTGCTAGAATATAGCTGGATGATAAAGCTAGAGAAGCAATGAGAATATTTATGAGGAAGATAAAATATATGTTTCTGTACATATGCAAGTGTACGTATGTATGTCTAAACAAAAATAATACTAGAAGATAGCCAAGGATAGACCAGAGAAAACAAAATATCCAAGAGGAGGACAAACGCATGAAAAAGAGAAAAAACAAAAGTAGTCCGAAGGTAAGAACAGGGTCCATAAAGCCAAAGGCAGTAAAATTTTCAAAGAGGGAGGTGATTAATAGAGTTACAAGATGATTAGAGAAAGGCCATTGGATTTTGAAATTAGAGGATCACTACCGACCTTTTTAAGAACTGAAAATGTTAAGTTGTAAGAATTAATTTAGGAAACACAGAAAACAACAACAGATGATTCTTTTAGATGATTCTTTTAGAGACTGAGACTATAAAATAAGGAAGATGAGAGGCTAGTTTGAAGAATAACTGAGATCAAAAGGTACTGTAGTATGGGTGAGAACTGAGAATGCATTAAGCTGAAGGGAAGTCAATGAAGAGAGCTTACGGAGATATAGAATTTACTGTCTATTAGTTGAATTATTGAAGATAATGAAAATACTACCACAAGGACATAATTTTAATTTAAAGATGAGCTTAAAAACCTCTGTAAGAAGTTAACAATATATTTTAAATTAAAAAAGAGAAAAATGCATATAGCTTTTTTAAAAAATATGATTATTGCTGTATTTTAATAGAATTACTTTTACTGTTTCTGTAGTATCCTGAGAATTCTCAGAATATTATCAGAGTCTCAGGAAGTAATTCTGTTAAAATACAGCATTAATTATATTTTAAACAACATTTTAAAATTATTTTAATAATTAATAATAATTTTAAATTTTAATATTTTAAAATTAATAATTTTAATCATTTAATTATTTTTTTAGACTTTGGCTTTTATTCTATATTCTGAATATATTTTTGAACTTTAGATGATATTTTTTCAATCACATGACAGTCCAAATAAATAAACCCATGTCACAATTCTTGTAAGAGTAACAGGCTCTGTTTATAACAAATTACTAATTGTTAGCTCATCAAAATAGGAAATTTCAAATTATGATTTGTATATGTTTGCATGTATAATCAGTATTCAACAATTTCTTGAATATCTAGCAAGATGTATGTAATTCTTCTATATGCTACCTGTCAACAATTTGCCATTTTATCATTCTATTCAATCCAATTTCTTGGAAGGCTAGCAATTGTCATTTCTATCTTATTGGCTGGGGTGAACTACTCTATGGAGGGTTGTCATTTTAAAGGTCAGAAAATGCAGTATACAAATGTTGCATCATAAACACCTGGTTTCAAATTATAGCTCTACCCGTCAATAGCTGTGTGGTTTTGAGTGAGTCATCTGAGTGAGTAATGAAAACTTTAAATATATCTAAAATACTTACTTCCTCTTAAACATTGCAAGACAAGTAGAAACTCCTATATATGACTGAATGCCAGTGAAATTTAGTTAGGTAAGCCCAACTATAGGAATAAGAACAAAGATTTCAAGAACTCATCTAAAAAGTACAGTTTTCAAATCTTTCAGTAGAAATATTAAAAATTTTGAGATAAATTTTATAATAAGTATATTTAAAAAAAGGGAAACAGTGATATAGGATACAAAGGGGAAAGAAAAATTAAATTCCCTTACAACTTGTAACCCTTTCACAAGTCCTTAAAATGGGCAGTGACATTCCTCTAGGAACTCAGTTGCCTGGATATTAATGCTCTGCTAAACGCAAATCTAAAGGGAATCTTAGCTGACCCCCAGGATCTTGTAACCTTTAACATAAAAAAAAAAAATTCCTTTAGAAACTTCCTTTATCATCTCCCAAGCATATGACCCACTGATATATGTTTAAAGGGTCTCATAACTAAGGTTTTATTAGATAGTAATAAATAACCTTTTCCTAACAACAGCTAGCCCCTTCAAGGTTCTGGAAACCTTGCTTCCAAAATTCCTTAGAGATTTATGTTATCACTGACCCCCTCCGAACTTGAAAGTATATAACGGGCCACTTCTCATGACCCCAGTGCAGCCCTTCCTGTCCAGGGGTCCTATCCCCTTGCTTTAATAAAATCACCTTTTTGCACCAAAGACTTCTCAAGAATTCTTTTTTGGTCATGGGCTTTGAACACTAACATCATCAATGATAGAAGGAAATATTCCAACTATTAAAAATGTGATACAATGGATATAAAAGGCACACCATAACAGTTTATTCAAAATGATCATCACAGTCGGAGAAGTAACAATTAACAAAGATCCTTAAATATTTAAAGAGAGATTATAGTTTTGTAAAACTATAGCATCCTCTTTGGACAAGCCAATCCATCTATCTCTTCTAGTTTCAAACCTTGGCAAAACAAACAAACAAAAAACCCTAATACTTTATAATACAATAAAAAAAGGAGAAAGTAAATTGTTTTACATCAGATAAGAAATTTTAACATTTAAACAGTCACTACTAAATAACTTGATAAAATTAAACGTGGAACCATCTTCTCTTTGATAAGAGAGCAGAAGGGAAGCTAAGGACAAAGCACAAGCTGATGCCCCACAAACCTCCCTCACCCATTCTCAGGTGAGATATGTGTGACATTCCTCAGGCACACCTTGCTGCCCTAAACTAAGGGAAGGAAAAAAATGGTTAACTTATCAAGATTACAGTCCTGTAAGATAAGTGTCTTCCTCAGTTTACAAATGTCTTAGTGATTTATAAGAAAAAGGCATTCTTAGCAATAACTTAATTTCTAGAAGGAAATGCAGATACAATTAAATGTCCTTATAACCTGCAGGTCCTCTTTGGCATATGAAATTTCTTTGGAAAACCTGGCTTTTCCTCACCTCCCCGACTCCCAAGTATATAATCAGTAACCTTCTCAACCCAGGTACAGCATCTCTTTTTGCCCATGAGTCCTGTCCCTGTGCTTTAAAAAAAACCCAACATTTTGCACCAAAGACATCTCAAGAATTCTTTCTTGGCCATTGGATCCAGACCCTATCAAACCTCACCTATATTCCAAAACTACATTATCTTTGTTGAATGATACTACAGGAGTTTAAAAAAATAATTCAGAAAGAGTTCCCCATGGTGCATTAAATGGTAAACACTGTCTAAAAGAGATGAAAATTGAAGAACAAAAAACCTGATGTCAAATTCTGACACTACCACTTACAAGCTATGTCAGCTTAGAAAAGTTATCTACTCTAAATAAACCTATTCATCTTATAAACAAAATGGAGATGATAATAGTGCCTGCACAGCTGGGTTGTTGTGAGAATTTAATCAGATAATATATGTAAGTTAAAATTCTTAGTCTATGATCTCTTACCATAAATATGGCCAATAAATATGAGTTCTCATCGCTCAAGAACAAAGTCATCTTTCATAAAATGGGTCATTTCATGAAACCATCTAAGAAAAGATAGTGAGTTTTGTCATTTTCTAAATAAGACGTTTAGGCTGGGTATACACAGAGCTAATTAGATAGACTCTGACCAAAGAATTGCAATTCAGTCCCCACCTTATTCTGGTGAATCAGACTTCTGAATGTTGTGTGATAGCATAAAGATATGCTTAGATTTCCTAAATTTCTAGAGTAATACAAAGACTTCATCAATATTTTTTAGGATAATACTATTGGCTAAACTTCTTCCTTGTTGCTCTGATTACTGGTAAAGTTTTAATTTTCATGGTTTATTATTTACTGAATAGTATATTTATAGTAACCAGAAGTCCTTTTCCTAATTTTAAACAAGTTGTCATTCTAAAACTTCTAGCTTTTATAAATGACCAAGCAATAGGAAGAATTTCATTTGTATGTTCCATTCCATTTAAATGATAGTTAAGAACGAGTTGGGTGTCATACAAAATGAGTACTTTAAATATAAACCCCAGAAGCAACTTAAGACAAAACCAACTCACCTGTAATTGCAAAGCTTCATGATTTTCTAATCCTTCCACAATTGGTGAAAATCGTTCCCTATTATTTCTTTCTGCTGCTGTAGTTATAGCCCCTAGAAGTTTATCTAGACTATGGGATGAGGGGGAAAGCAGAAATGAGAAATCCATGTTACACACACATGAATATGGGTTATCTCCTTCTTTCAGTCTTAGTTTCTTTCTGGCATTTGATGTATATAGAGACCACTACAATTTAAAAGTTGTGTTCCTGGGCACCTGGGTGGCTCAGTCTCTGAGCATCTGTCTTCAGCTCAGGTCATGATCCCAGGGTCCTGGAATTCAGCCCGCACCTGGCTCCCCGCTCAGCGGGAGGCCTGCTTCTCCCTCTCCCACTCCCACTGCTTGTGTTCCCTCTCCAGTTGTCTCTCTCTCTGTGTCAAATAAATAAATATAACCTTTTAAAAGAAAGAGTTCTGTTCCTATCCACATATTTCTACAAGTCAAATATTGATAGATTTAAATAATTTTAGGACAGCAAAATGAAAACTCAATTATTTAAATAAATGAAACTTCAATTAAAAAACTTTGAGGAATATAAATTTCCTGGGTAACATCTTTTAAAACTTTATTTGATAAATACTGAAATTTAAAATTCCAGGTTTGGTATTTCATGTGTTAACATAAATATTAATAATGATTTAAGCATAATATGACATCTATGATTATTAAAACTTTTTCCACATGTAAATAGACTGATTTTATAATAAAATACTAGAAAGAGCAAGTACATCTGAAACAACTTAAAAAATCAACATTCTTTGAAAATGGAATAAGAAAGAAAGAAAGAGGAAAGTCTACGTAATTAGAGGACATCTATAATTACATAGCACAAGACAACTATTTACATGAACTAAAATACTGGAAACTATTGCTATAGTGTCTGAATCAAATTAACCTCTATGCAGTATACTGTGTTTATAGAACTATAGCTACAACTATACCACAATAGGTTGTATTATATGAATTAAGTATTGAAAATCCAATTGACAAGAAAAATACTTTTTACTCATATAGAAACTGATTTTTCTATAAAACCTAAAGATTTCCTACTTTTGCATATGTTAGTTCATTCTTAGTTTGTTCTCAGTAAGGTAAGAGTTAATGCTCTCTGATAATATTTTTGCTTAGTGTTTGGCTTTTGGTCTCTGAGGACACTAAGCAGCATTAAGCAAGATCTCATGCTATTCTAATAGGTATGAAAAAGTCAATGTATTAGAATATTCTGAAATCTTTGCATAGCCTTGTTCTGATTGAAATTGAAATTATTACTGTCACACAAAATTTCAAAGAAATATTTTAGCTCGTGTCCTTAGCAGATATTTCACTCTTTATCACAATCGTTCCATACTAACTAGTTAATGACATCAGATCTGAAATTATGCTTCTCAGTCAATATTATTTCCTTGAAAAGGTATAAACTAAGGTACATTCAGCAACAATTTCTTAAAATTAACACATACATGCACTTTGAATAAATGCAAATGGTCTTTTTGTTCTTTCTTTTTAAAAGGTTAGTTTACTTCCCTTTATACATAAGTATTTTTTTACTTATTACAGGCAGATAAAGTAAAATACTATTTTAAATAAAATAATAGAGCAACAAAAGCATCTAGTCAATTCAGTGAGTTAAAGAAGTCAAATTTTATAATGGGCATATGCGAGGGGTGTGTGTGTGTGTCTCTGTATTCAGCCTATTTTTCTAACGATTACTTTATCTTCACCTAGATAAAATTCTATTCATTCACTCTGAATCCAACTTTGAAGAATGTCCTGTTTGCATTCTATCTGTGCAAATCTATTTGTTTCAAAAAGTTTAAAAAATGCTGAAATGTAAATAGATATGATAAAATGCCAATAAATTATTTTCTAAAATGTACTACTGTTTTCATGCAAGTTATCAAATGAAAAGCACAAAATATGGAATTTTAATTTCTCAAGTGCCACTTTCCATGCAGTTAACATAATATAGCAATGCTTACATGTTCTCCTCTCCAACAATGCAAATAGCAGAAAGTATTTTTACTATTTCAGTCATCATGTTGGGTTGTTTGGGATCAATTGCTCTTGCCAAAAGCAAAAGACTCCTTTCATCTCCTAGAATTCTTTGCAGTCCAAACTAAAGAAAAAAAAAAAAAAGAACCTTCATTCAAAATGTATTTGCAACACATCTTTAATTTAAAAAGGAACTTACAATGATCTTCTAAAAATATATACCTCCATAATGAGGTTCTATCTAATTGTATGAATGTTTTTCCAAATTCAGTTACTTATCTTTTTTTTTAATTTTAAATGACTGTATCTTGGGAGTCTTTTCCCTTATCAGATATGATTTACACTAGCCTGCCTAAAAATTCCATAAAGCTTTGGGAGAAATATGTGAATACTCAGTATTTCTTTAACAAAGAAAAACATGTAAAGTACATGCTGATATGATTTTCTTTTTTTATGATTTTATTAATTTATTTGACAGAGAAAGAGCATACACACAAGCAGAAGGAGCTGCAGAGGGAGAGGGAGAAACAGGCTCCCCAAGAAGCAGGGAGCCTGATGCAGGACTTGATCCCAGGACCCTGGGATCATGACCAGAGCCAAAGGCAGATGCTTAACAGACTGAGCCACCCAGGCATACCCTGATATGATTTTCTTAAGTAATTCGACTTATGTCATTGGGTCTTTCTAGAATTCATGGTTAAATTCTCCAATGTTTGTGTGGAAAATTAAACTGAACAAAAAGGGTAAAATGTAAAGCTCTTTTGTATACTATATGCCAGTTAAAGAAGCAATAAGCCTTTGTATAGGTTTTCCCATACCATCTATTATCTTCCCCCTTTGAGAAGCTGCGCTGCATTATAAAAGCTATGAACCCAGGTAAATGGAGCCTGGGCTTTGGTTAAGTGTCAGAGTGAACAGAGGAGACACCATTTTCATTTGTTTTCTATGCTCAAATACAACCACAAAAGTGTGCACTATAAGAATGGATAAACGAATACCTAAAAGGTTAAAACTTCAATTTTCACTACATTTAGAAGGTATTTTCTTTGACCTTTCTCCCACAAAGTATTTCTAAGATTTCTTATGAAATGTTTGCTTCTTTTTAGTTTTAATGGTAAAAATCTGACATTTTCATTGATCAAAATTGTCACTACAAGTGTAACTTTTAGTTGAGTAATAAATATACGAATATTTTCATGGTGCCTAATTTAACTTCCAAAAGAATGGGGGGGGGGTAGAGAAGGAGAACATAGCTAAAGCTCTTAAATGCAAATTTAACAGAGGTCATAAAAAATAATACATACAGAGACAAGGCCAAAATAAAAAAGAAAAGGAGGAGGAGGAGGAGGAAGAAAAGAAATGAGAGACAAGATTAAAAAGAAGCAAAGAGAACAGAATGGGCAAGCATGCACAAAGGTAGCCAGCAGATACTAAATAATAAGGAAAGTAAGTGAAAAATGTACGTGTAAAACTAAGAGAGGATTACCATGCAATTACCAAACTTAATAGCTTTGAAAATCAAATTGAGACTAAACTTGTTTAAATTCTCAAATTTTCATTTAAAAGTTAAAAGTAATTTCTAATACATAGGGACATACTGAAAATAAAAATGAAATAATGAAAAACCATCAATATAAACACAAGTGCAATATTTCAGCAATGGAAGTTAAGAGGCAATGCTTTGCTTTTGATCCTTTTATGATTCTATTAAAACATCTTTGGTATAAAGGAAAAAACTTTTTGAAGAAGGTAATCTAAACTCCTCAGGGCCAACAAATATGAAATTTAAGTTATTTCAGATGAAAGTTTCATGTTTTATGACAATTTATTCCAACATGAAGTGGATATATCACTATACTTTATTTTTTTTTAAATTCTGAATGTATACTTAATGCCTTTGTTTCACATGCCTATAATTTAAGATTCACTATTTATTCATATTCTGAGCATTTATATCCAGGATACTAACATGTCTTAACTATAGGTTAACCTTAATTTAGAATAATCTAAGTCATACCATCATGTGCTCAAAACTGCCAAACTCTTAAGTAATAGTAATTATATACTCACATATCAACTATGTCCTATGGGAAAAAGCTCTACAGGAAATCTCCCTACTATGACTTTCTCTAGTGATGATCTTGATTACAGTTATTTACTGTCCTATAAGCTATGAGAATTGACAATGCAAGTCAGTAAGAATTTAAAATAAAGGGTCCTGTACCCCTGGGGATAAAAATACATGTTTATAAAAAATAAAAAAATAAAAAATTAAAAAAAAAAAATAAAACAAAGGGTCCTACAGCTAATTTTACAGATGAGGGGACTGACAGAAACTTCAAGTGATTTTCCAAAGGCCACTCAACTTAGTGGTAAAGCATGTACTACATCTCCCAATTTCTAGAAGTTGAGAAATTCAGTATTAATAGTGATAGAAATCTTCCCGGAAGAGATTTCCATGAACAGCACAATTAGCATAGTCTACACAAAAGCCTTATGTCAACTAGCAAGCATCTACTCCACATGCAAAAAATCCTTTGCTGATACATGTGTGCATAATATATACATATATAAATCATACATAATCCCACAGGTTTAAGAAAGACTAACAATCTTATCACATTGTTAATAACTATATATTTATATTAACAACTATACATTTGGCCAGTTTTTGGTTATTGCTATAACTATTTCTATTAAATATTTTTAGATTATTAAAATTCCATCTAAAGAGAATTATACAATTAGTGAATTAGTTAGTGGTATTTTACCTTAAAGGAATATATATGAAATGTCTAATAAAGTACCAAAATTGTTTATAAAAAAAATAACTACAGGGCGCTGGGTGGCTTAGTCAGCTAAGCGTTTGCCTTTGCTTCAGGTCATAATCCCAGGATCCTGGGACAGAGCCCCGCAACAGGCTCCCTGCTCTGCAGAGTATGCTTCTTCCTCTGCTCCTCCTCCCACTCGTTCTCCCAATCTCTCTCTCAAATAAATAAAATCATTTTAAAAAAAGAAAAAGAATTAACAACTACAACTTCATAACCAGAGCATGGATTATTATCATTTTTTTAAGATTTATTAATTTAAGAGAGAGAGAAAGTGAGCGTGTGTGTGTGTGCACATGTGTGGACAGAGGGGCAGCAGGATGGGAGAGGGACAAACAGACTCCATGCTGAAAAGGAATCATAATGCAGGGCTCCACCTCAGGACCCTGAGATCATGACCTGAGCCTAAATCAGCTTAACCAACTGAGCCACCCAAGTACCCTGAGCAAAGATTATTTAAAACAAACAAACAAACAAACAACCACCTTGTCTAGAATTCAGAAAGTCACTAATATTGCAACTGGTATACATATACAAAAAACCCTTGCAATCATCCAAAAATGTCTTCTATATGCATCAACCCACAGATACTAATTGAACATAAAATAGAAATCTTAACCTTATAAAAGCAGTTAACAAACAAGTCAAACCATAGCTCTGAGTTTTCCTTTCCAATGGAATAAAAACACTGTAAAAATGGTATTCAACATATAACATTTAACCATGAAAGGAAAAAAAAAGTAGTATCTAATTTGGAAACAGACTTCTGTGTTTCCATAATTATAAAAACCTAATAAACATACTGTAAAGCAAAGTATATTTTAAATAATGTTTCAACTAAGTCTATAATTTGCATCATAAAGAACCTCTGAAAACTGAATAAGCACCTACTATACTGTCTGCTTCATACTTTCACATACTGTTGAACAAATTCTCTCCCTTTGTGACAGGCAGAAATAAATACTACTTACCTTATTATTCATAAATGCTTTGAGGCACTGAATAAGTTTATACTGATTCTTCTTGTCTATATTTTCTTGCCTGAACAGAAGCAAAATAAACATGTTGTGCTTAAAAAATTTTAAATTTTCCCTTTAGTGATTTTTTTTCATGTATATTCTTACTGTTTCTTGTCCAGAAGCTTTTCCAGAACATCCAATAAGAGTCCAAGACCTTCATGGCCAAAGTTGTTAACCCAGCTATGAAACAAACAGAAAATATGTATTAAAGTTTGTATCTTTAAAATATTAAATATCCAAAATGAAATGTTAATTTTCAAATCTGATAATTCTGTCTTTATATCACTTCTCATTTTTTCATTCTTCCATTACTTTAAGTATTGACTATGAAGATGACTCAGAGATCTTTACCTCAATGCCAGACTTCTATTCATATTTTAGATTGCCCATTCCATAGAACTGCTTTGGTTATTTTACCAGTATCAAATACTTAAGCTGATTTAAGCCAAATTTATATTCCCCTGTGTCTCTGTTACCCTCAGTCAACACCTCTTCCAATCTTCCATACGGTATTACCATATGGTAATAACACCACTATTCTCTGAATCCTTCAGACCTGAAATATTTTCATAATTTTTTGATCTCCATCTCAGTCAACTTTGTATTTATTCTGTTTATTGATTCAACAAATATTTACTGAGTACCTACTAATTACCAGCCATGTTCTAGGCGACAGAGACATAAAAGGAAAAAAAAAAAAAGAAGAAGAAGCCTTTACACTCATATAGCTTACTATCTTAAAAGAGGGAGACATAAGAGAAAAAGATAAGCAAGTATATAATAAAATGTCAGTGCTCTGGAGCTTTAAAAAAATTCAACTTTGATAAATCGAATAATGAATGCTAGTATGCGATTTTTTAAATATGTAGTCAGGGAAGAGTGATAAGGTGGCATCTAAGCAGAGCCTGCAAGGAAGTGAGAACTTTCACAGCAGAAGGATTAAGTACAAATTGAGTACAGAAGTGGTAGCTACTATGCTTGAAAGATACCAGGAACTGTAAGGAGACCTGTGTGGCTGCAGCGGAATAAGCATGCCTAAGAATGGCAGAAAATGGGGCACCTGGGTTGCTCAGTGGGTTGGGCCTCTGCCTTCGGCTGGGGTCATGATCCCGGGGTCCTGGGATCAAGCCCCGCGTCGGGTTCTCTGCTCAGCGGGGGAACTGCTTCACCCTCTCCCCTCTCTCTGCCTGCCTGTCTGCCTACTTGTGATCTCTGTCTGTCAAATAAATCAATAAAATCTTAAAAAAAAAAATGGCAGGAAATGAAGTCCCATGTGTGTGTAAAAGCCTGGAAGACTGATCACATAGAGCTTCATTTGGCCTTGTCATCCAGTAATGAATATTCCACTTCTAGAAAGACTCCCACACATTTCCCCTTTCCTCCTTTTCATTGATTCTGCTAACATTCTAGATTAGCCCTAGTTAACTTTTTCTTTAATGTGACAGGAGTCTTTCAACTAGGGTCTCTATAGCCCATTCTTTTCTCTTTTCATTTTACAAAAGGCTGGATTAGACTGGATTTAACCAGCCATATGTCCAAAAATTTCCTCTGGACTACCTAACACATTTCAAGTCCCTCAACCAAACATTCTGATCTAGCCTCCATCTACCTTTCCAGCTATTGAAAAAATGGCTCAAATATTCAGAATCAATTGCATCCACAATATATATGGAAACTCGTTTTAAACAAATGCTGCTTTAATTTCCATAGTGGAAATGATTTTTAAAAAAAATGGGCACTGTAATGGCCATTGGCAGCAAGCTACTATTAATAACAGTATAATTGGCAGCAATAACAGATAATTGGCAGCAAGCTACTATTCAATTAAGGCATGTAATCAACCAGTACCATGAGCTATTTTCTCTGAAGACTCTCCATAATCAGTGGGGTGTTGGTGGAAGAAAAGAAAAACATCATCTCTAACCATAACATGTCAGCAGATACCAGTAAATCACAATATACACTAGCAGCAATCTTAAAATAATAGAAATTCTGAATAAATTTGTATAAACAGCTCTTGGTATCTGCTTTGGCATTTAGGAAGATAAAATAATAAGAATTCCTTAAATTTAACACTTACAAATCATTTTTTTAAGATTCTAAATTTTAGCCATCTTCTTTTTATACCCAGTGGTATTAAAATTATTAGTTATTTCTTTCTTAGTCTAGGAAAGGGGTACAGGAAATATGATTTATATTTGTTCACTTTAAAGTAGTCACCCATATATCTCAGACTTCTTCAAATTGTGTATTTTATGATATTTTGGTTTTACTCAGTGAAAATTACTACTGGTCTGGGAAAAAAAAAATGGGATGCATCATTAAGTCTAAGTGTGAGATTCAGGCCTTTTTTTTTTTTTTAAAGATTTTATTTATTTGACAGAGAGAGATCACAAGTTGACAGAGAGGCAGGCAGAGAGAGAGGGGGAAGCAGGCTCCCCACTGAGCAGAGAGCCCGACGCGGGGCTCGATCCCAGGACCCTGGGACCATGACCCGAGGCGAAGGCAGAGGCTTAACCCACTGAGCCACCCAGGCGCCCCCAGGCCTTTTTTATTAAACAAGTAGGCAGTTTAAAGTCTTAGGAGAGTATTTTAGGCCAATGGGCAAAGGAGGCCTCGTTAGAGTCTTCAGGACTTTTAGGACAGAATGGGAGCACCAAAAGGAGCCCATTACTAGAGAGATAAAAGAATTATGCAGCATGATGACACTTGATAGGTTAAAAAGAAGGGATGCAGCTAACCATATCTTTTTTTTTTTTTTCCTTTTTCTCTTGCCAGCAACATTTTTCTTTCAGGCCCTAAATACTTTGTGGTCCCTAGCCAAATGTGATTTTCTCTTTCTCTCAGTTTTATTCTCTCTCTCCCTCTCTCTGCCCCTCCATATATATATACACACACACATATACATATATATATATTCATTTTACCCAATACAAAAGTGGTCATGAAATGATGAAGCAGTTTAAAAACAAAATATTGGTTACTCTACATAGGTAAGAATTCTGATACTTCAACACCTCAATTAAGCATAAATCAGTAGTTCTCAAAGTAATCGCCCTAAACCAGCAGCATCAGCAACATCAACACCAGCTGGAAACTTGTCAGAAGTACAAATCTTCGCCCCCCACTCCACTCCCCACTAGACCCACTGAATCAGTAGCTCTGGAGATATGACACAGCAAAGGTGATTCTAATGTTCAATCATGTTTGAGAACCACTGACATAGAACACTGCCTTTCACAAGCAGGACTCAGGCTAAAAATTCAAGATTCCTTTATATACTCTCTCAAGCATACGGTGAACTCCCTCTGCCACAGGACAGAGATCAGGAATTCAGTCCAAGCAAGTATATTTGGTATATTTTACAGAGTATGCAAATGCCAGCTCTGAGTTATTCTGTACTAATTGGAATATCTAGAGGTATAAATATACAGTTGATGAGTTGATTTAAAATCTGCCTCAGAGATTGCAAATAAAGACAGATAAAGACGTAAATTTTCTGTAGTATCTCAGCCCTGAAGTAAGAAATTGCAATTTATCATGGGCCCTAAATTTGTAAAAGACATAGAAGCAGCAGAGGATAATAAAGAAGCAAACAGAATAAAAAATGGGGAAGGAGAATGATCTCTTAAAAATCCCATAACCACTCTGAAACTTAGGGGTTTTTCCTTTCTTTTTTACGGTAAGATTTACAAATAGTAAAATTCATCATTTTGACAAATGTATAGTCATGGAACCTCCAATAAAAGAAATATACACAACATTTCCATCACTCCAAAATACTCCCTCATTCCTTTTTACAGTCAATATCTTTTCCGTACTCCCAGTACCCTGGCAACATTTGTCTGATGTGTGACCCTACTTTTCCTGTTTTTAGAACATCATTAGAAACTGAATCATATAGTATGCAGGTTTCGTGTCTGGCTTCTTTCACTTAGCATGAATATTATGATATTTAACCATTTTGTTGCATGTATCAGTAGTCCACTCTAATTGTATGGATATACCACAGCTGGTATTTTTATCCATTCATCAATTGATGAATATCTTGATTGCTTCCAGGTTTTCATGATTATGAAATAAAACTGCTATAAACATTCACATGTATCTGTTTAAGTATATATTTTCATTTTACTGGGAAAACAACTAGGAGTAGAATTCCTGGGCGTCATGGCACATACGTATTTCACTTTTTAAGAAACTGCTTTCCTAAGTGGCTAACACTTGGCATTCCTTCAGCAAAGTGTAACAGTTCCATTTGATTCAAACTGTTCTCAACATTTCACATTGTAAAATTTATTTTGAGAGAGAGAGTGAGAGCGTGCAAGTGTGCCCATGAGTGAGAGAAGGACAAAGGGGGATGGAGAGAATCTTAAGCAGGCTTCATGCCCAGTACAGAGTCCAAAGTGGGGCTCAATCTCATCACCCTGATCACAATGTGACCTAAAATCAAGAACTTAACCAACTGAGCTACCCAGGTGCCCCTCACACTGTCAATTTTTTTTTAACTTTAGCCATTCTGCAAATTGATTTCAGATAAACTGAGAAGCAAAGTAGTAAAGTAACTTGCCAAACATCACTCAGCAAGTAAAGTATCAGTTTTAGGGCTCACACCCATGTCTCATTCCAAAGCCCGTATTTATTTTAAACATACCACTAGAAATTACTAATAGGACAAGAAAATGATTTTCTATAAAAACATCTGCTTGTGGCACCACCAATATTTCACTAAAGAAGAATTAGTGGTTAGTTCCAGAACTGCACTGAGATTGTATCTGTATCTATATATATCCTATCTCTCTATATATCTTATATCTATATCATATCTACGTTTAGACACACAAATATATGCTCTGCTTCATTTAATAGCTTACTTCATTCATTTAGGCAAGGTATTTTCAGCCCATGCTTTTACTGAATTTTAAAGTCCTAAGCTTTATAAGAAATCTACTAAATACTGTTAAGGAAAGATAGCCGGAGACTCCAACTAAAACTTCCAACTGAGATTTAGATAAGGCAGCTTATTGAAAAGAATAAGGCCAGAATGTCGCTTACACAGTTTATTTTTTATTTTTTTATTTTTTTAGATAAGCTATATAGTTTACAGTTTCACATTCTAGGTATTAACATATTGGTGATTTTATGTCATTAAGTTACCTAAGTCAAAGAGTTGTCTTGACATACTATACATCTAAGATGATGTTTGTGGCCATTACTTGTGAGGGTGCCAGATATAACAAATTAAACACCTAACAAAGGGCGGCGCCTGTGTGGCTCAGTGGGTTAAAGCCTCTGCCTTCGGCTCAGGTCATGATCCCAGGGTCCTGGGATCGAACCCCGCATTGGGCTCTCTGCTCAGCAGGGAGCCTGCTTCCTCCTCTCTCTGCCTGCCTCTCTGCCTACTTGTGATCTCTCTCTGTCAAATAAATAAATAAAATCTTTAAAAAAAAAAAAACACCAAACAAAAAGAAATTTCAGTCAGGTCGATTCATTTATAAGTGAGCAAGAGGCCAGGATTAGATCTGAAGAATAAAAAAGAATACAGGAAGATTATCTATGGAGCAAGAGAACAAACCCACAATAGGGCAATATTTTCTGAAATTAAGTATAAAAGGCTTGGCTGTATCTATCAGGAAGTCCAATATTCAGTCCATTATTCAGGAAGTTAAAACTTAAAGACCCTTCCCCAAGTGTACTCAAAGTTCAGGAAAATATCCCCCCATCCATCAATGGGACATGCTGTAAGACCACAAAGTGGCATGTTCAAATGTGTAAGTTTCAGAACCAAATCCCATCTCTACCAGATTCTAGCTGTGTTATTTTTAATCAATTATTTAAACTGTCTAAGCCTGTTTTGTCATCCTCAAAATAGGGATGAAAATAGTGCCTATACCCTCTACGGTCTTTGTGCCTATTAAGTGAATGTACATGAACACCACAGTGAAACCTGTATTAAACTTCTGAATGTGTTAAAAACCAAAAATTTCGCTGCTCTTTGAATGTTCTAGTCCAAATTACAGTATGAATTTTAGGCATAAATTAAAGACTCCTTTTCAATAATACAAAAACTTAACATTTCATCATTGAATTATTGAAAAGCAGCTTAACTTCTATGAAATATGTAAAAAAGTCTAAGCAGACATTAAACTTTTCCCACTGATAAAAAATGATTTCATAATTTAAACACTTGATGGACTACCTGGCTAGCTCAGTTGGAAGAGCATACAACTCTTGATCTTGGGGTCATGAGTTTGAGCTTCACATCTGGTGTAGAGATTACTTAAATAAATACTTTTTTGAAATTTTTAAAATAGATACACAAATATTTGATACACTGCATCACCTGTTTAACTTGTTACTATTCAACTTGGCATATATTTATTTTTCATTACAGTTAGTGCTGGCTAATTCACATTGGAATAGACATGAAAATTATAACGGTTAAGAGGAAAGGAAGTGTGGAATGAGTCTATTTATAACTCATGCATAATCCTGAAAAGGAATTATACCAAAAAACATTAAGGTTCTAAAACAGAAGTCTATCCCAAGCCTACACAGCTTCTGAGGTTCTTGTTTTTAAAGGCCCCCATGTATACAGATCAGCATGATCAAAGGGGGAAAAACATATTTAATAAATATACCAGAAGATTCTAAGAGAAAGCAAGATTTCTCCCCACTTCTAGCTTTCCAGGTCAAAAAAAAAAAAAAAGGAAAATACTATAAATGTACCTATTGTATGACAGAATGAGATTCTGCTCTCTCACAAATACATGTAAAGGAAAACCCTTCACAGTTTCCCAAAACTTCAACTTTTGATATATAAATTGTAGATTCAGATGTGGAATTATTTAGTTAAAGCTCATATAAATATAACTTAAGATGAGTTCTGTACATTCTACACAATACAGACATAAGAAACAGTGACTACACTTACATTGATGAGTAGATTGTCCAGATTCATGTCTGTCTTTCAAAAGGGTTAAAGCTAAAATTAGAAAGTTCTATCCTGAGTCCCATAAGCTGTAAAGGCAACTGGTCTCACATGCAGGAGTCCAATATTCGTCATGTCATCCCTTTATCAGCTTGTGCAGGGCTAAAGGCTAATATAAAGAGTTATGTGTTCTGTACAAAGGTGTTCTGTACAAATCACCAGAACATCAATAAAATGAATGATAGCTTAGAGTTTCCTGGGGGAATTCAGAATGTTGGTAAAATTACAAGTCCAGAAACAACTTTGTTTCATGAAGACATTAAAGATTATTGTAAATGGGGTGTGCCTGGGTGGCTCAGTGGGTTAAGCTTCTGTCTTTGGCTCAGGTCATGATCTCAGGGTCCTGGGATCGAGACCCACATTGGGCTCTCTGCTCATCAGGGAGCCTGCTTTTCCCTCTCTCTGTCTGCCTCTCTGCCTACTTATAATCTCTTTCTCTCTGTCAAATAAATAAATAAAATCTTGCTTTTTAAAAAGAAAAGATTATTGTAAATGGTATTAACACATTCTGAGAGTAGAAAGTTAATGTATTCATCAATATGACTCTCTCTCTTGATTAACAGTTGTCTTATGTAGTGGGCTGTTCCTGTATTGGGGGCATAAATATTTACAACTGTTAGATATTCTTGGTGGATAGACCCTTTACGAATGATGTAGTATCCTTCTTTATCTCTGACAACAGTCTTTAGTTTAAAATCTAATTTATTGGGGCGTCTGGGTGGTTCACTGGGTTAAAGCCTCTGCCTTCGGCTCAGGTCATGATCCCAGGGTCCTGGGATTGAGCCCCGCATTGGGCTCTCTGCTCAACATGAAGCCTGCTTCTTCCTCTCTCTGCCTGCCCCTCTGCCTACTTGTGATCTCTATTTGTCAAATAAATAAATAAAATCTTTAAAAAAAAATAAAATCTAATTTATGTGTTATGAGGATCGCTACCGCAGCTTTCTTTTGAGACCCACTGGCATGAAAGATGCTTCTCCATCCCTTCACTTTCAGTCTGGGTGTATCCTTAGGTTCCAAACAGGTCTCTTGTAGACAACATATGGACAGGTTGGTATTAACACATTCTAATAGCAGGAAATACCTCATTTTGTTTTTAACTTAAAATCAATTTAATTGGGGCGCCTGGGTGGCTCAGTGGGTTAAAGCCTCTGCCTTCGGCTCAGGTCATGGTCCCAGGGTCCTGGGATCGAGCCCCGCATCGGGCTCTCTGCTCAGCGGGAAGCCTGCTTCCTCTCTCTCTCTGCCTGCCTCTCTGCCTACTTGTGATTTCTCTCTGTCAAATAAATAAATAAAATCTTTCAAAAAAAATCAATTTAATTAACATATACTATATTATTAGTTTCAGAGGTAGAATTTAGTGATTCATCAGTTGTATACACCACCCAGTGCTCATTACTTGAAGTACCCTCCTTAATGTCTATCACCCAGTTCCCTCATTCCCCCACCCATCTCCCCTCTAGCAACTCTCAACTCTCATTTTAACACCAATGTTTCCAATGAAATGTTTTTGAATGCAATTAAAACCAAAATTAGATTATATATACTTATGAGAAAGAAAAAAAGTCCCAACGTGGTTAAGACCAATTTACTACTCAAAGCAAACAGTATCATACATTCAGCCCATGAATCAATAATCCCCAAATAGTAGCCAAGAAAAAGTATTTTCAGCATTTTTAAAGGATATTTGTTCAACTAAATCAACTTCATAAATACTTCCACTATCAACCTATACATCTATTAAAAAATAAAATGTTAAAAACAAATATAACATGGACTTGTATATGCTATGACTATCTTGGTTTTATTTCAATAAAAACATATATATATATACACTCAGTGTTGTTGATATGAAAATAAGTATGATAGACTTTGAGCACTTGAATGTCCACGGAAGATTAGGACATCATGGTAGATTAGTACATAACCTATCTCTGCCCAATTTTAATTATCTGTTAGATGTAGTACTACCATTTCCAACTATCTGGGCATATGACATTCACTAACCACATACTTCACCTGATTCATAGAAAAGTAGACTATGTTAATTTTCCAGCTCTGCCTCTCCATGGTTTTGACTTCAATGTTGAGCTAGATTATAATTCCTTAGAAAACACCAAAAAAGACTTCCATCCTTCTCCCTATACCCTGTTATTCCTTAAAAAGGGTTTTATCTGGCTGCATTTGTTCTCCCTATCAGGTCTCACTAGGAAGTTTCTGTTATTTCATGGTACTCACACATTTTCTAAGAGTTCCTCACAAAAGAGGAAATGTGCATCTTTCTTGTTGCATACATTACATAAAAACAAACTTCCTACATATTTAGAACAAAGCATAAATGTCTGAGTTACAAATAAAAATCTCCTGAAGGAAAATAAGAGTTCTCCCTCAAAAGATAAAAATTCCTTATTCATTAAAATCAATTTTTTAAGATCCCAGAAATCTATCGGAGATAGTCAAAATGGCTTAAATCCAAATCCATTAAATTGACCAACAGGCTACAGAACAAAGAATTATTTTCTTCCCCATCCCACTTTGAAAGTTATTGTTAGAAACAGATAAGAGACCGTCTTATTCCACAGTAATGATGAAAAAAAATTTGTGAAAAATGGGAATGAAAATGAAAACTGAGTCTTCAAAGAGAAGGCGAAAGAACAGTGTAAAATATTCAAGCAAAAACTAGTCATATTTCAAATTCTCTTCATATACTTGAAATTATCAAGATAATTACATTAGGACAAATATAAAAGTCACCTTTTTAGTAATATCACCAGTCAACTTATAATAACTTGTAATAAAATGTTAACATCTACAAGAAAAATGTAGCTTACTTTCCTAAGCTAAGTAATCAAGTTAAAATTCTATCATGCACTCCATAGTGCACATCCATAGGACATCTAGTTAGTTTAGTGGAATTTTGTTAAAATGAATTTACTCCAAGAAATCACATTCCTAATCTGTAAACCCTGAAAATTAAACAGAGTTGACATCAAATTTAATTGTTGTAAGTAAAGTAAGGAGTCCTTTGAATGCAAGAAAGAAAACAGAGAAACATTAGCACATACCACCCATACATTTCCTTTTTTTCCCAAGCATGTTATACTTTCTGAGTACGGTGAGTTGCAGAGAGGTTAAATGAATTTTCTTTCACTGTACCAGGAATAAGGAGAGTTGAAGGGTAATTGCTATTTGATGACTGAACAACAGAAATGTAACAGTCGTTCTCATCTATTAGCTGCAGTCCCAAAAACACAGAATTAAAAGCTTATTATAGAGTGTAACTGCTGCATTTAAAAAAAAAATCCAAAGAAATTTTGCTCACAAACTTTGTTTTTTGCACAGGATAACTGCAACCAAACTAAAAAGAATCATTTCTTTGGATCATCACTGTGCACGTCAAAAACATCTTAGCAAGTTCAAATGTTTTGTTGTCTCAAAATGTAATCTATAATGGTAACCACTCTGGTCTTTTATTATTTTTATATAATTTAAAATTCTTTTCCCCTAAAACTGAGAAAGGCAATGAAAATTAAGTGTGTATCTGTGTGCATGCCATGGTTAAAGATCTTAATATATCCAACATTTTTTTTCAAAACATACTCACTAAACAATGAATAGTCAGAATCATTTTTTTTTTAAATCTTGAAGATTTTTATTTATTTATTTGAGAGAGAGAGTGCACAAAGCAGGAGAGGGAAAAGCAGGCTACCTGTCAAGCAGAGAGCCTGATGCTGGTCTCCACTTCAGGACCCTAGGATAATGAACCAAGTCAAAAGCAGCTACTTAACCGACTGTGCAACCCAGACACCCTGAATAGTCAAAATCTTAAATAACATTGTATTAAACAATTTGGGAATTGTTAAGGCTTATCTAAAATATTAAGCCAAACATACTCATTATTTGTTCTCTTCTACAGTGATACAAACCACCTAAATAGAGCTGCCCTATGACCCAGCATGTACACTACTAGGTATTTACACCAAAGATACAGACATAGTAAAAATAAGGGGTACATGCACCCCAATATTTATAGCAGCAATGTCCACAATAGCCTAACTGTGGAAGGACCAGAGATGCCCTTCAACAGATGAATGGCTAAAGAAGACAGAGTACATATATACAACGGAATATTATTCAACCATCGTAAAGGATGAATACCCACCATTCGCACAGACATGGATGGAATGGACAGGATTATGCTAAGTCAAATAAGTTCACTCATATGTGGAACTAAGGAATAGTATGGAGGATCAGTGGGAAAGGGAGGGAAAACTGAAGGGGATGGGGAATTGGAGAGGGAGACAAACCATGAGAGACTCCTGGAAGCAAACTGAGGGTTTCAGAGGGGAGGGGGGTTAAGGGATGGGGTCGCCAGGTCATGGGTATTAAAGAGGGCATATGTGATGAACACTGGGTGTTATACACAAACAATGAATTATGGAACACTACATCAAAAAGTAATGACGTACTATATGGTGGCTAATTGAACATAATAAAAAATATATAAATCAATTAACAACAAAATCAAAGTAATAAACATGTACATGGCACATAGACAAAACCTATTTTACAGAACAATAATACAGTATAAAGTATAAAGTTCCCAAGAAAGAGAGAATAGTATAAAGTTCCCAAGAAAGAGATAACAGCTTTCTACATATTTGACCTGGCCCTCATTCATTTTCAGACAAATCTAGAAATATTGCTACTCCTAAAACATATACATTTACACTTGATAAGTCTTTCAGAACATATAAATTCTTTTTAAAGAAAACGTAATTGCTGAAGTAACTTTGGCTTTATTCAACATTGCCCACAGTTCCTTTTCACAATTGGCAAAGTTAAAAACCATAATAAACATTAACAATTTAAATTAACAACACTGTTTTGTCTTCATTTTACAAACATACCTCCATGGAAGAATGGGGAATGATAGGAGTAGTTTTACTGGTCATGAAATCAGCGTAAATCACCTCATGTCACCTCCTTTATTTTACAAATGAATAAACTAAAGAATTTTAGTTATGTATCTTGAGTCATACCTTGATAATGGCAAAACTATGACTGGAATCCAGCATTTCTCTTTTTTTTTCTTTTTAAGATTTTCATTTATTTGAGAGAGAGCGAGTGAGCACAAGTGGGGGTGGGGGGAAGGAGTACAAGGAAAAGGAGAAGCAGACTCCCAGACACCCCACTGAGAAGTGAGCCTGATGTGGGGATTGATCCCAGGACCTGGAGATTATAACCTGAGCCGAGGCAGATGCTTAACTGACTGAGCCACCCAGGTGCCCCTGGAATCCAGCATTTACCAATCCTTACATACCTCCCATTCACCTATATTATCAACAACTCATATAAAAACTATCAACTAGCACTGTGAGTATTCTTTTGGTTATTTTGCATATTGGATAAAAGCTCAAATTATAAAAATGTCATCATTGTGTACATTTAGAAGTGAAATCAATACAAGTAAGGTTTTTAAAAATATATTATGAATTCCATCATCAATGCAAGGAAAACTTTAGATAAAACATTAGATACGTCCAAGAAAATACTTTCTTTCTGCTTCCCATATACCAATAAATAAAACAGTTACTTCTTTAGCATTGATACAGAGCAGTATCATATTGTAACTCATTACTGTGTTTCGCAGACATACAGAACTGTAAACACCCACTTCAAAATATAAAGAAATTATTAACTGACACTTGGAATGATACAAAATACAAATATTAGAAAGCACCTGGAGGGCGCCTGGGTGGCTCAGTGGGTTAAGCGTCTGCCTTCGGCTCAGGTCATGATCTCAGGGTCCTGGGATCAGGTCCTAGGTCAGGTTCTCTGTTCAACAGGGAACCTGCTTCCCTCTCTCTCTCTGCCTGCCTCTCTGCCTACTTGTGATCTCTCTCTGTGTCAAATAAATAAATAAAATAAAATATAAAAAGAAAGAAAGAACGAAAGAAAGAAAGTAAGTAAGTACCTGGAAAAAAAAATGGTGCCATTCAACTTTAATTTGGGAATTAACAGTCCTTAGTTACCTTCATGTACTTCCTTATACAGCATGAATGAATTGGTTGGCCACTTCAAGATAGCAATCTGATGGGAGTTCAGGACATACCACCCCAAAATATGGTACCCTAGGGAGTGAGTCTTTAAGATATTAAATATCTTTAATGAATCTTTAAAATACTAAAAAGTTTAAACTGAAAGAATCAGAAAAACCTTAATCTCTCACCTATCCTTCTTTCCTGAAAGCAGGACATAGCTCTACCTTGTGAAAGGTACCCTTCCTGTACGAAGAGGAAGGAAGACATTCTTATCACCAGAGAGAAGGAATTTAGGGCCTAGAAGGCTGTATGAAAAACCTTGCTAAATGCTTAGCATCCCAGTTACTTCTTCACTGCATACTACACCTACCCCAAAACTCTTTGTCTTCTCAATTCTTTACAAATTTGCTATTTCTTTGTCTGAAAGATACAAAAGATTCCTTCTCTGGTCACGGACTCGGGTCTTCCCTCTCTTGTAAAGTTACCCATGTATATGCAAAAATTTAATAAAAATTTTATGTTTTTTTCTCAAGTTAATGATTTGGCAATCATTTAATTTTCAGAGCCAATCAGGGAACCTGAGAGGTCCAGTAAAACTCTTCCCTCCTCTACACTTCCCACTAACTTTCTTAACACTTCTATCCTTTCTTCTCTGCTTCCCTTACTCACTTTGGCTTCCTGAATTTTAAATAAACCCAGTGAACTCTCTTTGCTGAACAAATCAGTCTATCAACTCACATCTCCAAACGAAATGAGGTCTATACTAGAGTATTGACAATGGAAATGTAAAAACTACACAACAAAAAGGAACATTCATGCACTGTTGGTGAAATTGCAAACTGGTATAGCTACTGTGGGAAACAGTAAGGAGGTTGGTCAAAAAATTAAAAATACAACTACCCTATGATCCAGCCATTGCACTACGAAGGATTTACCTAAAGAAAACAAAAATACTAATTCAAAGGGATACATGCACCCTGATGTTTATAGCAGCATTTTCTGTAATAGCCAAATTCTGAAAACAGCCCAACAGAAGATCTGGTATAGAGAAAACATTAAGATGGCAAAGAAGTACAGAGACTCTAGGCATGCCTCATCCCTTGAATACCCTAGATAAATAACAAATTATGTGGAACACCCATGAAATCGATCAGAGGACTGAGAGGAAAACTCCAGAATTAGAAGTAGAAAAATGGCCACATCATAGAAGGTGGGAGCTGCAGAAAGTTGTGGGAAGTAAAGAACCGCAGGTACTGCAAAGGGGAGGGAGCCTCGGTCACAGAGAGAGGAGTGAGAGAAAAAGAGAGAGAAAGAGTGAAAGTGTGCTCAGGGAATTGCACAGGAAAAACTCTTCCCCAAAACAACTGAAAAGGAGAGGCGCTGGCTACAGCAAGTTTTTAGGAACATCAGAGTGAAAAGTCTTAAGTTTAGGAAGTCCACACCATCCACAGGGTTGTACCTGGCAGGCTTGGAGGTGCTCAGGAGGGGAAGAAGGACAGAGACCTGGGAGTGGGCAGCATGGTACAAGGATCTGCTGGGTTGCACAGGAAGAAACATTTTTTCCTGCTTAGAGAGCATTTGGAAGAGGCAGAACGGTCTCTTGGGAAGGTGGGGAAGAACTGCTGCCATTCCCTAGCGTAGGAACAGAGATTTGAGCTGAGGGCAGCCAATCTTGGTGCTTTCTGCTGTACTTTACCATACACTCCAAACCACTGCATAGTCATGCAAGTGATTTCTGGGACCAAACACCGTTGGCCATAGCAAAATAAGACCCTCCCTGAGAGGATGAGTGTGGGTCCTCACCATGTGGATCTCTAAAATTTAGAGTACTGAAACCCAGCCATCTTGGACATAGGAAGAATGTAAGCAGGGATCTGGTAGAAGCCAGGGACACAAGAGGGGTGATTGCTGGCTCTTCTGTCAGGGCTTTCTGAGGAGTGGTGGGAAAGAAATTTCCACTCTGGTGATGAGAGAGCACAGCAATGCCATTCCTTACCCCCACCCCAACTGGTATCAGCACTAACTCATTTCAGTGAGTAAATCAGCACCAGAGAGGCCAGAACTGCATACAAGCCCCACCCACTTGTGCCCCGCAGGTACGACTCCCCGGAGAAAGTCTACCTTAGAATCAGTACAACAAACCCCACCACTAAAGACAGTACAAACCCCTCCAATGTTCCAAGTCTACTGATAGATGAATACTGCAATGCATCAGCTCTAAGGGAAATAAGGCCTAGTTTCCTTTTTTTCTTTAAGATATAGCTTTTTAAAAAATTTTTATTAATTTATTTGACAGAGAAGGACACAGCGAGAGAGGGAACATAAGCAGGGGGAGTGGGAGAGGGAGAAGCTGGCTTCCCACCAAGAAGAGCCCGACGCAGGGCTCGATTCCAGGACTCTGGGATCATGACCTGAGCTAAAGGCAGGCACCCAATGACTGCGCCACCCAGGTGCCCCAAGATCTAGCTTCTTTTAACAAGAAGACCAAAATAAAATTAGAATCTAGCTTCTTTTTCCCCTTCTTGCCCCCCAGAACCTCTTCTTAATATACCCATTACTCTCAAGACCAGAAATGTAACAGGATACCCTTACAATCCCACACAAAAAAACAATGACCCAGAAAAAAAAATTACAAGACCAAGGAATTCACTGGAAAGAACAGGAAAAAGTCACAGCCAGGGATTTTATCAATACAGATACAAGTAAGATGTCTGAACCAGATTTTAAAACAATAAAGATACTAACGGGGTTTGAGAAAAGCATAGAAGACATTACATAACCCCTTACTGCAGATTAGAAAAACTAATAACTAGTCAGGCTGAAATAAAACATGCCATAACCAAGATGCAAAACTGACTGCATGCAATTACAATGAGGACACACGAAGCAAGAATAAATCAATGATACAGAAGATAAAATTATGGAAAATAATGAAGCCGAGAAAAAGAGGGAAAGAAAGGCACTGAATCACAAATGTAGACTTAGGGAACTCAGTGACTCCTTAACGTATAGTAACATTCCTAACACAGGAGTCCAAGAAGAAGAGAAAAAAGGAGCAGAATGTTCATTTCATCAAATTAAAGCTAAAAAGTTCCCTATTCCTCGGAAGGAAAGAGATATTGAAATCCAGAGAACTCCCATTAAATTCTACAAGAGCCGAGAGAGATTGAAATCCAAAGACGTCTTATTAAATTCAACAAGAGCCAGCCATCACCAAGATATAATCAAATTCAGAAAATACACAGACAAGGAAAAAATCTGGAAAGCAGCAAGGAGAAAAAAGTCCTTAATCTACAAGGAAGGACTCTTCAAGTTTGCAGTAGATCTGTCC
This sequence comes from Mustela erminea, assembly GCF_009829155.1. Taxonomy (NCBI): domain Eukaryota; kingdom Metazoa; phylum Chordata; class Mammalia; order Carnivora; family Mustelidae; genus Mustela; species Mustela erminea. The sequence continues at coordinate 77,670,375 of NC_045635.1, read as the reverse complement.
ACAGAAAAGTCGCAGGCATGAAGAAAGTGTCATGATATATTCAACATGATGAAGTAAAAAAATATGCAGCCAAAAATACTTTATCCAGCAAGACTGTCACATGGAATGCAAGAAGAGATCGTTTCTAGAAAAACAAACACTAAAGGGATTCATGATGACAAAACCAACACTACAAGAAACCTTAAAGGTAACTCTTTGGGGAAAAAAGACCAAGAGCAACAAATACTAGAAAGGAACAGAAAGTATCACCAGAAAAACCAACTTTACAGGTAACACAATGGCACTAAATCTGTGTATATCAATAATCACTCTGAATGCAAATGGATCAAACACTCCAATCAAAAGACAAACAGGATAAAAATGGATAAAAAAAACAAGACCCATCTATATGCTGCCTGTAAGAGATTCATTCTAGACCTAAAGATACCGGCATACTAAAAGTGAGGTAATGGAAAAAACATTTGTAATGCTAATGGATTCCAAAAGAATGTTGGAGAAGCCATACTTCTATCAAACAATGTAGATTTTAAACCAAACACACTAACAAGAGATAAAGAAGGGCATTATATAATAAACAAGGGGTCTAGCCATCAAGAAGATGTAACAATTCTAAATATATATGCCCCCAACATGGGAGCACCTAAATATGTAAATCAAATAATAACAAACATAATGTAACTCAATGACATTAACACAGTAATAATTAGGGGACTTTATCACCCCATTTACAGTGACGGACAGGTCATCTAAGCAGAATAACAAGGAAACGATGCCTTTGAATGACATATTAGGCCAGATGGACTTAAAGAGATATATTCACAAAATTTCACATGAAAACAGCAGAATATACATTCTTTGAGTGCACATGGAACATTCCCCAGAACAGATCACATACTGGGTAACAAATCAGCCTTCAACAAGTACAGAAAAACTGAGATCACAACACACATATTTTCAGACAACCCTAGGAAACCTATAAGTAAATCAGAAGTAAAAATTCAACAAGACCACAAATACGTGGACATTAAAGAACATCCTACTAAAGTACAAATACGTTAACAGAAAATTTAAAAAGGAATAAAAAATACATGGAAGCAAATGCAAATGAATACATGACAGTCTAAAGCCTTTGGGATGCAGCAAAAGTGGTCCCAAGAGGGAAGTAAATTATAATATAGGCCTACCCCAGGAAGCAAGAAAGCACTTCAATATGTAACCTAAACTTAAACCTAAAGGATCAAGAAAATGAACAACAAATGAAGACTTAAGCCAGCAGAAGAAGGGAAATAATAAAGATTACAGCAGAAATAAACAATATAGAAACAAAGAGTGGAACAGATCAACAAAACTAAGAGCTGGGATACATTACATTCTTTGAAAAAAATGAGTAACACTGATAAAACCTGAAGCAGACATGCCAAAAAGAAGAGAAAAACATCATAAGAATAACATCAAATAAATAACATCATGAATGAAAAAGGAGAAATCACAACCAACACCACAAAAATACAAGTATAAGAGAATATTATGAAAAAATATATGCCTACAAATTGGGCAATCTGGAAGAAATGGAAAAATTCCTAGAAACATACAAACTACCAAAACTGAAATAAGGAGAGATTGAAAATTTGAAAAGACCCATAAACAGCAAAGAAATTGATTTGGTAATCAAAAATCTTCCAACAACCCAAAGTCTAGGGTTACATGGCTTCCCAGGGGAATTCTATCAGAAAGTTAAAGAAGAGTTAATAACTATTCTTCTCAAACTTTTCCAAAAAAATAGAAATGGAAGGAAAGTTTTCAAACTCATTCTGAGTTGAGCATTACCTTGATATTAAATCAAAGACCCCACTGAAAAGGAGAATTACATGCCAATATCCCTGATGAACATGGAATCAAAAATACTCAGCATAGTAGCAATCTCAATTCAATAGTACATTAAAAGAATCATTCACCGTGATTAAGTGGGATTTATTCCTGGGTTATATGAGTGTTTCAATATTCTCAAATCAATCAACATACTACACCACAATAACAAAGGATGAGGACCATATGATCCTTTCAACAGATGCGGAAAATGCATTTGACAGAATACAGCATCCATTCTTGATGAAAGCCCTCAATAAAGTTGATAAAGATGGAACACAACTCAAAATCATGGAAGCTCAGGGAGAAAAGAACCACAGGTAATATCATCCTCAGTGCGGAAAAACAGAGCTTTTCCTCGACAATCAGGAACAAGACAGTGAGGACCATTCTCACCATTATTATTTAACATAATATTCTAAGTCTCAGTCTCAGCAATCAGACCAAAAAAAGAAATACAAAGCATCCAAATTGGCAAGTATTAAGTTAAACATTCAGTATTCACAGAAAACATGATACTCTACGTAGAAAACCCAGAGTATGCCACAAAATAATGACTAAAAGTCATACATCAATTCAGCAAAATCGCAGAATATAAAATCAACATACAAAAATCTGCTGCATTTCTATGCACCAGTAATGAAGCAGCAGAAAGAGAAATCCACGAATAGATACCATTTACAATTGCACCACAAATCATAAGATACCGAGGAATAAACCTAACCAAAGTAGTAAAATATCTGTGCTCTGAAAACTAAAGAACACTTACAAAAGAAACTGAAGAGGACACAAAGAAATGGAGAAACATTCCAGGGTCATAGACTGGAAGACCAAATTCTGTGAAAATTTCTATACTATGGAAAGCAATCTACACAATGCAATTCTTATCAAAATACCACCAGCATTTTTCACTGAGCTAGAACAAACAATCCTAAAATTTGTATGTAAGCAGAAAAGACCCCAAATAGTCTAAGCAATCCTGAAAAAGAAAAACAGAACTGGAGACACTATGATTCCAGACTTCAGGCTATACTACAAAACTTTAGTCATCAAGCAAGTATGATACTGGCACAAAACAGAAACATACATCTACAGAACAGAAAATTCAGAAATGGACCCATAAATATATGGTCAGCTCATCTTCAACAAACCAGGAAAGAATATGCAATGGAAAAAACTCTCTTCAATAAATGGTGCTGTCAAAACTAGCCTTCAGCATGCGGAAAATGAATCTGGACAACTGTCTCACACCATACACAAAAACAAATTCAAAATGGATGAAAGAACTAAATATGGGCCAGGAAACCACCGGATTCTAGAGGAGAACACAGCAACGTTTTTGATCTCAGACGTAACACCTTCTTACTATACAAGTCTCTGGAGGAAAGGGACACAAAAGCAGAAATGAATTATTAGGATTTCAAGATAAAAAGCTTCTGCACAGCAGAGGAAACAAACAGCAAAACCAAAAGGCAGTCTACAAAAAGGTAAAAGATATTTCCAAATGACAAATGTGATATAGGGTTAGTACCCAAAATCTATGAAGACCTTAACAAATTCAACACCCAAAGAATAAATAATGCAGCTAAGAAATGGACAGAAGACTTGAATGGACATTTTTAGAATGAGGACATACAGATGGCCAAAAGACAAATTAAAAGATACTTAACATTCCTCATCATCAGGTAAATACACATCCAAACCATGATGAGATACCACCTTACACCTTTCAGAAAGGCTAAAATTAACAATGCAGGAAATAACAAATGTTAGTGAAGATTAAAATAACAGAGTACCCTCTTATATTGTTAGTAGGAATGCAATCTGGTGCAGCAACTCTGGAAAGCAATAAGGAGATTCCACAGATGAATAAAAATTCAACTACCCTACAATTCAGCAACTGCACTACTAGATATTTATCTAAGGTTTAAAAAATGCAGACTTGAAAGGTACATGCACCCGAATATTTATAGCAGCATTATCAACAAGAGCCAAACTATGGAAAGATTTCAATTCTCCACTGACTGATGAATAGATAAGGAAGAAGTGGTGTATATATACATGATAGAATACTCAGCCATCCAACAAAATGAAATCTTGCCATTTGCAATGACATGGAGGGAGCAAGAGTGTTTTATGCTAAGGGAAATAAGTAAGAGATAGATAAAATACCATATGATTTCACTCATATGATAGATTTCAGAAACAAAACAAATGAGTAAGAAGGAAAAAAGAGAGAAAGAGAGAGCAACGGGCAAAGCAAGAAACAGATTCTTAACTATACAGAACAAACTGTTGGTTACCAGAAGTAAGGAGGATATAGAGATGGATTAAATAGGTGAAGGGAATTAAGGAATATACACTTGCTGCGATGAGGACTGGGTGATGTATGAAGTGCTAAAATCACTGTATTATTCACCTGAAACTAATTATACTGTATGTTAACTAAATGGAAATTAAATACAAACGTTAAAAAGAGATTAAAAACTACACAAGAGATATTACAAATAAGAAAATGGATGGGGCCAGCCAGGACCAAGTTCACCTACAAAGGAGTGCAGGTTCAATACCAAGGAGAGCAGCAGAATTCAAGAGGAGGAGAAAGCAAATCATCGAACTCATGGCTTTCTCCCCGTGATTCTTAAAACTTGCAGTTAATTTAATTTTTTTGGCAATTATTTTTTCTTATTCTGCTAAATTTTTTTTTAAATTTTACCCTTTTCCTTTTTAACGTTTTTTAACTAATTTATATAATATATATATATTTTATTTTTTATATTTTTTATTTATTTTCTTTTTGTAATTGTTTCCTTTTTCTTTTCCTGAACCTCTTTTTATCCCCTCTCGCCCCCCCGCCAATGATTTGGAATCTCTTCCGATTTGGATAAAGCACATTTTACTGGGGCTGTTACCACACTTTTAGTATTTTACTTGCTCCTTCATATACTCTTATATGGACAAAATAACTAGGCAGAAAAATTCACCACAAAAAAAAGAACAAGAGGCAGTACCGAAGGCTAGGGACCTAATCAATACAGACATTGGTAATATGTCAGATCTAGAGTTCAGAATGACAATTCTCAAGCTTCTAGACGGGCTCAAAAAAGGCATGGAAGATATTAGAGAAACCCACTCCAGAGATATAAAAGCCCTTTCTGCAGAAATAAAAGAACGAAAATCTAACCAAGTTGAAATCAAAAAAGCTATTAATGAGGTGCAATCAAAAATGCAGGCTCTCACTGTTAGGATAAACGAGGCAGAAGAAAGAATTAGCAATATTAAAAGACCAAATGACAGAGAATAAAGAAACTCAGCAAAACAGGGAAAATCGCCTACTGGACCATGAGGGGAGAATTCGAGAGATAAGTGACACCATAAGAGAAAACAGCATTAGAATAACTGGGATTCCAGAAGAAGAAGAAAGAGAGAGGGGAGCAGAAGGTATATTGGAGAGAATTATTGGAGAGGATTTCCCTAATATGGTAAAGGGAACAAGCATCAAAATCCAGGAGGTACAAAGAACAACCCTCAAAATCAACAAGAATAGGTCCACACCCCGTCACCTAATAATAAAATTTACAAATCTCAGTGACAAAGAGAAAATCCTGAAAGCAGCCCGGGAAAAGAAGTCTGTAACATACAATGGTAAAAATACTGATTGACAGCAGACTTATCCACAGAGACCTGGAAGGCCAGAAAGAACTGCCATGATATATTCAGAGCCGTAAACGAGAAAAACATGCAGCCAAGAATACTGGATCCAGCTAGGCTATCATTGAAAATAGAAGGAGAGATAAAAAGCTTCTAGGACGAACAAAAACTGAAAGAATTTGCAAACACCAAAGCAGATCTACAGGAAATACTGAAAGGGGTCTTCTAAGCAAAGAGAGAGCCTAAAAGTAGTAGATCAGAAAGGAACAGAGATAATATACAGGAACAGTCGCCTTATAGGCAATGCAATAGCACTAAATTCATCTCTCTCAACAGTTACCCTGAATGTTCATGGGCTAAATGCCCCCAATCAAAAGACACAGGATATCAGAATGGATTAGAAAACAAAACCCATCTATATGTTGCCTACAGGAAACTCATTTTAGACCTGAAGACACCTCCAAATTTAAAGTGAGGGGGTGGAAAACAATTTACCATGCTAATGGACATCAGAAGAAAGCAGGGGTGGCAATCCTTCTATCAGATCAATTAGATTTTAAGCCAAAAACTGTAATAAGAAATGAGGAAGGACACTATATCATACTCAAAGGGTCTGTCGAACAAGAAGATCTAACAATGTTAAGTATCTATGCCCCTAACGTGGGAGCAGCCAACTATATAAACCAATTAATAACAAAATCAAAGAAACACATAAACAATAATACAATAATAGTAGGGGACTTTATCACTTTCCTCACTGAAATGGACAGATCATCCAAGCAAAAGATCAACAAGAAACTACAGGCCTTACATGACACGCTGGACCAGGTGGACATAACAGATATATTCAGAACATTCCATCCCAAAGCAACAGAATACACATTCATCTCTAGTGCACATGGAACATTCTCTGGAATAGATCACATTCTGGGTCCTAAATCGGATCTCAACTGCTACCAAAAGATTGGGATCATTCCCTGCATTTATTCAGACCACAAAGCTCTGAAGCTAGAACTCAATCACAAGAGGAAAATTGGAAAACAACCAAATACATGGAGACTAAACAGCATCCTTTTAAAGAATGAATGGCTCAACCAGGAAATTAAAGAAAAATTGAAAAGATTCATGGAAACAAATGATAATGAAAACACAACGGTTCAAAATCTGTGGGACACAGCAAAGGTAGTCCTGACAGGAAAATATATAGTGGTACAAGCCTTTCTCAAGAAACAAAAAAGGTCTCAAGTATACAACCTAACCCTACACCTAAAGGAGCTGGAGGAAGAACAAGAAAGCAAGCCTAAACCCAGCAGGAGAAGAGAAATAATGAAGATCAGAGCAGAAATCAATGAAATAGAAACCAAAAAAAAAAAAAAATAGAGTAAATCAATGAAACTAGGAGCTGATTCTTTAAAGAATTAATAAGATTGATAAACCCCGGCCAGACTTATCAAAAACAAAAGAGAAAGGACCAAAATAAATAAAATCATGAATGAAAGAGGACAGATCACAACTAACACAAAAGAAATACAAACAATATTAAGAACATACTTTAAGCAACTCTACGCCAACAAATTTGACAATCCGGAAGAAATGGATGCATTCCTAGAGACATATAAACTATCACAACTGAACCAGGAAGAAATAGAAAACCTGAACACACTCATAACCAGTAAGGAAATGGAAACAGTCATCAAAAATCTCCAAACAAACAAAAGCCCAGGGCCAGATGGCTTCCCGGGGGAATTCTACCAAACATTTAAAGAAGAACTAATTCCTATTCTCCTGAAACTGTTCCAAAAAATAGAAATGGAAGGAAAACTTCCAAACTCATTTTATGAGGCATCACCTTAATCCCAAAACCAGACAAGGATCCCATCAAAAAAGAGAGCTATAGACCAATATCCTTGATGAACACAGATGCGAAAATTCTCACCAAAATACTAGCCAATAGGATTCAACAATACATTAAAAGGATCATTCACGGGCTGCCTGAGTGGCTCAGTGGGTTAAGCCTCTGCCTTCAGCTCAGGTCATGATCTCAGGGTCCTGGGATCAAGTACCGCATCAGGCTCTCTGCTAGCCAGGGAGCCTGCTTCCTCCTCTCTCTCTCTCTCTCTCTCTCTCTTTTCTTGTGATCTCCATCAAATAAATAAAAATCTTTAAAAAATTTTAAAAAAAGCATTATTCACTACAACCAAGTGAGATTTATTCCAGGGCTGCAAGGTTGGTTCAACATCCCCAAATCAATCAATGTAATACAACACAATAATAAAAGAAAGAACAAGAACCATATGATACTCTCAATAGATGCTGAAAAAGCATTTGACACAGTACAGCATCCTTTCCTGATCAAAACTCTTCAAAGTGTACGGACAGATGACATATACCTCCATATTATCAAAGCCATCTATGAAAAACCCACCGCAAATATCATTCTCAATGGAGAATAACTGAAAGCTTTTCCACTAAGGTAAGAAACATGGCAGGAATGTCCATTATCACCACTGCTATTCAACATAGTACCAGAAGTCCTAGCCACAGAAATCAGACAAAAAAAAAAAAAAGAAATTGAAGACATCCAAACTGGCAAAGAAGAAGTCAAACTATCACTCTTTGCAGATGATATGATACTGTATGTGTTAAACTCAAAAGACTCCACTCCAAATCTGCTAGAATTTGTACAGGAATTCAGGAAAGTACCAGGATATAAAATCAATGCACAGAAATCAGTTGCATTTCTATACACCAACAACAAGACAGAAGAAAGAGAAATTAAGGAGTCAATCCCATTGACAATTGCACCCAAAACTCTACGATACCTAGGAATAATCCTAACCAAAGCGGCTAAGAAACTATACTCAGAACACTATAAAGTACTCATGAAAGAAATTGAGGAAGACACAAAGAAATGGAAAAATGTTCCATACTCCTGGATTGGAAAAACAAATATTGTGAAAATGTCTATGCTACCTAAAGCAATCTACTCATTTAACGCAATTCCTATCAAAATACCAACCATTTTTTTCAAGGAAATGGAACAAATAATCCTAAAATTTATATGGAACCAGAAAAGACCTCGAATGGCCAAAGGAATATTGAAAAAGAAAGCCAAAGTTGGTGGCATCACAATTCCGGACTTCAAGCTCTATTACAAAGCTGTCATCATCAAGACAGTATGGGACTGGCACAAAAACAGACACATAGATCAATGGAACAGAATACAGAGTCCAGAAATAGACCCTCAACTCTATGGTCAACTAATTTTTGACAAAGCAGGAAAGAATGTCTAGTGGAAAAAAGACAGCCTGTTCAATAAATGGTGTTGGGAAAATAGGATAGCCACATGCAGAAAATTGAAATTGGACCATTTCCTTATACCAGACATGAAAATAGACTCAAAATGGATGGAGGACCTCAATGTGAGAAAGGAATCCATCAAAATCAAAATCAAAAGAACAGAGGCAGCAACCTTGTTGACCTCAACCGCAGCAACATCTTCCTAGGAACATCCTAGGAACATCGCCAAAGGCAAGGGAAGCAAGGGCAAAAATGAACTATTTGGGGCACCTGGGTGGCTCAGTGGGTTAAGCCTCTGCCTTTGGCTCCAGTCATAATCCCACGATCCTGGGATCGAGCCCTGCATTGGGCTCTCTGCTCAGCAGGGAGCCTGCTTCCCTTCCTCTCTCTCTGCCTGCCTCTCTGCCTACTTGTGATCTCTGTCAAATAAATAAATAAAATCTTTAAAAAAAAAAAAAGAACTATTGGGATTTCATCAAGATCAAAAGCTTTTGCACAGCAAACGAAAGAGTTAACAAAACCAAAAGACAACTGACAGCATGGGAGAAGATATTTGCAAACGACCTATCAGATAAAGGGCTAGTGTCCAAAATCTATAAAGAACTTAGCAAACTCAACACCCAAAGAACAAATAATCCAATCAAGAAATGGGCGGAAGACATGAACAGACATTTCTGCAAAGAAAACATCCACATGGCCAACAGACACATGAAAAAGTACTCCATATCACTCAGCATCAGGGAAATACAAATCAAAACCACAATGAGGTATCACCTCACACCAGTCAGAATGGCTAAAATCAACAAGTCAGGAAATGACAGATGCTGGCGAGGATGCGGAAAAGGGGAACCCTCCTACACCGCTGGTGGGAATGCAAGCTGGTGCAACCACTCTGGAGAACAGCATGGAGGTTCCTCAAAATGTTGAAAATAGAACTACCCTATGACCCAGCAATTGCACTACTGGGTATTTACCCTAAAGATACAAACGTAGTGATCCGAAGGGGCACATGCACCCAAATGATTATAGCAGCAATGTCCACAATAACCAAACAATGGAAGGAACCTAGATGTCCATCAAAAAATGAATGGATAAAGAAGAGGTGGTATATATACACAATGGAATACGATGCAGCCATCAAAAGAAATGAAATCTTGCCATTTGTGACGATGTGGATGGAACAAGAGGTTATCTTGCTTAGCGAAATAAGTCAATCAGAGAAAGACTACTATCATATGATCTCCCTGATATTTGGAAGTGTAGATGCAACATGGGGTGTTCTGGGGGTAGGGGAAGATTAAATGAAACAAGATGTGATTGGGAGGGAGACAAACCATAAGTGACTCTTAATCTCACAAAACAAACTGAGGGTTACTGGGGGGAGAAGGGGAGGGAGAGGACGGTGGGGTTATGGACACTGGGGAGGGTATGTGCTATGGTGAGTGCTGTGAAGTGTGTAAACCTGGCCATTCACAGACCTGTACCCCTGCGGATAAAAATATATGTTTATAAAAAATAAAAAAATTTTTTTTAAAGATCTTATTTATTTATTTGACAGAGATCACCGGTAGGCAGAGAGGCAAGCAGAGAGAGAGGAGGAAGCAGGCTCCCCCCCGAGCAGATACCCCGACACAGGGCTCGATTCCAGGACCCTGGGATCATGACCTGAGCTGAAGGCAGAGGCTTTAACCCACTGAGCCACCCAGGTGCCCCTAAAAAATAAAAAATTAAAAAAAAAAAATGGATGCGGTGCTTTGGTGGTGCAATTGGTTAAGTGTCCGACTCTTAGTTTCAGCTCAAATACTGATCTCATGGCTGTCGGATGGAGCGTCAAGCTCTACACTCAATGTAGAGTCTGCTTGAGAGTCTCTCGCCATCCCCTCTGCCCCTCCTGCTAATGTGCTCTCTTACTTTGCTTTTGCTCTATGAAGTAAATAAATAAACCTTAAAAAAAAAATAAAATGGACAAATGTGATGAATAAGAAATGCAAAAGATAACTCCAAATCGTACATATAAGAATAAGAGCCAAAAATCTTGAATGGAAGGTGAGCTCTCTAATAAAAAGAATACATAAATGATTATAAAATAGTTGATCACGGAATCTCAAATCTGTTGTGGGCTCACAAACAAAAAAGTCCAGTATCATCCTTATATATAACTCCACAGTGTATGTCCAGCATGTTGTTAATATCTCTACAGTACTATCGGATAATTCATATTTATCTAAGACCCCTCATATCAATGTTACATAAATCCCTAGCCACATTAGAACAATCAATGTACATATATAACTTGTTCTTGCAAATTAACTCCTCTATAGCTCTCTGTTCTTAACTTTTATTATTCTAATTTTCCAAGATCATTTGAAACAGTTGATAAATGCATTAAAGTAAATGTTTGCATCAAATTTTCATTATCAGAAAATTTAGAAAAATGATTTCGACATGTAAAACCGTTATTGTTACTTATAAACAATTCAAAAAGAACAGAAATTAAAATTAATGAAAAGCACACATTATAACAACTCCAGCACTGCATATCTTGCACTCTCTTCATAGGAGAAAGTAATAAGGAACAAATAAACTTATAGTGACATTTTGGTTTTCTACTTTTTAGGTACAAAATATGCCCTAAGACCAAAGAATACTGCCAGATCAACATCCCATACCACTTACAATTAAAAGATTAATTTTCTCATTTTGGGGCACCTGAGTGGCTCAGTTGGTTAAGTGCTTGACTCTTGATTTGAGCTCAGGTATAATCTCAGGGTTTTGAGATCGAGCCCCACATCTGGCTTCACATTAGGCATGGAGCCTGCTTAAGACTCTCTCTTTCCCCAAGATGCCTAGGTGGTTCAGTTTGTTAATCATCTGCCTTTGACTCACGTCCTGACCGCAGACCCTGGGATCAAGTCCCTCATTGGGGTCCTTGCTCAGCAGGGAGACTGCCTCTCCCTTTACCTGCTGTTCCCCCACTTGTGCTTTCTCATTCTCTAATAAATATATAAAATCTTTAAAAAAAAATTTCTTTTCCCTTGCCCTCTTCCCCTCCCCCACCCACATGTCCTCTCTCTCATTAAAAAAAAGGATTTTGTCATATTAACTGATATTTATAATGCTGATCTCAACAACACTAAAAAATTCTTGGGCATTTTCTATATCAAACAAAAATGCATTAATGCTTAATAAATTTTAGCACTAGATTCATTTCAGGGTATTCTTACACTTTTACAATTACTAATTCACATATGGAAATTCATCATAACTCATTTTTCTAAAAACTCCATTTAACACTCCAGTTTAATATGTAGTCTTTAATACCTTTTGATGAAAGATGTCGACTAGATCAATTTAAGAAATGATCTCCAAGAACCTCCCTTCAAAGCTCACATTACGGCTGGTATGGCACCTTGCCCCATAAAAAACCTAGAGCAGTCCTCAGTATATATGTAGTATGCCCCAAAATAGAATTGGACTCAATCTTCATATTTTCAGTAATACTACATGCTCAGAAAAGACTTAAATAGAAATCTGGTTGATTCTGGTTATATAATCTCTTGAGTTTCATGCTCATATGAAAGACCACTAACCTATCTCACCTGAAGCTGATTTAGTTTTTCAAAGTACACTATAACATTATACTGCCTTCTATATTCTGCCTTTATGGATCCCATTTCAACAGGTGATTTTCATGTTTGAACTGCCTGATGTGAGAGGCTACAAACCTGTAACTGCTGACAAGGTGGAAAATCTCCCCAAATTAGCTGTCCATCTAACAGCAGTTGAAGAGCTGGGGTCATGGAGCAAACACTGTTATCTAAACCACACATATCTTCTTTGAACTAACCACACAAAATACCTGCACTCCAGGTTGATAGCTGGCATCATAAATGTGAATTCTCATCTAACTAGCCCCTCTCAAAAGTCAGGCTGAGATGATAGATATACTGGGGGAGAACCTCAGGGACATTTCTCAAGTACACTTTGGTAGCAGGTTAGATTACTGGGAAACTGCATACCAGTCGTATTACTCTGGGTCATTGGAGAAACATCTTGATTTTTTAAACTAAAGGCACTATGTAGGATATACACATTCATAGAAATCCTGTCTACTTTATAGAATACCATCAAAGATGTACTCTCCTGTGTTGTTCAATACTCCTTATTTAAAGAACCACAAAATGAAAACCTGCATTCAGAATTACAAAGAATGTTTTCCCTAAAAAGTAGATGCACTATCAAGTAACAGCTATGTCTCTCAACACTTTTTCCCCTTCACTACAAGGAAAAAGGAACTATTATAAATTCATGTAATTACCTGGTATTGTCCTTGGCTTTTTGAAAATTATCACCTTCTCTCCCTGTTTACTTAGTTTGTACTTTTACCCTCATCTTAATGGTAGTGAGATACCTGCATCTTTCTGATGTTATAATTGCTTTAGTAATAGTCCCACAAAATAAGAGAAGTATATAAAACTCTAGTATATGCCCAAGCCATTTAATTCATTTAATCAAAATTAAAATATGTAAAAATGACAGATATTTATATGTATTTTCTTCAAGACTGTTTTGAACATACAGAAAATACAAAAGATATATAAGATGTTTTAAATTAGGGGTGCCTAGGTGGCTCAGTCAGTTAATCGTCTGCCTTGAACTTAGGTCATGATCTCAGGGTCTCAGGATCAAGCCCGATATCGGGCTCCTTGATCAGCGCAGAATCTGCTTCATTCTCTCCTTCTGCCCCTCCACCAAACCGTCCCTCACTCATGCTCTCTCTCTCTCTCTCTCAAATAAATAAAATCTTCAGAAAATGTTTTCAAATAGAAAGGAGCACCTGGATGGCTTAGACATTAAGTGTCTGCCTGTGGCTCAGGTCATGACCCCAGGGTCGTTTTATAACTACTTGTCCAGTAACAATTTCTAATTATTTTACTTAACCATTCATTTTATAAATTAAAACAGCATTTAAAGGAGAAAATGCATTGCATTGGTGGAGTGTCATGTGTCAAATAATAATAAAATAAATGCAAACATAAGACTCCTCATTTACTTCACCTTCAAGCCTGTATTTTCTCTAAATAAAATACTTTAGAACTTGAGTCACTATTTGCTTTTATGTTTTTGTTTTTAAAAGGAATACACTTTATTTTTAGAACAAGTTTGCCTTTATTATAAGATATAATATTGGAGGGGCACCTGGGTGGCTCAGTGGGTTAAAGCCTCTGCCTTTGGCTCCAGTCATGATCCCAGGGTCCTGGCATCGAGCCCCACATCAGGCTCTCTGCTCAGTGGGGAGCCTGCTTCCTCCTCTCTGCCTGCCTGGCTCTCTGCCTACTTGTGATCTCTAACGGTCAAATAAATAAATAAAATATTTTTTAAAAGGTATAATATTGGATCTACCTTAAGTTAAATTTGTGTTTTGAAGCTAATGTTATATAATTAAAAATTCACTATCACTTAACATTTATGATACCAACTTAGCTAAATAAGCATGGATATGGTTGCTATCAATTCCACTGACCAAGATTTTAAAATAAAATATAAAAATGGACATAACTGAATTTACTATTTTCTATTCTATGTAAAATGTACTAAAGTCTTCTTAAATGATTTAGGCATATGAAAGTTAAAGCGAACAAATTTAAAATATCAATATTAAACAAGCCTAGTTTAATAATACTACCCATATGCTGGATTATGATATGTGCTCACAATTTTCAGTCCTGTTCACATTACTGGATCATAAAAAAAATCCTTGTTATTTCATTTTTCACAGGCACTCCAGTGCAAAATGTTCAAAAAGTACTGATATATATATACATTTATATTATTTTTCCATGTAATGTTGGCTGTTTTGCAAGCTTTTATTAAGTTAAATAAAGGCTGTTTAAAGAGATACTAACACCCATAATTCAGAAAATGCTTCCTATTCCTAATTTTTAGTACTGCCATGAGTCACCAATTTTTACTATGATGATTATATTAAAATGCATATTTATTAATATGTTTGAAAAATGTTTAAATCTAAAGTTAGAAAAAAGAAAGTAAAAACGAATGTTCCAAAGATAAGCAAATAAATACACATAAATAAACTCTAATAGACTCTTGAAAACACTGGCGGAGGAAGCTATCATCAAAGAAAGCTTTGAATATAGACACTATGCCACCAGACAGGCAGATAATTAAAATTATAGGGAAAATAGAAAAAACAAGCTGTAGGGCATTTTAGCAACAACTGTGAAAAGAATTCTATACAATCACAATTCTCTGACACTATGATTCAAACCAGAATTTGTTATTTTGTCCCGTATTAAGAAAACACAGTGACAATGATTTATTGAAATGCATTCCTTCGTATTTTCATAAAATATACTGCCAAATAGCTATTTATCCTGTAATGAGTTGGAAGTGAATAAAATTGTTCAAACTCATTTGTCATTTCCCAGCAGGCACTGTTCCCTTTCATAAACTTTATCAAACAAATAGGCTCAAAAATCCGTAATAAGATAGTTCTCATTCTAAAACGCACAGACCATGGTTGGTACATGCAACATTTAATGCAATTTGTGATCACATACCAGTCTTTACTTTATAGTCAAACTCACAAATTTTTAGGGTGTTAGAGTTGTAAACATTCAATTTCATTAATTCACCAGGCAACCCTAAAAAGGTATGTGTAGCTTATGAATATGGTTTAGATCAATCCAATAGGTTTCACTCCTGTGAAGGAAATAGCTCATTCCTTTTCTCTGATAACACGTAAAAATTCATGGTGACAAAACAGTGCCAGATTGATGAAAATTCATTTTCACTTCAGAAACTTGAGTCACTATTTGCTTTTAAATTTTTGTTTTTAAAAGGAATATACTTTATTTTTAGAACAAGTTTGCCTTTATTATGAGATATAATATTGGAGGGGCACCTAGGTGGCTCAGTGGGTTAAAGCCTCTGCCTTCAGCTCCGGTCATGATCGGAGATGGAGAACCTATGGAGAACAACCTATGAAGAACCATAGGATGTTACTGATGACAGGCCAATATCCACATCAAATCACACATTACTGTATGTAAATTACACTGTATCAGCCACCATGAAACAAATAAAAGGGCAAGAGGGTCTCTTCCCCAAAGGAGTCAAAAATCTAAATGAGAAAAGCAGACATACATTAATATACTTATTACAGAGCATAAGCAGGTACAGAAGAACATAAACAGTAAAAAGTAAATAAATAAATAAATCCAGGGAGTGAACAGTGAGGGAGTAATTTGGGATATAGCCAGTTAGTGATACTTTATATACGGTATTTTTAAATAACTGCATTTAGCAGAAAATAAGGAAATGACTTCAATAGTCTTTATATAATTTGAATGATTATGTAACATATGAATTTGAAATTTGTGACTCCATTTAATATTCAGAAATGACTGTACTTTGAGAGTGTTTCTAAAGCTATTAATATTAGTGTGCATGTTTCTATATTTACTCTACTAGGGGCTGGGCTGAAAAAAATAAATAAATAAAACTGTAGTAAGGAATAGAAAGGGAAATTAGATAATAGATTCCATTTACTATAGCACCAAGAACCATAAGATACCTGGGAATAAAACTAACCATAGAGGTAAAGGATCTGTACTCGAGGAACTATAGAATGCTCATGAAAGAAACAGAAGAAGACACAAAAAGATGGAAAAGCATTCCATGCTCATGGATCAGAAGAATAAACATTGTTAAAATGTCTATACTGCCCAGAGCAATCAATACTTTCAAAGCCATCCTGATCAAAATTCCACCAGCATTTTTTAAAAGTGCTGGAACAAACAATCCTAAAATTTGTATGGAACCAGAAAAGACCCAGAAAAGAATTGCTAAGGAAATTTTGAAAAAGAAAAACAAAGCTGGGGGCATCATGTTGCCTGATTTCAAGCTTTACTACAAAGCTGTGATCAACAAGACAGGACAGTACTGGCACAAAACAAACACATAAACCAATGTTAACAGGGTAAAGAGTACAGATACAGACCCTCAGCTCTATGGTCAAATAATCTTCCACAAAGCAGGGAATATATACAGTGGAAAAAAGACAGTCTCGTCAATAAATGGTGCTGGGAAAATTGGATGCAATTCAAAAAAATAAACTTAAAATGTATGAAAGACCTCAACGTGAGGCTGGAATCTATCAAAAAGCTAGAGGAAAACATAGAGAGTAACCTCTTCAACATTTGGCCACAGCAACTTCTTTCAAGATATGTCCCCAAAGGCAAAGGAAACACAAGCAAAAATGAACTTTTGGGACGTCATCAAGATCAAAAGCTTCTGCACAGCAAAGGAAACAGTCAACAACAATAACAACAACAACAACAAGAAAAAAAAAGAGGCAACCCACGGAATGGGAGTAGATATTCACAAATGACGCTACAGACAAAGGGCTGACATCCAAGATCTATAAAGAACTCCTCAAACTCAACACACACAAAACAAATAATCATGCCAAAAAATGGGCAGAAGACATGAACAGATACTTCTACAAAGAAAACATACAAATAGCTAACAGACACATAAAAAAATGTTCATTATCATTAGTCATCAGGGAGATTCAAATCAAAACCTCACTGAGGTACAAACTTACACAAATTAGAATGGCCAAAATTATCAGGACAGGAAACAAGTGTTGGAGAGGATGTGGAGAAAGGGGAACTCTCTACACTATTGGTGGGAATGCAAGTTGGGGCACTCACATTGGAAAACAGAGTGGAGATTCCTTTGAAAATTAAAAAAATAGAGCTACCAAATGGCCTGGCAATTGCACTACTGGGTATTAACCTAAAAAATACAGATGTAGTAAGCAGAAGGGCCATATGTGCCCCAATGTTCACAGCAGCAAATGGCCACAACTGACACACTGTGGAAAGAGCCAAGAATGCCCTTCAACAGATGAATGGATAAAAAAGATATGGTCCATTTATACAATGGATTATTACACCTCCATCAGAAAGAATGAATACCCAATTTTTCTATCAACTTGGATGGGAATGGAGGAGATTATGCTGAGTGAAATAAGTCAAGCAGAAGAAGTCAATTATATGGCTTCACTTACTTGCGGAGCATAAAGAATAACATGGAGGACATTAGGAGAAGGAAAGGAAAAATGAAGGGGGGAATTGGAAGGAGAGATGAAGCATAAGAGACTATGGACTCAGAAACAGAGGGTTTTGGAGGGGAGAGGGGTAGGGGCATGAGTGAACCTGGTGGTCGGTATTAAGGAGGGCACGTATTGCATGGAGCACTGGATGTAGTGCATAAACAATGAATCTCAGAACACTGAAAAAATAAAATTAATAAATAAATAAAGGCCATCCAGACCTGGCACGAGGCCTGGGGAAAAAAACAACAAACAAACAAACAAACAAAAAAACCTATGCTAAGGAAAGAAATCAGTCATGCGAAAGCAAATGCCCAGATGCTTTTTTTTTTTTAACTTTTATTTATTTATATGACACAGAGAGAGAGATCACAAGTAGGCAGAGAGGCAGGCAGAGAGAGGGGGAAGCAGGCTCCCCACTGAGCAGAGAGCCCGATGTGGGCTCGATTCTAGGACCCTGAGATCAAGACCTGAGCTGAAGGAAGAAGCGTAAGCCACTGAGCCACACAGGCACCCCACAAATGCCCAGATTCTAATAAACATCAGGTTTTAAAAGGAGATATATACCAAAGATTTAGAAACTGCTATCTTCAATATTTTAAAATCAGTTGTACTTCTTTACACCTACAACAAGACAGAAGAAAGAGAAATCAAGGAGTCAATCCCATTTACAACTACACCCAAAACTATAAGATACCTAGGAATAAACCTAACCAAAGAGGGGAAGAATCTATACTCAGAAAACTATAAAGTACTCAGGAAAGGAACTGAGGAAGACACAAAGAAAAGGAAAAATGTTCCATGCTCCTGGATTGGAAGAACAAGTATTGTGAAAATGTCTATGCTACCTAAAGCAATCTACTTATTTAATGCAATCCCTATCAAAATCCCATCCATTTTTTTCCAAAGAAATGAAACAAACAATCCTAAAATTTATATGAAACCAGAAAAGACCTCGATTAGCCAAAGGAATATTGAAAAAGAAAGCCAAAGTTGGTGGCATCACAATTCTGGACTTCAAGCTTAATTACAAAGCTGTCGTCATCAAGACAGTATGGTACTGGCACAAAAACAGACACACAGATCAATGGAACAGAATATAGAGTCCAGAAATAGACCCTCAACTCTATGGTCAACTAATCTTCGACAAAGCAGGAAAGAATGTCCGATCATAAAAAGACAGCCTCTTCAACAAATGGTGTTGGGAAAATTGGACAGCCGCATGGATAAAAATGAAACTAGACAATTTCCTTACACCACACACAAAAATAGACTCAAAATGGATGAAGGACCTCAATATGAGAAAGAAATCCATCAAAATCCTTGAGGAGAACACAGGCAGCAACCTCTTCGACCTCAGCCGCAGCAACGTCTTCCTAGGAACATCGCCAACGGCAAGGCAAGCAAGGGCACAAATGAACTATTGGGATTTCATCAAGATCAAAAGCTTTTGCACAGCAAAGAAAACAGTTAACAAAACCAAAAGACAACTGACAGATTGGGAGAAGACATTTGCAAATGACATATCAGATAAAGGACTAGTGTCCAGAATCTATAAAGAACTTAGCAAACTCAACACCAAAAGAACAAATAATCCAATCAAGAAATGGGCAGAGGACATGAACAGACATTTCTGCAAAGAAGATATCCAGATGGCCAACAGACACATGAAAAAGTGCTCCACATCACTCGGCATCAGGGAAATATGAATCAAAACCACAATGAGTTACCACCTCACACCAGTCGGAATGGCTAAAATTAACAAGTCAGGAAATGACAGATGCTGGTGAGGATGCAGAGAAAGGGGAACCCTCCTCCACTGTTGGTGGTAATGCAAGTTGGTGCAACCACTCTGGAAAACAGCATGGAGGTTCCACAAAAAGTTGAAAATAGAGCTACCCTATGACCCAGCAACTGGACATTGGGAGATGGAGAAGAGAAGTGAGTTGGGGGAAATTGGAGGGGAAGACGAACCATGAGAGACTGTGGACTCTGAGAAACAAACTGACGGTTTTGGAAGGGAGGGGATAGGGGTCTGGGCAAACCTGGTGGTGGGTATTAAGGAGGGCATGTACTGCATGGAGCACTGGGTGTGGTGCATAAACAATGAATTTTGGAACACTGAAAAAAAATAATTTTTTTAAAAAAAGAGTATATTTCTTGGTTTGCCTCTTCTTGTTCTCCCTGTGTATGTTATCTTAACTTCCACATAGGAGTGAAATAATATGGTATTTGTCTTTCTCACTGACTTATTTCAGTTAATATAATACTTCTAGCTCCATTCATGTCACTCCAATGTCAAGATTCCATTCATTACGGCTGAAGAATAATACATTATATATACATATGCATGTGTATATGTGTGTGTGTGTGTACACATACACACACATACACCACACCTTCTTTTGCCATTTATTAGTTGGTAGACACTTGGCTCTTTCCATAATTTGGCTATTGTTGATGATGCAATATAAACATTGGGATGCAAGTGTCCCATCAAGTTATTGTGTTTGTATACTTTGGGTAAATACCTAGTAGTGCAATTGCTGGATCATAGGGTAGCTCCATTTTTAACTTTTTGAGGAACCTCCACACTGTTTGCCACAGTGGCTGTACAAGTTTGCAATTCCCACCAACACTGCAAGAGGTTTCCCCTTACCTTGCATCCTCACTGACATGTTGTTTCCAGGGTTGTTATTTAGCCATTCTGACAGGTGTGAGGTGGTATCTCATTATAGTTTTGATTTATATTTTCCTGATGATGTGTGATGTTGAGCATCTTTTCATGTGTCTGTCCTCCATTTGTATGTCTACTTTAGAAAAGTATCTAATCATGTCTTCCACTGATTTTTTAACTGGATCATTTGGTTATCAGATGTTGAGTTTGATAAATTCTTTATAGATTTTAAATACTAACCCTTTATCAGGTACATCATTTGCAAATACCTTCTCTCACTTTTCTCACCCCACGGGTTTCTTTTTAGTTTTGTTGTTTCCTCTGTTGTACAAAAGCTTTTTATCTTGATGAATTCCCAACAGTTCACTTTTGTTTTTGTTTCTCCTGCCTCAGGAGACATCTCTAATAAGAAGTAGCTAAAGCCGATGTCAAAGAAGTTATGTGTTGTCCTTTAGGGTTTTAATGGTTTCCTGCCTCACATTTAGATCTTTAATCCGTTTTGAATTTATTTTTCTGTATGGTAAAAGAAAGTGGTCCAGTTTCATTATATTGCATGTTGCTGTCCAGTTTTCCCAACAGCATTTGTTGAAGAGACTTTTTTCCACTGGATATTTTATCTTGCTTCATTGTAGATAAATTGACCATATAGCTGTGGATCCACTTCTGGGTTTTCCATTCTGTTCTATTGATCAATGTGTCTGTTTTTGTGCCAGTACCATACTGTCTTGAGGTGGTAACATTTTCTGATCCGTAAGAATGAAACAGAAATTGAGAAAAGTACAATAATTTATATTTCTCAAATTATACTCAAAATACAACCTACATTTAGTAGGTAAAGTAATATGACAATTACTAACAATTGTGTCAGCAGTAATAATATTAGTTTTGATTTGAAAAATTTATTCAGTCAATTTAGAATCAATTTCAATATAAATGCACACACTTCATATGTCTAAGAGCCATAGATTAACAACCCTAAGTGGATTTAATTGTGAATTCTATTCTTCAGTTTCCTCAGGTTTAAAAATCTCTGCCCAAAATAATAGATAGTATTTCCCCAGGATTGGTATCTTATCCTCTAAAGTTTGGCTCACATGCAAAGCAGGACTGGAGAGGAAGGGGAGCACTGGCCAAGTCATTTACCTTCTAAACAAATCTATGGTAATAAGAGCAAATCACTCAATAAATACTGAACTGAGCATTTGAATTCATAAATTGCTCTCTTTAGCACTTTCAAACTAATCTATTACTATATTTAGCAAGAGATAACAGGACTATAAGTTAAATCCAAACACAAAAAATAAACCTAATGTAAAAACAACAGAATTTTTTTTTCATCTCTTAACTGGTTCCCTGACTGCATCTGTATTCTCCTAATATATGGATATGTCAGAAAAAGAAACTCCCACATAACAAATAATAATTTTCAGGTATTTTCCGTCATTTCCTCTCCCAAATGCATTCATCCAGGGCTATTTTCACTTGCTTGCTTGTAAATCCTACAAAAAGTCTAGTCAATTTATCCATCGCCATCTCCACCTGAGCTTCCAACAGTTAGAAAAACAGAAAAGTTCGAAGCATTTGGAAAAGCGGTAAGGTTCTAAAAGTATGCCAGTTGATATATTTTGTTGAAAAAAATCTACTTCCTAAAAGTCAACAGTTTAAAATTCACAGAAGGAGGCAAGAATCTTTGGAAAATGAAAAATCTTTTCATCACTTCAATCAGCAGATTTAAAATGCTCTTCATCCACAGTGGTGTAGATGTAGCCCTCAATTCAGATACTCAAGAGACTGCTTGATGGCCCTGCTGCTCAGGCTGTAAAGCTGGGTCTGGAGCTCATGTACACTTTTGCTTTCCCCTTGAGGACATTCATGGATCAAACGCAGAACATCCTTGTGGATGAAGTCAAGGTGGTAGTACTCGCCATACTTCTGGACCTCATTTATTTTTGATGGCGCACTGGGTCCAGAGGCCACTTCGTGGGCTTTATCCAGCATCATATGTGCATTGACTGTTTCCAGAATATGTGTTGAACTCATTCATGTCCTCCAGGACTCGGATATTCAATACCTCAAGGCCCTTTACTTCTTTAAAACATCTGAGGATACCGATCACTTTGACATAACTTCCACTAAAAGAAGCGACATGCCCTGTTTTGCTTTATTTCTTCTGAGCCACTGGCGGACCTCAATAGGCTTGGTGTTCGTATCATCAATTCTGTAAAGAATGTAGTTTGAAGCTCTCTGGCCTTCTGATTATCCCCACAATAGAGACCTGGGAAACTTCAATTCCCCTTATCTTGAAAACACTGTCAACCAGGGTGGAGGTGGAGCAGCTGGTTTACAGGACAAGGTATAACACCCTGAATTCGGATCCTGGATCTTTGGGTTTTCGTAGCAGGAGCTTCACCACCCTGAGATGGCTGGTCATTGCTTCCAAAAGTTTCACCCACAGCAGAGATGCTGCCATAGCTCACAAAACCATTCTTACTCATCTTAAGAAGAGCTCAGAGAGATTAGGAGGTAGGTTTTCACTTTAGTCAGCGAGTTCCTCAGGAGGGCTCTGACTGCTTCAAACAGCTACCACCAGAAGTTCAATGTGTGGTGACTCAAGCAGCCTCGAGCGACCTATGGAGCCAATCAGCTACCAAAATACTGTACTCTCCAGCTAATGAGGACCTACCAGCTTCTCACCAGGTCCCATAATTCTTTGGAGTTGTATGGTAGTTGCTGGCCTATATTTTAAAGGCCCCACGTATTATTTCAAGCCTTTTTTGCCATCTGTATAAAATGCATTTTTATTAGGTACCCCTCCCCTTCATTCCTAACTGCCACAACTTCTTCTATAGTCACTTCTTAAATATTCATTTATTCACCCACATAATTTTCAGAGCACTAAGTGCACTATGGTAAAGAGCTATAGGTTTATATGGCAGAGGTAGCAGGAGTGTGGGGCAGGGCACAAAAATGGTTATGGTTCTCAAAGAACTCACATTCATTAAATCATTTGTTTAATCATTAAAACCAGAAGCATTCTAGATGGTCATCATATTCAAAAGTAAATCACATCTTACCCCTGCCTTTTTAAGTTTTTTTTTTTATTATTATAGAATTGTAATTTTCCAGTTATTCTGACAAATACACTATCAGTAAAAAGAAATAGTTGGTATATTTCAATTCCTACATCAATTCAAATGAGCTCTAAATTATTTTCAAGACTCTACCAATAGGTCGGAGAAATACAAAATGTGGTCTCCATCAGATATTAGGAAAAACATGAATAAAATCAAAATACCATTTCTGTACACTTTTATGCAGTAATTTGTGAATTACTATAGCAATTTATATGAATATCTCCCAGAATATTTTCATATTACATTGAAAAGCCATTTTTCCTCATAAAACATTTTATTGGGGTTATAATTAACTTAAAAGTTTCTTTATGATTAATAAAGAATATCATGAGTGACATAAGTCAAGCAGAGAGAGTCGATTATCATATGCTTTCACTTATTTGTGGAGCATAACAAATAGCATGGAGGACATGGGAAGTTAGAGAGGAGAAGGGAGTTGGGGGAAACTGGAAGGGGAGGTGAATCATGAGAGACTATGGACACTGAAAAACAATCTGAGGGGTTTGAAGTGGCCGGGGGGGTGGGAGGTTGGGGTACCAGGTAGTGGGTATTATAGAGGGCACGGATTGCATGGAGCACTGGGTGTGGTGAAAAAATAATGAATACTGTTATGCTGAAAATAAATAAATTTAATTTTAAAGCCAAGAATATCATTGTTGGAATCCACCACTGGCAAAGAACTTCAATAAAAATCCTTTGATATTAGAAAATAACCTAAACTTGTAGAGCTTTGAGTTTATTAATACTTTCTCTCATTTCTTTTACTGGTTAAAATAATTTAATTTTGGTATGCCAAATTACAAAAATATGTGAATAGTAGATCTAAAACTTATAGAAAAAGAACTGTATTTATTTTTCAGTCAGAAATGGATAATACCAGAGGCAATATACTTAATTTGTTTTACAAATAAATATAATACTTGTTACCTTTGCACACAAACTACCAAGTAAATGTGGATATTTAACTTCTGGATCCATATTTTATATAATAAAAGAGGAATTAAACATCTAAGTAATATCTATATTCCTAAAATTGCCCAGTATTAAGATATCAGGATAACTGTATTTTATCAAATGTTTACAACCTAATAATCAGACACTGCTGTTTTATTAGCTGACATCAGACTGTTCAGAAAAGCTTGAGGTTAAAATGATGTAACTGATTGTACATCAACAACTACATTCAGTACAAATTGATGTATACCAAATGATCTATACCAAAATGTTAAGAACCACCCCACCTACCTGACAGGATTGCTGGTTAAAGAAACCCTCAGAGATTCAAGGCAGTTAAGAAGTTTCTCATCTGAAATACCAGATCGTAATTCATGAACATATTCTTGTGAAGACAAGGTACATTCATGTTTGCTGTTTTTCAGCCCGCCCTATAAAAAAAAAGAAATCACATTTTAAAAAAACAACAGGTTTTGAAAGAACTTTTAAAATAAAATAATGCATAGACCATGCAAGTATTTTATTATAGAAAAATATGTGCGTAGTGCTATGCACTTAAAAATTCTTGGTCATAGAAATGACGAGGTAAAATCAAGTTATATACATATCTCGACCCTCCCCTCATCCTCATTTAAAAAGAAATTACACTGCTAGTACTCATAGTCTAAAAAGACTATGGACGTGAGATTAAGTGTCACTGACAGGGATGCTTAAATTTACAATCCAGGCACTAACATTAACCCACAGAATGAACATTTACAAATCATCTTATTAAATTTCCTAGTTAATATGCTTCTGTTCTATACCGTAAAATACAGTGAAGAAAACTTAATATAAAACATTACAGATAACCAAAAACTACTGAAATGTATCAGAGAATTAGCCTACCTCAAAAAACAAGTGAAAACAGTTATTAAAATGTAAAACAGTACAGTCTCCATTTAGCATGTTAATCATATTAGTCTAAAGTATTCACTAATTCCCAACTATTCCTTCCTATGTTACTCCCATGTTGTATATTAATTTTAAAAAGTCATCAAATGCATTTATCTGATAATGACTAGTTTTTAGCTTAATTTCCAATATACATGGGGTTATTCTAGAACTCATTATCTCAACACAGCTCCTTAGCTTCATCACCTTGCCATAGTAACTATATAAGTAGTTTGGGGAAAAGACTGAAAGGAAAACATCATCGACACATTCATTGCACTAATCACTCAGTTTCACATTCTAGATATACAGAATCATATACATAATCATTCTAGATATATATTACAAATGCATTCCCCTGAATTAAAATTCTAGTTTGAGTCAAATATTTCAAGTCTGTACTAATCACACTTAAGTTTCTTTAAGTATCTAAGCTAGAATAAGGAAAGTGATTTGGTTTGGTTTGGTTTTTTCCCTAATTTGGTAGAAGTTATATCATTTGAGGATATAAAATTTGTTAAAAATGTGTTAACAATGAGAAATGGATTCCACAGGGTTGCAGGGTGTTTGGCTTTTATCAAGAATGCCTCCTCGGGGCGTCTGGGTGGCTCAGTGGGTTAAGCCTCTGCCTTCAGCTCAGGTCCTGATCCCAGGGTCCTGGGATGGAGCTCCACATCCGGCTCTCTGCTCTGTGGGGACCCTGCTTCCTCCTCTCTCTCTCTCTGCCTACTTCTCTGCCTACTTGTGATCTCTGTCTGTCAAATAAATAAAGAAAATCTTAAAAAAATAAAAGGAATGCCTCCTCAATGCAGAAATAGACATTCTTAATGTCTGAATTTTTAAAAATTCCACTGAACAGTAAGTATCTGATGAAGTCTTTTTTTAAGATTTTATGTATTTCTTTGAGAGACAGAGAGAGAGACAGTCTGAGCAGGGGGAAGGGCAGAGGAGAAGTAGACTGCCTGTTGAGCATGGAGTCATACATGGGGCTCAATCCCAAAACCCTGGGATCATAACCTGAGCCAAAGGCAGATGCTTAACCAACTGAGCCAAGCAAGCACCACTGAAGTCTGGTACAGTCCTGCAGCAACGTGTATTCCCTTCTGGTGCTGTAGCTTAAGACACTGAGGCAAAGGTCATTATTTATGGCTATCACCCTTCTAGATTCAGAACTCTATGCGAGATATCTAACACAGTGATTCGGTTTAGTGAGCCTCAAAGGAAGTGTGCTATTATTGTATCTGGCCAATAAGAATTACAGAACAAGGAATACAGTTTCATAGTTTTAGATCACATATTTTGTATAATTCACACTAACTTGATATTTTTGTTAGGATATACAGATGTTTAAGACTTCTGCTGAATAAATCACGACATAGATAGCAAAGTATCACCATGAAATCTTTTCTACATTCCTTTTTTCTTTAGATTTTATGTATTTATTTGAGAGGAGAGAGAGAGGGCACAGGGGGAGGATGAGAGAGAGAAGCAGGCTCCCCACTGAGCAGGGAGCCTGATGTGAGGCTTCATCCCAGGACCCTGAGATCATTACCTGACCCAAAGGCAGACGCTTTACTGACTGAGCCACCCAGTGCCCCATTTCTTTAACTTATTTACCCAACACTTAGGGCTGTAGAACCACAAAGAATGATAGGAAGTAAACATTTATAGTATAAAATGGTGCAAGTCTGCAGTCACAAACCACTTTCATATGACCCTCAAACCCATTTTCATAATTAATGGATAACGAGGCCCTACCAAACCTTCCCTGGAGGCTTGTACATGAGTTTATTACTGTAGAATGACCTTTGTATTTGCTGTTTACTCTGCCTGCAGGATTCTTACTCCTAGTATCTCCATCCCTAATTCAACATCTAAGTCTCAACCCAATAGTGCTCTCACCACCACATTCATCATCACATCATTTTATATCTCATTCATAGTATTAGCTCAGTTTACCTTACATCATTCAGTACTCTACTTGTTTACTGCGTCTTCACTATAAAAACATAAACTCTATGAGGCAGGAATCTTGCCAACACTGTACACCATTTTGTCCCCAGATCTTAACACAATGCTTAGCACACAGTTAAGTACTCAAAAAAAAAAAAAAAAAAAAAATATATATATATATATATATATATATTTTTTTTAAGTAGTCTCCATATTGGGCACTTTAACATGGGACTTGAACTCAAAACCCTTAGATCAACACTTCAGCTTAACCAACTGAACCACCCAGGAGCTCTTCAAAACATCTTTCTTTAATTCGTGGATGGATGGATGGATGGATGGTGAGTAAACAAATGGGTGAGTAAATAAATGGGTAAATGTCTGATGAGTTCAACAAGCTGAAACTTCAAAACTTAAACGATTTGCTTCACAATATTACAGTACTGAGATGTTCCATTACCATCTATTCAGAAATGCTAGTGTAGACTAGGTAAACTGAGACCATGTACGGCATCCTAGGAAGAGCTCAAACTGTCACTGGGCTTAATTGTGACACCTTCACTTATCTAGGTAATCTTTGAGCAGACTATTCAACTAATCTCTATAAACCTGTTTACTCATTCATGATATTGGGTAATAGACACTTTCCCCTCATGTTTACTTTAAGGAATAAGTGAGAGGATGCATAGAAAGTGGTCAAAACAGGCATTTTGTATATGTTGTCTCATAAACAAAGTAAGCTGCTCAGAAATGTTTGTTCCCTTCCTTATGGTCATGGCTGAGGTATTTGTGCCTCATGGAAAAGATGTGACAGCCCAATACCTTAGGACACCCTCCTCCCCCAACTCTTAGAAACAGGTTTAAATTTAAATTATGTAATTTAAGATACTCTGTGGTTATAAGGACTGAAAGGAACCTAATGGAGCAATACAAGAAATACATAGCCTTCTAAAACAAATACGTTTTATCAAGCTTTCATGGGTTTTAACATCAGTTCATACTTGAAGATTAAGAAAACATAAAAGCATATAAAAGATGAGATGACCATTAAGTATCAGCTCATCTAATAATATCATTACAAAAGTAGAAAATCATGCTCACTGTCCATGGTCACCTAATTAGTGAGGTTGCAAGAATAAAACACGAATATTCTGGTCCTCAGGTTACTTCTTTTTCCACCATATGTCACTTTCTCTCAATACTGAATAAAAAATCAGAGCACCAACTACTTAATTATGAAATCTCAGCACAATCAATATAATGCAATATGTTAAAGAAATCACAAAGAAACAAAACAGTGCAAGAGATTAAACAAATTCTCACTATACTTAATAGAACTGTAATACAAGAATGACTTATCATTAACATCCTGTTCTGATACTGAACAAACTAAACTACTAGATAATGGAAAGGTAATGATGAAAATTTTAATTAGCTGATCTGTATGAGTCTAATGAAAATTACCACTGTGCTCATTTGATCTTTAAAAAATAATGCATACAAAGTTAGCAATTAGCATGTATCATGCCATTCCAAAGCTAGGTTAACAAATAGTTTTCCTAATTTGAAGGCATTCCTTAATTTGGAAATCATTAGGATAGAGATAAGGATCACTGTGACTGTACTTATGTTACTCTAACATAATACACAAAAACCAAAAGATACTTTGGGCCAGTTTAATAATTACATTCCCTTAACTCTGACATGAAATGTTAATATCAAAATCAATGATATTCTAAAAAGAACACATTAGGATTACAATGCAGATACTTTTTTTAAAAAAGGTTTTATTTATTTATTTGACTGAGAGAGATCACAAGTATGCAGAGAGGCAGGCAGAGATAGAGGTGGAACAGGCTCTCTGCGCCCAACATGGGGCTCAATCCCAAGACATTAGGATGACAACTCCAGCCAAAGGCAGAGGCAGAGGCCTTAACCCACTTAGCCACCCAGGTGCCCCAGAGATACTACTTCTAATATTGCTATTTATTTATTTTTATTTTAATTCCAATTAAAAAACATATAGTGTCGTATTACTTTCAGATGTACAACAGGGTAATTCACCACAACACATACCTGGGGATCAACACAGTGCATTCTTGTTTTTTTTTTTTTTTAATTTTCTTTTTTTTAATTTTTTAATTTTTATAAACATATATTTTTATCCCCAGGGGTACAGGTCTGTGAATCGCCAGGTTTACACAGTTCACAGCACTCACCAAAGCACATACCCTCCCCAGTGTCCGTAATCCCACCCCCTTCTCCCAAACCCCCTCCCCCCAGCAACCCTCAGTTTGTTTTGTGAGCTTAAGAGTCACTTATGGTTTGTCTCCCTCCCAATCCCATCTTGTTTCATTGATTCTTCTCCTACCCACTTAAGCCCCCATGTTGCATCACCACTTCCTCATATCAGGGAGATCATATGATGGTTGTCTTTCTCTGCTTGACTTATTTCGCTAAGCATGATACGCTCTAGTTCCATCCATGTTGTCGCAAATGGCAAGATTTCATTTCTTTTGATGGCTGCATAGAATTCCATTGTGTATATATACCACATCTTCCTGATCCACTCATCTGTTGATGGACATCTAGGTTCTTTCCATAGTTTGGCTATTGTGGACATTGCTGCTATAAACATTCGGGTGCACGTGCCCCTTTGGATCACTACGTTTGTATCCTTAGGGTAAATACCCAATAGTGCAATTGCTGGGTCATAGGGAAGTTCTATTATCAACATTTTGAGGAACCTCCATGCTGTTTTCCAGAGTCGTTTTAACAGCTAGCATTCCCACCAACAGTGTAGGAGGGTTCCCCTTTCTCCGCATCCTTGCCAGCATCTGTCATTTCCTGACTTGTTTATTTTAGCCATTCTGACTGGAGTGAGGTGATATCTCATTGTGGTTTTGATTTGTATTTCCCTGATGCCGAATGATGTGGAGCACTTTTTCATGTGTCTGTTGGCCATCTGGATGTCTTCTTTGCAGAAATGTCTGTCCATGTCCTCTGCCCATTTCTTGATTGGATTATTTGTTCTTTGGGTGTTGAGTTTGCTAAGTTCTTTATAGATTCTGGACACTAGTCCTTTATCTGATATGTCGTTTGCAAATATCTTCACCCATTCTGTCAGTTGTCTTTTGATTTCGTTAACTGTTTCGTTTGCTGTGCAAAAGCTTTTGATCTTGATGGAATCCCTATAGTTCATTTTTGCCCTTGCTTCCCTTGCCTTTGGCATTGTTCCTAGGAAGATGTTGCTGCGGCTGAGGTCGAAGAGGTTGCTGCCTGTGTTCTCCTCAAGGATTTTGATGGATTCCTTTCACACATTGAGGTGCTTCATCCATTTTGAGTCTATTTTTGTGTGTGGTGTAAGGAAATGGTCCAATTTCATTTTTCTGCATGTAGCTGTCCAGTTTTCCCAGCACCATTTATTGAAGAGGCTGTCTTTTTTCCATTGGACATTCTTTCCTCCTTTGTCAACGATTAGTTGACTGCAGAGTTGAGGGTCTATTTCTGGGCTCTCTATTCTGTTCCATTGATCTATGTGTCTGTTTTTGTGCCAGTACCATGCTGTCTTGATGATGACAGCTTTGTAATAGAGCTTGAAGTCCAGAATTGTGATGCCACCAACGGTGGCTTTCTTTTACAATATCCCTTTGGCTATTCGAGGTCTTTTCTGGTTCCATATAAATTTTAGAATTATTTGTTCCATTTCTTTGAAAAAGGTGGATGGTACTTTCATAGGAATTGCATTAAATGTGTAGATTGCTTTAGGTAGCATAGACATTTTCACAATATTTATTCTTCCAATCCAGGAGCATGGAACATTTTTCCATTTCTTTGTGTCTTCCTCAATTTCTTTCATGAGTACTTTATAGTTTTCTGAGTATAGATTCTGTGCCTCTTTGGTTAGGTTTATTCCTAGGTATCTTATGGTTTTGGGTGCAATTGTAAATGGGATTGACTCCTTAATTTCTCTTTCTTCTGTCTTGCTGTTGGTGTAGAGAAATGCAACTGATTTCTGTGCATTGATTTTATATCCTGACACTATACTGAATTCCTGTACAAGTTCTAGCAGTTTTGGAGTGGAATCTTTTGGGTTTTCCACATATAGTATCATATCATCTGGGAAGAGTGATAATTTGACTTCTTCTTTGCCGATTTGGATGCCTTTAATTTCCTTTTGTTGTCTGATTGCTGAGGCTAGGACCTCTAGTACTATGTTGAATAGCAGTGGTGATCATGGACATCCCTGCCGTGTTCCTGACCTTAGCTGAAAAGCTTTCAGTTTTTCTCTATTGAGAATGATATTTGCGGTGGGTTTTTCATAGATGGCTTTGATGATATTGAGGTATGTGCCCTCTCTCCCTACACTTTGAAGAGTTTTGATAAGGAAGGGATGCTGTACTTTGTCAAATGCTTTTTCAGCATCTATTGAGAGTATCATATGGTTCTTGTTCTTTCTTTTATTGATGTGTTATATCACATTGACTGATTTGCAGATGTTGAACCAACCTTGCAGCCCTGGAATAAATCCCACTTGGTCGTGGTGAATAATCCTTTTAATGTACTGTTGAATCCTACTGGCTAGTATTTTATTGAGTATTTTTGCATCTGTGTTCATCAAGGATATTGGTCTATAGCTCTCTTTTTTGATGGGATCCTTGTCTGGTTTTGGGATCAAGGTGATGCTGGCCTCATAAAATGAGTTTGGAAGTTTTCCTTCCATTTCTATTTTTTGGAACAGTTTCAGGAGAATAGGAATTAGTTCTTCTTTAAATGTTTGGTAGAATTCGCCCGGAAAGACATCTGGCCCTGGGCTTTTGTTTGTTTGGAGATTTTTCATGACTTTTTCAATCTCCTTACTGCTTATGGGTCTGTTCAGGCTTTCTATTTCTTCCTGGTTCAGTTGTGATAGTTTATATGTTTCTAGGAATGCATCCATTTCTTCCAGATTGTCAAATTTATTGGCGTAGAGTTGCTCGTAGTATGTTCTTATAGTAGTTTGTATTTCTTTGGTGTTAGTTGTGATCTCTCCTCTTTCATTCAGGATTTTATTTATTTGGGTCCTATCTCTTTTCTTTTTGATAAGTCGGGCCAGGGCTTTATCAATTTTATTAATTCTTTCAAAGAACCAGCTCCTAGTTTCGTTGATTTGTTCTATTGTTTTTCTGGTTTCTATTTCATTGATTTCTGCTCTGATCTCTACCATTTCTCTTCTCCTGCTGGGCTTAGGGTTTCTTTCTTGTTCTTTCTCCAGATCCTTTAGGTGTAGGGTTAGGTTGTGTACCTGAGGCCTTTCTTGTTTCTTGAGAAAGGCTTGTTACCGCTATATATTTTCCTCTCAGGACTGCCTTTGTTGTGTCCCACAGATTTTGAACCGTTGTATTTTCATTATCATTTGTTTCCATGATTTTTTTCAATTCTTCTTTAACTTCCCGGTTGACCCATTCATTCTTTAGAAGGATGCTGTTTACTCTACATGTATTTGGGTTCTTTCCAAACTTCCTTTTGTGGTTGAGTTCTAGCTTTAGAGCATTGTGGTCTGAAAATATACAGGGAATGATCCCAATCTTTTGATACCGGCTGAGTCCTGATTTAGGACCAAGGATGTGATCTATTCTGGAGAATGTTCCATGTGCACTAGAGATGAATGTGTATTCTGTTGCTCTGGGATGGAATGTTCTGAATATATCTGTTATGTCCACCTGGTCCAGCGTGTCATGTAAGGCCTGTATTTTCTTGTTGATCTTTTGCTTGGATGATCTGTCCATTTCAGTGAGGGGAGTGTTAAAGTCCCCTACTATTATTGTATTATTGTTGATGTGTTTCTTTGATTTTGTTATTAATTGGTTTATAAAGTTGGCTGCTCCCACGTTGGGGGCATAGATACTTAACATTGTTAGATCTTCTTGTTCGACAGACCCTTTGAGTATGATATAGTGTCCTTCCTCATCTCTTATTGTAGTCTTTGGCTTAAAATCTAATTGATCTGATAGAAGGATTGCCACCCCTGCTTTCTTCTGATGTCCATTAGCATGGTAAATTCTTTTCCACCCCCTCACTTTAAATCTGGAGGTGTCTTCGGGCTTAAAATGAGTTTCCTGGAGGCAACATATAGATGGGTTTTGTTTTTTTATCCATTCTGATACCCTGTGTCTTTTGACAGGGGCATTTAGCCCATTAACATTCAGGGTAACTATTGAGAGATATGAATTTAGTGCCATTGTATTGCCTGTAAGGTGACTGTTACTGTATATGGTTTCTGTTCCTTTCTGATCTACCACTTGGAGGCTCTCTCTTTGCTTAGAGGACCCCTTTCAATATTTCCTGTAGAGCTGGTTTGGTGTTTGCAAATTCTTTCAGTTTTTGTTTGTCCTGGAAGCTTTTAATCTCTCCTTCTATTTTCAATGATAGCCTAGCTGGATACAGTATTCTTGGCTGCATGTTTTTCTCGTTTAGTGCTCTGAATATATCATGCCAGCTCTTTCTGGCCTGCCAGGTCTCTGTGGATAAGTCAGCTGCCAATCTAATATTTTTACCATTGTATGTTACAGACTTCTTTTCCCGGGCTGCTTTCAGGATTTTCTCTTTGTCACTGAGACTTGTAAATTTTACTATTAGGTGACGGGGTGTGGGCCTATTCTTATTGATTTTGAGGGGCGTTCTCTGAACCTCCTGAATTTTGATGCTCATTCCCTTTGCCATATTGGGGAAATCCTCCCGAATAATTCTCTCCAGTATACCTTCTGCTCCCCTCTCTCTTTCTTCATCTTCTGGAATCCCAATTATTTTAATGTTGTTTCGTCTTATGGTGTCACTTATCTCTCGAATTCTCCCCTTGTGGTCCAGTAGCTGTTTGTCCCTCTTTTGCTCAGCTTCTTTCTTCTCTGTCATTTGGTCTTCTATATCACTAATTCTTTCTTCTGCCTCATTTATCCTAGCAGTGAGAGCCTCCATTTTTGATTCCACCTCATTAATAGCTTTTTTGATTTCAACTTGGTTAGATTTTAGTTCTTTTATTTCTCCGGAAAGGGCTTTTATAGCTCCCGAGAGGGTTTCTCTAATATCTTTCATGCCTTTTTCGAGCCCGTCTAGAACCTTGAGAATTGTCATTCTGAACTCTAGATCTGACATATTACCAATGTCTGTACTGATTAGGTCCCTAGCCTTCGGTACTGCCTCTTGTTCTTTTTTTTGTGTTGAATTTTTCCGTCTTGTCATTTTGTCCAGGTAAGAGTATATGAAGGAGCAAGTAAAATTCTAAAAGGGTGGCAACAACCCCAGGAAAATATGCTTTAACCAAATTAGAAGAGATCCCAAATCGTGAGGGGGGAGAAAGGGGATAAAAAGAGGTTCAAAAAGGAAGAAAGAGAAAAAAAAAAAAAGAAAAAAGAATTTAAAAAAAAGAAAACAAAGAAGAATATAAAAAAGAAAAAATGTATATATTAGATAAACTAGTTAAAAAACGTTAAAAAAGAAAAAGGTAAAAGTTAAAAAAAAAATTTTACCAGAAGGCGAGAAAAAAAACAAAAAATGAAAAAGAAAAAAATTAAATTAACTGCAAGACTAAAAAAAATAATAGGGAGAAAGCCATGAGTTCCGTGCTTTGCTTTCTCCTCCTCTGGAATTCTGCTGCTCTCCTTGGTATTGAAACCGCACTTCTTGGTAGGTGAACTTGGTCTTGGCTGGATTTCTTGTTGATCTTCTGGTGGAGGGGCCTGGGGTAGTGATTCTCAAGTGTCTTTGCCCCAGGCGGAATTGCACTGCCCTTACAGGGGCCCGGGTGAGTAATCCGCTCGGGTTTGCTTTCAGGAGCTTTTGTTCCCTGAGCGCTTTCCGTAGAGTTCTGGAGGACGGGAATACAAATGGCGGCCTCCTGGTCTCTGGCCTGGAGGAGCCAAGAGCCCAGGGCCCCACTCCTCAGTGCGCCCTCAGAGAACAGCGCCCAGTTACTCCCGTCTGCCTGACCTCCGGCCCCGCTCCGAGCTCACCGAGCCTGCGACTGGTTCAAGGTAACACTGAGCTGTGAGCTTACTGTCAGCTCTGTCTCTGTAGCCGGCTTTCCTGTTCCAATACCCGCAAGCTCTGTGACACTCAGACACCCCCATCCTTCTGTCACCCTGCGGGACCTGAGGCCACGCTGACCCCGCGTGGGCTTCGCCCCGGTTTAGCCTCTGGAGCGATGTCCCTCAGCGGAACAGACTTTTAAAAGTCCTGATTTTGTGCTCCGTTGCTCCGCAGCTTGCCGGGAGCCGGCCCCTCCCCCCGGGGTCTATCTTCCAGTCGCTTTGGATTCACTTCTCCGCTGGTCCTACCTTTCAGAAAGTGGTTGTTTTTCTGTTTCTAGAATTGCTATTCTTCTTCTCTTCGATCTGCTGATGGATTTGCAGGTGTTTGCAATCTTTAGATAAGCTACCTAGCTGATCTCCGGCTAGCTGAAGTAGTCTCAGCCTGCTACTTCTCCGCCATCTTGACTCCTCCAGCCATAGTGCATTCTTTAATCCCCACCAGCTATGTAATTCATCCATCCCGCCACCCTCCCCTCTAGCAACCATCCTTTATTCTCCATAATTAAAAGTCCATTTCTTGGGGCACCTGGGTGGCTCAGTGGGTTAAAGCCTCTCCCTTCGACTCAAGTCATGATCCCAGGGTCCTGGGATGGAGCCCTGCATAGGGGTCTCTGCTTAGTGAGGAGCCTGCTTCCCTTCCTCTCTCTGCCTGCCTCTCTGCCTACTTGTGATCACTGTCTGTCAAATAAATAAATAAAATATTTTTTTTAAAAGTCCATTTCTTGATTTGTATCTGTGTCTCTCTCATTTTTTCCCTATTATTTGTGTGTTTTCTTTCTTAAATTCCACAAGTGAAATCATACGGTATTTGTCCTTCTCTGATAAACTTTTTTCACTTATCATAATACAATTCCAACAGTCACTGTTTATGCACCACACCCAGTGCTCCATGCAATATGTACCCTCCTTAATACCCATCACCAGGCTAAACTATGCCACAGCCCCCTCTAAAACCCTCACTTTGTTTCTCAGAGTCCATAGTCTTTCATGGTCCATCTCCCCCTCCGATTTCCCCCACGTCATTCTCCATCCCTTCTCCTAATGTCCTCCATACTATTCCTTATGTTCCACAAGTAAGTGAAACCATATGATAATTGACTTTCTCTGCTTGACTTATTTCACTCAGCAGAATCTCCTCCAGGTGCAAAAGCTGGGTATTTATCCTCTCTGATGGCTGAGTAATATTCCATTGTGTATATGCACCGTATCTTCTATATCCATTCACCTGCTGAATGGCTCTTTCCACGGTTTGGCTATTATGGCCATTACTGCTATGAATATTGGTGTACATGTGGCCCTTCCTTTCACTACATCTGTATGTTTGGGGTAAATACCCACTAGTGCAATTGCCGGGTCATAGGCTAGCTCTATTTTTTTTTTTAAGATTTTTTTATTTATTGGGGCATCTGGGTGTCTCAGTGTGTTAAAGCCTCTGCCTAAAATCTTAAAAAGAAAAAAGATTATTTATTTATTTGAGAGAGAGAGATCACAAGTAGGCAGAGAGGCAGGCAGAGAGAACAGGGAAAGCAGGCTCCCCGCTGAGCAAAGAGCCCGACACGGGGCTCGATCCCAGGACCCTGAGACCATGATCCAAGCCGAAGGCAGAGGCTTAACCCACTGAGCCACCCAGCTCCTCTATTTTTAATTTTTTGAGGCAACTACACAATGTTTTCCAAAGTAGCTATACCAACTTGCATTCCTACCAACAGTATAAGTTCCCCTTTATCCACAGCCTCTCCAACATTTGCTGTTTCTAGCCTTGTCAATTTTTGCCATTCTAACTGGTGTAAGATTGCAACTCAATTTGGTTTTCGTGAGTAGTTTTTCACTATATATACCATATCTTTTACCATTCCAGTTGATGGATACTAGGGCTACTTTCATAATTTGGCTATTATATATAATGTTCTTATAAACAGAGGTTCATGCGTACATTTGAAGTGGTTATTTTTTAATTCTTTGGGTAAATATCTAATAATGTAGTTACTGAATCATACATCCTATTTTTAAATTTTGGATGAAATTCCATGCTGTTTTCCAAAGCCCTTACACCAGTTTGCATTCCCACCAACAGTATACGTTCCGCTTTTTCCACATCCTGCCAATACCTGTTGTTTCTTTGGATGTTGATTGTAGCCATCCACAGAAGCATGAAATGATATCTCATTGCAGTTTTGATTTGCATTTCCCTAATGATCAATGATGTTGAGCATCTTTTCATGGATCTGCTGGCCATCTGTATGTCTTCTTTGTGAAAATGTCTATTCATGTCTTGTAAGATTTTTTAAACTGGACTATTTGTTTTTTGGGTGTTTATAAGTTCTTTATGGTTTTAGATACTAACCCTTTATCAGATATGCCATTTGTAGATTCCTTCTCACATTCAATAGGTTGCATTTTATTTTTTATTATTTCCTTTGCTATGCAGAAGTTTTTTATTTTGATGTAGTCCCAGAAGTTTATTTTTGCTTTTCTTTCCCTTGCCACAGGAGATCTAGAAAGAAGTTGCTACAGCCGATGTCAAAGAGTTTACTGCCCCTCTTCTCTAGGATTTTGATGGTTTCAGGTCTCACAATTAGGGCTTTAATCCATTTTGAATTTGTATTTGTGTATGGTGTAAGAAAGTGGTCCATTTTCACTTAATTGTGGAACATAAGGAATAGCATGTAGGACATTTAGAGAAGGAAAGGAAAAATAAAGGGGGGGAAGGGAAGGGAGACAATCCATGAGACTAAGGACTCTGAGAAACAAACTGAGGGTTTTAGAGGGGAAGGGGTGGATTAAGAGGTTAGCCCACTGATGGGTATTAAGGTGGGCAAGTATTGCACAGAGCACTACATCAAAAACTAATGATATACTTTGGTGACTAACATAGTTAAAAAAAAAAAAAAAGTGGTCCAGTTTTATTCTTCTGCAACTTGCTGTCCAGTTTCTTAAACACACTGTTTTATTCCAATTGAACAGTCTTTCCTGCTTGCTCCAACATTAACTGATCATATAGTTGTGGGTTCATATCTAGGTTTTCTGTTCTGTTTCATCATTGTGCTTATTTTTATGACAGTATAATATTATTCTTATCACTACAATTTTGGAATATGACTTAAAGTGCAGAACTGTGATACCTCCAACTTTGCTTTTCTTTCTCAAGAAAGAAACTTTTGAAGCATGCTTTAACCATGCAGGGTCTTTTTGGTTCCATGCGAATTTCAGAATTCTTTGTTCTAGCACTATGAAAAATGCTATTGGTATTTTGATGGGGATTACAGTAAATATGTATGTTCTTTGGTGTAATACTTTATTTTAACACTTTAATATTTTAATACTACTTGTTCTCCCTATGGACTGTCCTTCCATTTCTTTGTGTAACTGACAATTTCTTTGTTTTTTTATTTTGTTTTGTTTTGGGTTTTGGTTTTAGGTTTTGTTTTGTTTTTTTACACAGAGTGAGCAGCAGGGGAGGGATAGAAGGAGGGAGAGAATCATAAGCAGGCTCCATGCCTAGCACAGAGCCTGCTGCAGGGCTCAATCTCACGACCCTAAGATCATGACCTAATCTGAACTCAAGAGTATGACACATAATCAACTAAGCCACTCAGGTAGCCCTCATCTTTTCCTTTTATCAGTGTTTTATACTTTTCAGAATACAAATCATTTAACGTTTTGGCTAAGTTTATTACTAGGTATCTTACTGTCTTTGGTGCAATTGTAAGGGAGATGAATTCCTTATTTTCTTCTTCTGCTGATCCATTATGGGAATATGATAATGCCACAGATTTCTGTATGTTAATTTTGTATCCAATGATTTAACTGAATTGGTGTATCAGATCCAGCAGTTGTTTGGTGATATCTTTACATTTTTCTATAGATAGTATCATGTCATCTATAAATAGTGAAGTTTTACTTCTTCTTTGATGATTCAAGTGCGTTTATTTCTTTTTCTTTTCTGATTGCTGAGGCTAGGAGTTCCAGTACTATGTTAAGTAGCAGTGGTGAGAGTGGACATCCCTGTCTTGTTTCTGATCATAGAAGAAAAGCACTCAGTTTTTTCCCATTGAGAATGATATTAACTGTGGGTTTTTCATATATAGCCATTATTGTGTTGAGGTATGTGCCCTCTAAACCTACCTTGTTGAGGGTTTTTATCATAAATGAATGTTGTACTTTGTCAAATCCTTTTTCTGCATCACTCAAGTGACCATACTATCCTTATCCTTTCTTTTATTAATGTGGAATATCATGCTGATTGATTTGCAAAAATTGAACCAGTAACACAAGAATAAATTCCAGTTGATCATGGTAAATGATTTTGTAATGTACTGTTGAATTTAGTTTGTGAGAATTTCACTGAAAATCTTTTCATCTGTGTTCATCAGGACTGCTTCTTGCAGTCTGATAGTCACTGTATGTAAGGCATTTCTAATCTCATTTATTATGCTCTTCATCTCTGGTTCTTTTTTAACCTTTTATCTCTGTGGTAAGGGTATCACTGATCCTTCCATTCTTTTCTCAAGTACAGTGAGTATCCTCATGATTATTGCTTTAAATTCTCCATTCAGGCATGTTACTTACACCTGATTCACTTAGATCTCTGGCTGTGGCCTTATCTTGGTCTTTCATTTTAGAATAAATTCATGTATTTGCATTTTGCCTAAGTCTATGACTTCTTCTGTGTGTTAGAAAAGCGAATTATGTCTCCTGCTCCTGAAAGTAATGGCCTTATAAAGAAAAGATCACGTAGTACCCAGGGCCCTGTGCTTTAGGGAGTGTCTCTGGTATGTGCTGCGTGCACTCTGCTATTGTATTCTAGCTGCTCTATCCTTCGTATGAGTCATCTGCGGAGGCTCTCCTTATCTGCTCTAAGCAATGTTTGATCCCTGGCCTGATTGTGGTGCATTTTAAATATATGTGCTCTGGTCTGCTTGTGAAATGAAACCTCTCATTACTTCCACCAGAACCAAGGCCCTAGAAACCTCTGTTTGGGAAATATTCTATGGGCACTGGCTTTTGCTGCTCTTCTGGGGAAGGGAGCCCAATGCGCTGAGACTGAGAAGGGCAGTTCCACCAGAGCACAGTGGTCTTGGGCTTACTGCAAACAAGTTAGGCAGCCACAGTCTACTATGCTGGTTGCTGCAGGTTGCTCTGTGTTTGTTCTGGGGGATGGTGTAGGGGAATGGTGCAAGCCATACCCTTTGTTCCTACAGAGGTCTCTCTATGAACACTGCCTCTCAGGGACACACTACTATGAGAAGAGCAAACAATCTCCCCACTGTGTGCCCAAGGAGTTCTACTGATTGCTGTTTCCATGCTGTATGTCCCAGTATTGTTCTCCTGCCTTTTCTCGGAGAAGTGCCAATGCCTCTAGACTCTCCTAGAGCCCAGTCCACTGATAGTTAAAAATTTAGGCTTTAAGATCCTCTGGTTGCAAGAAATCATGAAATTCAGCCCTTCTCAATTTCAAAGCCAAATGGCTTTAAGGAAACGGTTCTCCTTGTGCATTCCCATGTGCTCATCTCTTTCTCTCAACCTTCTCCACAACTGTGGCTCTCTCCGTAGCAGCCAGTATCCATTTTTCACCTCTAACTTCTTTGATGTAGCCTCTTTTCTACCTTCAGTTGTGGAGTTTGTTCTATCAGTCTCCAGGGCAATTTCTAGGGTATTTAAGACGATTTGATAGTTATTAGTTGTATTCATGGGACAAGGCGAGTAGGGTGCCACTACTCTGCTGCCATCTACCCCCCTCCTAACAGGGACATTTGGATGATAAAGAAGTTGAGGTTCTAGATCTATATTCATTCTTGTATCATTGTAGCCACTAGTCATCTGTAGCAACTGATCACTTGAAATGTGGCTAGTTAGAACTGAAATGTGCTGTACATATAAAATACATACCAGATTTTAAAAAGAAACAAAAAATATGTTATTAATGATTTTATTATGTATTATAATAATAATGATCTGAATATAATAGATTAAATAAAGCACTGAGTGAATTTCACCTGTTCCTTTTTACTTCTTAAATGTGACAAGTAGAATGTTTAAAATTACATACGTGTGTCCCATTATATTTCTTTTAGAGAGTTCTGCTCTAGATGACATTTTTACATCCCTTCTGGTATAGTAACTATATGCTATCATGACTCCAATGATAAAAGGATAAAATAAAGTATAACTAGTTTTTGCCTCTTTGTGGAGAATACCATAAAAATGTTTTAAAACCTTCCAAAAATAAAAGACTGAAACTAAATACCACCACATACAAAAGAACATTATAAGCACCAACATAAATTATAATAAAATGAAGTTTAATCACCTAATACCAATCAGAATGGCTAAAATTAAAAACACAAAAAAACAAAAGTGTTGGTGAGGATGTAAAGAAAAGGAAACCCTCATGCACTGTTGGTGAGAATACAAACTTGTGCAGCCAGTCTGGAAAATAGCACAGATATTCCTCATAAAGTTAAAAATAGAACTATCCTATTATCCAGCAATTATACTACCCCAAAATACAAAAATATTAATTGAAAGAGATACATGCACCACTATGTTTACAGCAGCATTATTTATAATAGCCAAACTTTGGAAACAGCTTAAGTGTCCACTGACAGAAGAATGGATAAAGAAGATGTGAGGTAGGAATAGATAGAGAGACAGATATACAGATAGATAGAGGGAATATTATTCTGCTATAAAAAAGAATGAAATCTTGCCATGTGCAAGGACCTGAGTCGAGCTAGAGAGTAGAATGCTAAGTGAAATAGAGAAAGATAAATACCATATGATTTCTCTCATCTGGGGAATTTTAAGAAACAAAATAAATGAGCAAAAAAAAAAAGAGACCAATGAAGAAACATACTCTTAACTATAGAGAACAAACTGGTGATTAGCAGAGAGGATGTGGATGGTTGGATGGATGGATGGGTGAAATAGGTGGTGTGGATTAAGAAGGGCACTTGTGATGAGCGCTAAGTGATACATGGAACTGCTGAGTCGCCATATTGTACACCTGAATCCAACACTGTATGTTAATAATACTGGAATTAAAATAAAAACAAGGGGTGCCTGGGTGGCTCAGTAGGTTAAGCTGCTGCCTTCGGCTCAGGTCATGATCTCAGGGTCCTGGGATCAAGTCCCACATCGGGTTCTCTGCTCAGCAGAGAGCCTGCTTCCCTCTCTCTCTCTCTCTACATGCCTCTCTGCCTCCTTGTGATCTCTGCCTGTCAAATAAATAAATAAATAAAATCTTTTAAAAAAATAAAAAAATAAAATAAAATAAAAACAAAAAAAAGAAAAAAATTTAAGTATATTACTTAAGAAAACTGACACACTGACATTAAAAAGGAAACACTCACATCCAAGATAAAATATTTTTTTCTTGTATTCTTGTTTCAGTTAAACACTTAATGTTTAACATAATTTGATAAAAATTAGATATCTAACTGTTTTAGTAATTTGTTTTGGAAGCCACTCACTGACCTAGGAAAAATAAATCACATCTATTTAAATTAAAAATGATAATACACAATTTTCTCTAAGAAGTAATTAAACCAAAGTTGGCCAAATTTAATAGAGAAACTCTCTACGGTATTTTATTTCCTCAACCCAAGCAAGACATTTCAGTTTTAGGAGGTAAGAATATTAAATTGTATTATACACGAAGACTGACAGATGAGCATTATAGGAAAAAAAATATGGGCAAAAAGGATATATAAAATGGGAGATGCAATGTAAGCATTTAGGGGAATGACTCTTTTAAATTTCTCATGAATAAAAGCTTCAGTTTGGGAGTGAGACAGACTTGGTTAAAATATGTTCAGCCTGATTCCAAATCCCATGTTCTTAAGTATTTCATCTATCTTCATAATGAACCTGCTTATAAACAAATAAACAAACTCAACCCCTTGGCCAAACTTCTAGAATGAATAATTGATAACTGCTTCCTTACAAAATATTCCTGAGCACATATTTGCCAATATGAATTTATCTATATTATTTGGCCCTAACATTCCTTCCCTATAAATACCTTCGTTCCAAAACTTCTGAAATACTTCTCCTATATAACTTATAAAATCTAACACTATATCGACATAGATGTAGTATGGGATTTAGGTTTTTCCTTCATAACTAACAAAGGAGAATCATATACAGCTATGAAGATCTGTATAGCTAAAACTTTGAGGACAAACATTAAAATCCAAATTTTCTAGCGGAAGAACTACCTTCTCTGATAGCACAATTAAATACTGACTTAGGGAAATCCATTAAAATTCTGCATAGGCTTGGCTCCAATATTAGAAACATGCCTCTAGGCTCATTTGTACAAGAATTTCTTATTCAGCAACTCAACTGCACAGGTTTCCAAACAGAAATTAGCAGGTAAAAATGG
Source organism: Mustela erminea (assembly GCF_009829155.1). Lineage (NCBI taxonomy): Eukaryota > Metazoa > Chordata > Mammalia > Carnivora > Mustelidae > Mustela > Mustela erminea. Next base: position 77,626,313 of record NC_045635.1, on the reverse strand, counting down.
TTGGAGCTCCGTAACGAGTTAACATTAACATAATTACTTTCCATTTCATCTATTATGGTACGCTGTTTGGCTCTCTCATTTTGTTTCATTTCAATCATTCCTTTAGAACACCCACAAGGTCCTGTTAAAGAAACGAGACTTTAGAGGCTACACTACAGAAACTGAGATGAGCTAAACAGTTTTGAAATTTTCCCTTAGAAATGATCAAATGTTCCATGCTAACATAAATGAGGTAATTTTGTATTCTAATATAATATTTCTTTACATCTCTTAAAACAATATATACAATTAGATAATAGCATGAAAGTGATGTACTCTGGCATCACAAAGTGTGACTATAAAGTAACTATCCTGTTTTGCTTTTTTAACAAAGAGAACTTAAATCTTCCAAATGTGCATGGTCTATCACAGCTATCTCAGGGGATATATACATACTACAATTATGCTGCCATTGCTGAAAATGTTTCTGAACATCTTTTTTGGTTGAATTAATTACCTTTAGGTCAGTTTACCACCCAAACAATAAAACAGGTCTCACTACTTCATATTTTATGGCTAGGATTCGATTTAGTTACCTATCTTTTCATCAAATTTAAGGCAGAAAAATTTGGCTACTTCTAAGGAAGACTATTTCTACTCAAAAGATGAGATGAAGCTTTACTACCAGCAAGGATATTCAAGAGAGGCAGTGCTTGTGTCTGAATAAAAGCTCCAGCACTTACTGCCAAGCAACTTTCTGGAGAGCTTACTTAAATTCTGAATCACAATCTAACTATTTGAAAAATGGAAATTATAGTATGTTTTTGCAGGCATATAAGAAGGACATCCAGTAAATAAGAAGACATCTATAAAAGTACCAGCATGGTGCCTAATGAAGATGGAAGGGATCAGTAGATGGATACACTGTATTTACATTGTGGGGAATGAATTTCAGAAACCACAAATGGAAAAATCTTAGTAAAATGTTCCGATATGTTAACACTGGTACAGAAAGTCCTTCTCCACTTTAATTACAGAATTATTTTATTTCATACAGTATATACATTCCTGAAGGTAGCATTAACATTTTTATAAATAAACTCCAAGACTCCCTTTTACTTACATAATAAAATCAAAATTTTTGAGCACCAACTACTTCCAGATACTATTCTAGGTATTGAAATAGAAAAAGGAAATACAGTTTTTGCTCTTAAGAAGAAAAACTGACTAAATAGTTGCCGTACTTTGACCTGATCAACCAGGAGGCTTCACTAACTACCTCACCATGAAGTTCATTAGCTGCTCTCTCAGCTACATACACAGACACATACACACAATTACAAAGTAAGCTGCATAAGATAAAATATAAAAATGTTTATCCATGAAGCTATTTATAATATTCCTCTGGGAACTGGCATTAACCAATGTGAGTTATAGTTCAAATTTTTATATCAATACCGCACAAAATAAAATGCCTTTAATAACTAAATGATAAAACAACAAATATCTAAAATACTAGCGCCTGTCTTTCCAGTAACATCATTTTACTTTGAAGCACATAGGAAAGTGGTTACATACAAATTTTACTTTACCACTCTTTTGACCGGAATGTCTCTATTCCTTATAGAAAGTATCCCTGTACTTTAAAATGAAATTAATCAAATGCCTAAGATTGAAAGTTGAGAAAAATAGAACTATCATGCAAAATACAATTTTGCAGCTATTCTTAATTCTCTAATGAGTATAAATGATCAGTCTAGGTCAGCCTAATTACTCAAGATAACAGAGGAAAGAATAGTAAGTCATTAATTAAAATCCTTAAGTAATGCAAAATTCAAGACTGTTTTGCTAATAAACTGGAGTATAACTAGCTAAATGATTATATGGAAATTAACATGACTGTGAGAGCAGTCATTTATCAACAGAAAAATCCCATAACCAAACAGTATTTTAGGAGCATTTTAAATTTTAGATACTGAAAGTTCTCTACATCATTAGATTATGAAATCCCATAACGACGGACTTTGGGCATAAACTCCTGCCTATTTTTCAAGGCCCTTAACATCACTGTAGTAATTAGGAATCCATTCTTTTATTTTTTCATTGATTTTTAAATATAATTTTTATTTTAAAAAGGACATGATTATTAAAGAAAATTTAAGCCCTGTTAGAAGGGATAAGTTGAAAAAGTAGTTTTTTGTTGTTGTTTTTTTTAAGATTTTATTTATTCCTTTGACAGAGACAGATCAGAAGTAGGCAGAGAGGAAGGCAGAGAGAGGAGGAAGCAGGCTCCCTGCCGAGCAGAGAGCCCGATGTGGGACTCGATCCCAGGACCCTGAGATCATGACCTGAGCTGAAGGCAGAGGCTTTAACCCACTGAGCCACCCAGGTGCCCCGAAAAAGTAGTTTTTAATTAGTCCCACCACACAACACAATCACTGTTCACATCCTAGTAATTATACTTCCCCCTTCTGTCCCTTCTTATTTTGTGAAGCACCTAAAGTCTGCAATTCCCTGTGCTAAATGTAGGTTCTATTGACTTTTTTGATCCTAAATTAGTGTATGCTTATGAACTTTCTCATGAACTCAGTTCTCCAAACCATTTTCCTCTGATCCAACTAGCATGGGTTCAATGTCATAATATCCTGTGATGTTAAGACACCATTCTTAACCATAGTAGCACAACTGCAAAAACTAGCTTGAGTTCAAGAGTGATACTCAGAGACTACCCTCCAAGTACAACAGAAAAAAAGTTATTTTATATACAGAAAACTGCATTTATAACAAAGTAACATTTGCTGGGATGAAAGCAAGTATCTCCTAAATTTTAAAAATCTTTTAAACATAAAATCTAAAACAAAACTTGATTAGACATACTTCCAAGGGACTGAATATTTAAAGTTTATAAGAGGAGGGACAAGATGGAGGACAAGTATGAGACCTTGTTTCAACTGGTCCCCTGAAGTGAGTTAAATATCTACCAGAACACTCTGAACACCCATGAAATCAGCCTATGATGTAAGATTATACACTTTTGGATCTCTACGGTGGCAGAGGTGGAGAGGTAAAGCAGAATGGGACTTCTCAGGACTGATATTAGAGGATAAAAAGAACAGGGAGAGAGCCAACAGAAGCAACCCATTGGAAAGTAATACCCCATTATGAAAGTGCCCTGTGCTTGGGACTGGCATTAACGTGGAGCCTGGTTAAAAGGACAAAAGATCTTAAGGGGCAACTGATGGAATCGAGCAGCCACAGGCATGGCCCTAAGCCCACGGTCCCAAGACTGTCACAGCCTGCACCCACCTGTACCTGGGAAAATCAGGCAAGGACCCCAGTCCATGCTCCCAGAGCCCATGGCTATCCGCTGCTTGCACCACCTTTGGGGCTAGATGAACCCCCGCACTTGCCTGAGAGACCCCAGCGCAGGGTCCTGCCCAAGGTCCCTGGACCCACAGCCTTCCAAACCTGCAGTGCAGCCAGGTGTGAGCACACGTCGCGTGGACCTGGACTTGAGAGAGCAGTCCCAGCAATGGAAGCCACAGGAATCAGGCTCTCTAAACCGATATTGTTTGCAGTTTTTGTGGCATAGGGGTACAGAGACAAGTGGAGCCTTGGGCGACCACTGACTCAGTGGGTAGGGGTGTTCACCATCTGTGGAAGGTTGTGGGATTCAGTGGAGTCTGTGTGTTCTGGGCCGCCCAGAGAGGAGCTGACTGACACTTCTCTCTGAGGAGAAATTCTTGGTGTGGAAAGTTTGTTTTCCACTAAACCTCTGAAACACCGCAGAAAGGGGCCAAAGAACAAAAACCTCCAGAGAAGAAAAGCCTGAAACATGGGTTTCCACAAAGCGCAGCCCCTTTACAGGGGGCAGGATGACTCAGCCCCAGCAAAACTAATTTAAAAACACCAGGGCAGGCCACTCCCCCAGAAAACAAGCCAAAAGAACAAGAAGACAACAGCCAAAGGGTCGCCATAAAACTATAAAACCCCAACATCAGGGGAAGACAATATATTAACCCCCAATATTAAACCAAAAACTGTATATTTCATAAATACAACTTTTTTTAATTCGTTCTCACATTTCTGCTTTTTTTTAAATTTTTTAACCTACCTACCACTACAACTAGATGTTCAATACAACATATTACATAATAACGCTTGAACTTTTTTCATACATATACCTGTGTTTCCTTCTTTATATTTTCCTTCTTTATTGGTATATATACATATATATGATTCAAAGTAATCCTTTTTCACTACTGAATACTACCCCTGTACACACACATCAGTTTTAATTTCCCTGTATCCCTAGAAAAGTGAGTCCTTTAACAAAGATAACAAAATACAACCAAGAAGAACCAAAATAACAAGCATTTATAATCACCTTTCCATCTTATTCTTCTGTAAGTGTTTCTGTGTATTTGTTTTTGTTTTGGACTATACAAATTTTATTCTTGGGGTTCACTTTGGCTGGGTTTTTCCTTTTTTTCTCTTACACATTTCTTAGTCTTTTGGTTTCTTCGTTTTTGTTTATGTACTTTATAAATCTTCCTTTTGGGGCTCATTTTGGCTAGGTTTTCTCTTTTTTTGTTGTTGTTTTCTCTCTTTTTCCTTTTTTCATTCCTCTTGGTGGTGACTTCCAATTCCTCTGAAACACTCCAGGGTGCACCGTGCCTGGATAGTGCTCGATATATTCAGCTATACATCCCCTCAACCACTTCTCACAAAAGTGACTAGGGGGAGGAACATCCAAAAGAGGAAAAATTCAGAGACTGTGCCCTCTGCCACAGAACTAATGGAGATGGGCATAAACAGTATGACAGAAGGGGAATTCAGGGTAACAATTATCCAGACAATGGCTAGGCTGGAGAAAACCATTAGTGACAACATAGAATCTCTAAGTGTGCAAGTAAGAGCCAACCTGGTAGAAGTTAAAAATGCTATCAATGAGATCCAATCTAATATAAATACTTTAACAGCTAGGGTAACAAAGACAAAAGATCAAATCAGTGCTATAGAAGACAAAATGATACAAAAGAGAGATTAGGAGAAGGCCTGGAAAAAAACAGCTTAGAAGCCATGAAAGCAGAAACAGGGAAATAAATGATGCCATGAAACGTTCCAACATAAGAATTACTGGGAACCCTGAGGGGCTTGGCAAATTAGAAAAGACTAGAAGATATAGGTGAACAAATTCTGGAAGAAAAATCCCTCTGTCTGGGGAATGAAAAGTGTTCCTGTCCTAGAGGCAGAAAGAATACCACCCAGATCAACAAGTCTATAAAGACATCCAGACACTTAATTGTGAACTTCACAAATTGTAATTTTAGACAAGAGGTCCTAAAGGCAGCAGAGGTAAAGAGATTCCTTATATACAGAGGAAGGACTATCAGAATAACATCAGACCTGTGCAAAGAAACCAGGCAAGCCAAAAGGGCTGGCAAAACATATTCAATACACTAAATGAGAAGACCATGCAGCCAAGAATACTTTATCCAGCAAGGCTGAGATTCAAAAATGTATAGAGAGATAAAGAGCTTCCAAGACCAGCAAGATCTAAAAGATGATGTAAACACAAAGCCAGCACTAAAGAAATACTAAAGGCAGAGGTGGCGGGGGTTCTATAAAAGAGGAAAGAACCCAACAGTAACACAGAACAGAAAGTAACAGAGAAAATGTATAGAAACAAGGACTTACAGGCAACATGATGTCAATAAAAACATATCCTTCAATAATCACTCTCAACATGAATGGCCTAAATGCTCCCATAAAAAATCACAGGGTTAAAGGCTGGGAAAAACCACAGGACCTGTCCATATGCTATCTACAAGAGATATATTTTGAACCTAAAGATACACCCAAACTGAAAGTGAAGGGAAGGAGGAGCATCGTTCATGGCAATGGGCCTCAAAGTGGGAGAAGTGATTCTCATATGAGATAAATTAGATTTGAACCTAAAGACTGTAGTCGAACATACAGAAAGACACTACAACACTCTTAAAGGGTTTAACCACCAGGAAGACCTAAAAGTTAAAAATATTTATGCCCTCAACATGGGAGCAGCAAACTACCCAAGCCAACTGTTTTTAAAAACAAAACAAAACAAAACAAAAAAACCTCCTATTGATATGAATACAACAATTGTAGGGGATCTGAACACACCACTCTCAGAAATAGAGATCATCTAAGCAGAAAATAAAGAAACAAGAGCTTTGAATGACACATTAGACCAGATGGACCTCAAAGATATATCCATATATGTATATATGGAATGTATCCATATACATTCCACCCTAAAACAAGAGAATACTCATTCTTCTTGAGTACACATGGAACATTCTCCAGACGAGAGCACATACTGAGCCAAAAATCAGGTCTCAGGAGATACCAAAAGAATGAGATTATTCCCTGCATATTCTCAGACCACAACACTATGAAACTGAAACTTAAACAAGAGGAAGTTTGGAATAAAGTCAAACACTTGAAAGCTAAGGACCATCCCGCTCAAGAATGTTTGGATCCACCAGGAAATCAAAGAAGAACTTAAATAATTCATGGAAACCAAAGAGAATGAAGATAAATCAGTCCAAAACCTATGAGTTACAGCAAAGGAGGTCATAATGGGGAAATACCATAGCCATCCAAGCCTAACTCAGAAAAATTTAAAAATCCAGACTACACCAGCTCTCCATACACCTTAAAAAACTGGAAAATCAACAATAAATTAAGCCAACCCTATCCACAAGATGGGAAATAAGATTAGAGCAGATATCAATGAGTTAGAAACTAGAGAACACATCAACAAAACTAGTAGCTGGTTGTTTGAAACAAACAAGAAGATTGATAAACCAGGGGCACCTGGGTGGCTCAGTGGGTTAAAGCCTCTGCCTTCGGCTCAGGTCATGATCTCAGGGTCCTGGGATCGAGCCCTGAATCGGGCTCTCTGCTCCTCAGAGAGCCTGCTTCCGCCTCTCTCTCTGCCTACTTGTAGTCTCTGTCTGTCAAATTAAAAAAAAAAAAAAAAGACTGAGAAACCACTGGGCAAACTAATCCAAAAGAAAAGAGTGAGGACCCAGTTTAATGAAATGATGAATGAAAGGGAAGAGATCACAACTAACACCAAGGAAACAGAAACAATCACCAGAAATGATTATCAACAGGTATATGCCAATAAACTAAGCAATCTAAATGAAATGGATGCATTCCTGGAAACCTATAAACTTCCAAGACTGAATGAGGGAGTAATGGACAACCTCAATAGACCAATATCTACTAAAGAGATTAAAGCAGTGATCAAAAACCTCCCAAAAGACAAGAGCCCAGGACCTGATGCATTCCCTGGAGAATTCTACCAAACATTCAAAGAAGAAATACCTATTCTCCTGAAGCTGTTTCAAAAAATAGAAACAGAAGGAAAACTTCCACTCTTTCTATGAAGCCAGCATTACCCTGATCACCAAACCAGGCAAAGACCCTACCAAAAAGGAGAATTTCAGACCAATATCACTGATGAATATGGATGCCAAGATTCTCAAGAAGATCCTAGCTAAGAGGAGATTATCCAGCATGACCAGGTGGAATTTATCCATGGGATGCAAGGTTGGTTCAATGTTCACAAATAAATCAATGTGAAAGAAAAAAATCAGTAAGAGAAGAGAGAAGAACCACATGGTCCTCCCAACTGATGCAGAAAAAGCATTTGACAAAATACAGCATCCGTTCTTGATTAAAACCCTTCCAAGTAGAGGGATAGATGAACATTTCACAACTTCATAAAATCTATCTATGAAAAACCCAAAGCAAATATCATCTTCAAAGGGGAAAAGCTGACAGCCTTCCCTCTGAGATCAGGAACAGGACAAGGAACACTCTCACCACTAATATTCAACATAGTACTAGAAGTCCTAGCAACAGCTATCAGACAAAAAGAAATAAAAGGTATTCAAATTGGCAAAGAAGAAGTCAAACTCTCTCTCTTCACAGATGACATGATACTTCATATGGAAAGCCCAAAAGACTCCAACCCAAAACTACTAGAACTCATAGAGCAATTCAGTAACATGGCAGGACAAAATCAGTATTTACAAAAAATAATTTTGAAATTCTGGTTTTTTAGATTTTATTTATTTATTTGACAGAGAAAGAGATCACAAGTAAGCAGAGAAGCAGGCAGAGAGAGAGGGGGAAAGCAGGCTCCCTGCTGAGCAGAGAGCCCGATGCAGGGCTCGATCCCAGGACCCTGGGATCATGACCTGAGCCGAAGGCAGAGGCTTAACCCACTAAGCCACCCAGGGGCCCCAATGATTTTGAAATTCTTGGTATCTCACTCAAGGTTTCCTAATGCTATAATAAATAGGACTTTTTTCCAAATTAATACCATTTAATTCATTATTTGTATGTTGAATTGATTTTAATTTTGATATATTTATTCTGTTATCAGATATTCATATAATGTGCAAAAATTAATATATTCCTTTCTAATCTTTATTTTTTTTCTCTTGTCTCATTGTACTGGCTAATACACAATGTCTTCCTAACCTCCCCAAAATAAGAAGGGCTACAAATTACTGGTGGTTGTGAACATCCTTATGTTGTTCCTGAGTTTAATTAGAATTTTCCAAGTAGTTTATCATTAAACATAGCAGAAATATTTGGTTTGAAACATATACTTTATCACATTAAGGAAATAAGTAACTTTCTCTACTGTCATGAACTTTATTTAAAATGAGAAAGCATGGGGCGCCTGGGTGGCTCAGTGGGTTAAGCCGCTGCCTTCGGCTCAGGTCATGGTCTCAGGGTCCTGGGATCGAGTCCCGCATCGGGCTCTCTGCTCGGCAGGGAGCCTGCTTCCCTCTCTCTCTCTCTCTGCCTGCCTCTCCATCTACTTGTGATTTCTCTCTGTCAAATAAATAAATAAATTTTAAAAATAATAATAAAAAAAAATGAGAAAGCATGCTGATTTCATCAGACATTTTAATACATACTGAAATTATTTTTTTCTTTTACTGTGGCACTTTAAAGATTTTTTTAAAATTTATTTGAGAGAGAGAGAGTGTGAGCACAAGTATGGAGGAGAAGAGGGAGGGGGAGAAGCAGACTCCCTGCTGAGTAAGGAGTCCCACACGGGGCTTGATCCCAGGACCCCGAGATGGTGACCAGAGCCTAAGGCAGATGTTCAAGTAACTGAGCCACCCATGCATGTGGCTCTCTCACTGTGGCATTTTAAAAGTCTAAGTAGAATGCATTCATGAGATTTCATTTATCTATATATTTACACTTCCAAAACAAAAATTTATATTATTTTGGCACACTTTTTGTTGGCAACAGTATGCTGCCTTCCCACCAAATGATGCATATCTACATAAATTTCTCTGGTTGCTTCCTCATTAATAAGAACACCACCAACTTCCCTAGTATAAAACTGGAGTAGTGAACACTATGTGTAAAAAATGAGTAAGAATTTTATATCATACAAACCAAGACTTCCCAATCTTTTCAAGGACACTACTAATCCATGAGATGACAATAAATGCCCTGGAATAACCTAATTAACCAAAATTAATTTTTCTACTATGGGACACTTTCGATCCTTTACTATGTTAACATGTACTGTAATTTTTCAAAGGAAGGGAGAAGTGCACAGTACGCAAAATTTCCCTAAATTATTTGGCCAGGACACCTCCCACATCTATGTACAATAAATACCATCTCAGTAGGCACTGGTATTCAAACATACATATTTGGAGCCAATCTGACTGCTCTTATTCCTGCCGATAACCAAGATTCCCACCAAATCAAGATACCTCACTACAACATGCAAAAAGTACACTAATGCACTCAGGGAAGAAGAGATGAAAGTAAGACAGAATTCCAGTACCACTGTCATCTCTATTTCTCTCAACCTTTGCTTCTAACCTTAATAGTCCCATACATACAGACTACTATGAAAAAACAGCAATTTTCAAAGTGTGCTCAAAGGGCCCCTGGGCATTATAAGGTTACTTTCAGGGGTGTGTGCAAGGACAAAATTACTTTGAAAATAATACTAATATGTTACTCAACTTTTTAAAGCATACTGTCTCACAAACATATGGTGCAAGTTTTCCAGGAGCTACATGACATGGAATGAATTATCACTCTAATGGCAAAGGGAATGTATGTTTATGTATACTTGTGTATTAATTTTTTCTCAGTTTTAAATCTAATAAAAAATTAGTAATAGATATAACCAACATTTTTAAAGTTCTTCGGTATGTTCAATAATTTTTAGAGTAGAAAAGGGATCTAAAGCCAAAAAGTGTGAAACACATTATAAATTAGTGGTTGAAGGAGTCTTTGTCCCCCTAACACAATAGCTTCGTCATCTCTTCAAAATACCCTCCAGATCATTTAGACTATAAACTGTTTTCTTTCTTTTAATATTTGTTCAAGAGTGGTGTGTATGTTTTGTACCCATGGCATGTGAGATGACTGTGTGAAGTATGTGTGGTGTGTGAGCTGTGTATGTGATTTTGTGGTATATGTTTGATATGTCTTTGTTGTATGTTCTCTGTGTGTGGTTAATGTTGCTCTTTGTAATGCACATGTGCTGTGTGTATGTTGTGTGTGGTGTGTTTGTGTTTCGTGTGTGATTCACTGTGTAAGGGGTTTTTCTGTAACTTTTTATAATAATTTCTCTTAGTTGGGTGCCTGGGTGGCTCAGTCAGTTAAGTGTCTGCCTTTGGCTCAGGTCATGATCCCAGGGTCCTGGGACAGAGCGCCATGTGAGATTCCCTGCCAAGAAGGGAGTCTGCTTCTCCCTCTCTCTCTCAGCCCATCCCCAACCCCCATTCATACTCTCTCTCTCTCTCCCTCTAAAATAAATAAAATCATTTTTAAAAACAATAATAATTCTCATAGCTAACAGAGAGCATGATATTATTAGTTTTGGGTGTTATATTAATTTCAGAGTAGATACTCAACAATTTCATTACAACACTCACTGTTTGGGCACCTGACACTCAGTTGGTTGAGCATCTGCCTTCAGCTCAGGTCATCATCTTGGGGTCCCGGGATCCAGTCCCACGCTGGGCTCCCTGCTTAGCAGGAAGTCTCCTCTTCCCTCTCCCTCTCCCTCTGCTCCCACTCCCCAGCTCATTCTCTCTCTCTCTCTCTCAAATAAATAAAATCTTAAAAAAAACACTCAATGCTCATCACAACAACTGCACTCCTTAATCCCTATTACCTATTTAATACATCCCTTCACCCACTTCCCAATAACAGTTTGTTCTTCATAGTTAAGACTGTTTCTTAGCTGGTCTCTCTCTTTTTCTCCCATATTCTTGTTTGCTTTGTTTTTTAAATTTCACATGAGTAAAATCATATGGTATTTGTCTTTCTCTGACTTGTTTCTCTTCGTATAATACCCTCTAGCTTGATCCATTTCAATGCAAATAGCAAGATTTCATTAATTTTTATGGTGGAGTAATATTCATTGTGTATCTGTGTATCTGTGTGTGTCTGCATGTGTGTATCTCACTTTTTTATCCATTCACCAGTCAATGGACACTTTGGCTATCTCCATAATTTGGCTATTATAAATAATGCCTCTAGAAACATCAGAGTGCACATGTATCTTTTGATCAGTATTTCTGTATTGTCTGAGTAAATACCTAACAGTGCAATGCTAGATAATAGGGCACTTCTATTTTTAACTTTCTGAGGAACCTCCATACTATCTTCTGTAGTGGCTGCACAAGTTTGCATTGCTACCACAGGGCAACAGGGTACCCATTTCTCCACATCTTTGCCAATACCTGTTCTTTCCTCTGCTGATTTTAGCCATTCTGACAGGTGTGAAATGGTATCTCATTATACTTCTGATTTACATGTCCCTGATGATAACTAATATTGAGAATCTTTTCCTGTGTCAGATGGCTATCTATAAGTCTTCCTTGGAAAAGTTTCTATTAATGTCTTCTGTCCATTTCTTAAATGGATTATTTCTTTTTTACATTTCAAATTTTGTAAGTTTTTTATATATTTTGGATATACCCTTCATCAGCTATATTATTTGAAATATCTGCCCTTATTCCTTAGGTTGCCTTTTAAGTCTTGTTGATTGTTGCCTTGCTGATGCAGAACCTTTTAATTTTGATGAAGACACAATAGTTTATTTTTGCTTTTGTTTAACTTGCCTCAAGACATCTAGAAAAAAAGTTCCTAGGGTCAACGTCAAAGAAGTTACTGCCTGCATTCTCTTCTAGGAATTTTATGGTTTCAGGTCTCACTTTTAGGTATTTAATCCATTTTGAATTTATTTTTCTCAATAATACAAGACAGTGGCAAAATTTCATTCTTTTGCATGTTGCTGTCCAGTTTCCCAAACACCATTTTTTGAAGATACTATCATTTTCCCACTTAATAGTCTATCTTGCTTGGTTGAACATTAATTGACCATATAGCTGGGGGTTCATTCCTTGTTTTTTTTCTTCTCTTTCACTGATTCCTATGTGTATTTTTGTACCACTACCATACTCTTTTGATCACAACAGCTTGAAGGACTTGAAGGACAGCATGGTAACACTTCCAGCCTTGCTTTTCATTTTCAAGGTTGCTGTGGCTATTTGGGATCTTTTATGGTTTCATACAAATTTTCAGTTTGTTCTAGCTCTGTGAAAAATACTGTTGGTATTTTGATAGGGATTGCACTGAATGTGTAGATTGCTCTGGGTAGCACAGCCATTTTAACAGTATTTATTCTTCCAATCCATGAGCACAAAATGTCTTGAATTTCTTTATGTTGTCGTCAATTTCTTTCATCAGTTTTTTACAGTTTTCAGAGTACAGGTCTTTCACCTTTTTGGTTAGGTTTATTCCTAGCTATTTTATTATTTTTTGTTCAATTGTAAATGAAATGGATTCTCTTCCTGCTGAACCATTACTGGTGTACAGAAATGTAACACATTTCTGCATATTGATTTTGTATCCTACAATTTCACTGAATTCATGTATCAGCACTAGCAGTTTTTGGTAGGATCATTCAGTTTCTGTGTATATATAGTGCCATATCATCCGCTAACAGTGAAAATTTGACTTATTCCTTGCCAATTTGGATGCTTTTTATTTCTTGTTGTGTATTACTGTGGCCAGGACTACCAGTACTATGATAAATGACAACAGGAAGACTGGACATCCTTGTCCTGTTGCTGACTATTCAGATTATTTGGCATATAAGCTATGTGTTTTTTTAATGTATGCCCTTTATTATGTTGAATTATGTTCCCTGTAAAATCTATCTTGTTGAGGAATTTTATCGGGAATGGATGTTAAACTTTGTCAGATGCTTTTTCTGCATCTATTGAAAGGATGATATGATTCTAATTCTTTCACGTATTAATATGGTATATATCACATTGATAGATTTGCAATTATTGAACCATCCTTGAAAACCATGAATAAATCAAAGTGGATTGTGGTAAATATTATTTTAATGTATTGCTGTATTCAATTTCCTAGTATTTTATTGAGAATCTCTGCATATATGTTCATCAGGAATATAGGCCTGTACTTTTTTCATAAAATGAATTTGAAAGTTTTCCTGCCTTTTCCATATTCTAGAATAATTTGAAAGGAATAGGTCTTAACTCTTCAAATTTTTGATAGAATTAACCTGTAAAGTCATCTTGTCCTGGACATGTTGGGCATTTGATTATTAATTCTGTTTGTCAGTTATCAGTTTATTCAAATTTTCTATTTCTTCCTGTCTCATTTTTGGTTATGTTACAGGTTTCTAGGAATTTATCCCTTTCTTCAAGATTGTCCATTTTGTTAACACAGGTTTTCATATTCTCTTGTAATTGTTGAAATTCCAGTGGTGTTACTATTTCTCTTTCATTTGTGATTTTATTAGTTTGGGTCTTTTCTCTTTTCTTTTTGATAAGTCTGGCTAGGGTTCTATCAATATTATTAATTTTTTCAAAGAATCAGCTCCTGGTTTCATTGATCTGTTTTTTAAATTTCTGTATCGTTTATTTCTGCTCTAATTTTCATTATTTCCTTCCTTCTACTGGTTTTAGGCTTTGTTATTCTTTTTCTAGCTCATTATGCTGTAAGGTTAGGTTGTGTATTTGAGTTTTCTCTTGCTTCTTGAAGTAGGCCTATTCTTCTATACACTTCCCTCTTAGGACCATTTTGCTGCATCCTAAAGGTTTTGGGGTGTTGTGCTTTCATTTTCATTTGTTTCCATATATTATTTATTCTTTGATTTCCAAGCTGACCCATTCATTGTTTAGTAGCATATTGTTTAACCTCCACATATTTGTGTTCTTTCCAGATTATTTCTTCTGAGGGATTACTGGTTTCATAACATTGTGGTCAGAAAGGATATCTGCTATGATGATTTCAATTTTCTTGAATTTGTTGAGGCCTGATTTGTGACCTAGTATGTGATCTATTATGGACAATGTACCACGTGCACTTGAAAAGACTGTGTGTTCTGATGTTTTAGGATGGAATGTTCTGAATATATTTGCTAAGTTCATCTATTCCACTGTGCCAATCAAAGCCATTGTTTCTTTCTTAATTTTGTTTAGATGCTCTGTCCATTCATGTAAGTGGGGTGTTAACATCCCCTAATATTATTGTACTACTATCATTAAGTCCCTTTATGTTTGTTTTATACATTTAGGTTCTCTTATGTCCGGTGCATAAACATTTAAAATTGTTATATCTTCTTGTTGACTGTCCCACTTATTAAAAGATAGCATCCCTGTCCCTTGTACAGTCTTTGTTTTAAAGTCTACTTTGTTACTGTGGAAGGAGCCTAGATGTCCTTTGACAAATGAATGTATAAAGAAGATACAGTATGCATGTATGTGTGTGTGTGTGTGTGTGTGTGTGTATACACACACACAACAGAATATTACTCAGCCATCAGAAATGATGTATACTTACCACTGACATTGATGTGGATGGAACTAGAGGGTATTATGCTAAAGGAAATAAGTCAAATGGAGAAAGACAATTATATGATTTCACTCATATCTGGAATACAAAAAACAGTGCAGAGGACCATAAGGGAAGGGAGGTAAAACTGAATGGGAAGTCATCAGAGAGGAAGATAAACCATGAGAGACTCTTGACTCTGGGAAACAAACTGAGGGCTGTGGAAAGGGAGGGGGGTGGGAGTATGGGGCAACTAGGTAATGGGCATTAAAGAGGGCACATGATGTGATGAGCACTGAGTGTTAGTTATATGCGACTGATGAATTGCTGAACACTACATCTGAAGCTAATTATGTACTATGTGTTGACTAATTGAATTTAAATATATATAATAGTTTGTCAGATGTAAGTATTACAACTCTAGCTTTCTTTTGACATCTATGTGGGTGACAAATGTTTCCCCATCCCCTCACTTTTAATCTGCAGGTGTCTTTAGGTCTAAAATGAGTCTCTTAGAGACAGCATATAGATGGTTCTTCTTATTTTATCCACTCTGTTACCCTATGTGTTTTTATTGGAGCATTCAGTCCATTTACATTCAAAGCAATTATTGATGGATATGTATTTATTCCCACTTATTCCTTTTTGTTGTTGTTGTTGCTGTTGTTCGAGATTTTCTCTGATCCTTTCTTATTTTTGTCACTTTGGGTCTCTCCTTTGCACTCAAAGAGTCCCCTTTGATATTTCTTATACCTGTTCGGCTGAGATCTCTGGCCATGGCCCTATCTTGTTCTTTCATTTGGAATAAAACCCTCTGTCTTCTCATTTTCTTTAAGTTTCTGCTGACTTCTGTGTGTTAGAAAAGCCAATTATGGGAGCGCCTGGGTGGCTCAGTGGGTTAAAGCCTCTGCCTTCAGCTCAGGTCATGATCTCAGGGTCCTGGGATCGAGCCCCGCATCGGGCTCTCTGCTCACTGGGGAGCCTGCTTCCTCCTCTCTCTCTGCCTGCCTCTCTGCCTACTTGTGATCTCTGTCTGTCAAATGAATAAATAAAATCTTAAAAAAAAAAAAAAAAGAAAAGAAAAG
Organism: Mustela erminea; assembly: GCF_009829155.1. NCBI lineage: Eukaryota > Metazoa > Chordata > Mammalia > Carnivora > Mustelidae > Mustela > Mustela erminea. Next base: position 77,610,321 of record NC_045635.1, on the reverse strand, counting down.
AAAAGCCAATTATGTCTCCTGCTCCTGAGAGTAACTGCCTTATGAAGAAGAGATCATGTAGTGCCCAGGGCCTAGTGTTTGAGGGAGTGTCTCTGGTTTGTGTTGCATGTGCTCTGCTGATGTGTTTTGTCTGCTTTATCCTTCAGAGCAGTGATCTGCAGAGGCTATCCTGCCTATTAGCAGTGTTTAGTACCTGGCCTGACTGTTAAGTTTTAAATATGTGTGCTTGTCAAATGAGACCCGCTACCACCTCTACCAAAATGGAGGACCCAAAGAAGTCTGTTGTCGGGAGACGGGGTATGGGTAGGAGTCTGTGCTGGTCTTGGGGAGAAAGGCCTTCCATGCTGAGACTGAGACAATCCTAAGAAGGGCAGTTTCACAGAAATGCAGGGTATGGGGCTTGTTATGAAGCCAGTTTGGTTGTCACTGTCAGCAATGAGATGCTTCCCACAGGTGGCTCTGTTTTTATGCTTAGGAAAATGGTTGCCAGCCAGGTTCTTTGTTCCTGGAGATGTGTCTCTCTGAAAGTTACCTCTTAGGGATACACTCTGAAAAGAGCAAATAATCCCCCAGTATTTGCCCCAGGCATTCTTTAAATTGCTGTTTCCATGCTGTCTACCCCTAGGTTGTTTGCCTGCCTTCACTTTAGGAATAGGACAATGACCTCAGGGCTCTACACAAGCCAAACCAGCTGAACTTTAAAACTCCAGACTAAAGCCCCTCTTTTTCCAGGCCAATAGCTTTGAGGAAATGTTCTCCTTATGCATTCCCCTGTGCGCCTCTTTCTCTCTCTCCCTTCTCTGAGAACACCCTCCCCTTGGTAGCACTTGAGATCCTTTTCTCCCTTAAACCCCATTTCCACACTTTTCACCTTCTTCACTGTAGTCTCTTCTATCTCTTTTGTTGTAGCGTTTGTTCTGTCAATCTTCAGGTCTATTTCTGAGGTATTTAGGTTGATTTGACAGTTATCTAGTCATGTTTTGAAGACGAGGAGAACCTAAGATCCTTCTACTATGCTGCCAACTTGCTCCTTAAATTCTGTTTTTAACATGCTCTTTTCACTTGGACTCCAGTTTAACAGATACATAAACATCTTTTTCTTTGTCACCTTAACTCTGCCAATTTACCATTCAGGGAATCCTTTTCAAACTTTCTGTTTGGTTTTTCTCTTTAAATTTCATGTTAATTATTTCCTCTTCCTGTTAAATAACAAATTTAGATCTTTTTTTAAATGTTATATAGATAAAAATAATAAAAATAACAAATTTAGATCTTTTTTTAAATGTTATATAGATAAAAAATAATAGATACACATTGGAATATTAAATCAATGCATTAAAATTATAATCTAGTCTAGTCTTCAACTACTGATATAGACTACTAACTACTTAGTTTTAGTTTCTAAGTACATTTCATTTTAATCAAACATTCTACGCTTTTTACCAATATTTAAGACGAATGCATGCTCAAGTATTTTGTTTTACAAAATATTTTAAACTTTTAATACAGTTTTTACTTTGTTAAAAAATAAGTCTATTTCAAATGCTTAAGTAATAATTTTTCCAAATAATCCAAATAACTCTTTCACATACTAAGTTCAATTAGTCTACTACTAGCTACTTTGCTCTGTAACTACCTATACTACCTTTGTTAAGTCACTTCCCTGTCCCTCTTTCAAAGAAAGGCACTGGACTAAATGGTATCTTTCATCCCCAACCATTTCTGACTTTGCAAATTATACATGCTCCTTACCATTCAGCTAGGTCAGCACCAAAATTCCATCCCAAAACAAAATTTATTCATGTGCAATTTAATGGCAGTATCTGACTCTCACAAATAATGTGAAATGGTGGCAATCTATATATATAGGTAACTGATAGTAAAGTGCACCTTTCTATGTTACTCAAATTATAATTATTACTCACTTTTCACCATTAGGGATTTCTAATGGCCTTTAACCATTAAAACTGCCATATATTAAATTTACTTTAACTTTTAAGGGGACTTTAATATAAAACTTCAATGAAAATAAAATTCAATAGTGGTATGGAGAAAAGTATTTCAGAAAGCAATACTCTTTTAGGAATAGTTTAAACATTGAAAATTTTTTAAAGAAATATGTATGAAAGTATTTTTTTTTAATAAAGATTTTATTTATCTCACAGAGAGAGAACACACAAGCAGGGGACGCAGCAGAGAGAGACAGAGAAAAGCAGGCTTTTCCACTGAGCAGGGAGCCTTATACAGGATTCGACCCCAGGACCCTGGGATCATGACCAGAGCTGAAGGCAAATGCTCAGCCAACTTAGCCACCTAGGTGCCCTAAAGATGTTTCTTTAAATATTCTTTATATTTATAAAGTAAGTGCTAGAAAGGAGACCGAGTTTTATAAAAATTATTCTGAAGGCTGTCTGAAGCATGAACTCAGAGATGAGATGTAAAGAAGATAAAGATGATAAGAATCAGTCAGGAACTGATAGATTCTGGGGAGAGGCTGACTCTGGACAACACATGGAGAGGAATGAGTGAAGGGTAACTCAGGTGTGGCTGATGGAGTGAAAGGTGATACCACTAACCATGACAAGGATCATGGACAAAAAATAGATTAGGGGAGACTAGAGTGGGTAATAAGGAAAATGACAGAGTCTGTATTCGATACATGAAGCATAAGATGCCACTGAAATATAGCTTAAAGTAACAATTACAGGTTAGTTAGTACAGCACATTCTTATATAATAAGAAAACTATAATAATCAAAGAAATGTAATCTAAGAGACTATCACAGCTATACAGATTAATTCTAATAAAACTCCTTACATAGAAAGAAACAGATCTTGTTTCTAGTTTTGTGATATAGCAAAATTTTCTACCCATACAAACAGGGTCAATAAAAAATCCATTTAAAAATCTCCATGAAGATATACATGCTACCAATGTCTAACTGGTAATATTTTCAGCAAAACAGCGTAAGAAAAAAAAAAGAAAAAGAAAAGTAATGAAAACAACTGACAGCAAAATCTTAATTTTTGAAAAAATAAAATTTTATCAGGGTGCCTGGGTCACTTGGTTAAGCATCTGCCTTCAGCTCAGATCATGATCCCAAGGTCCTGGGACTAAGACCGACACGGGGCTCCCTGCTCAGCAGAGAGTCTGCTTCTCCCTCCCTCTCCCTCTGCTCCTCTCTCGTCTTACGTACGCTCTCTCAAATAAATAAAATCTTTAAAAATAAAAAAAAATAAGTTTTATCTGACTAGAAAAGTATTTAATACTTAAGAGGCAGTGAAAAGCCTATTTCCGTTACATATAAACATCCACTTACCAAAGCATTAAGTGTCTCACTTTAAGAGATAAATCCAAGCAAAGCAATTGTCCTTGCTTACATGCAGCACAGATTTATAACATGTGGTGTGTGTTTAATTTAAATGTTTACATAAATAATATGGGAATAAAATCATATAATCCATGGACCCAATTGTTGACATATGCAAGTAAGTTGACATTTTCTTAAATAGCTCACAATACCACTTTTCTGAGAAAATGGAAAACACTTCAAGGGAAAAGGATCCTGATGAACATCTGTAGGTAAATTAAACCAGTATATTTGTTCCTTACAACTGTGCATGATGTTATCATCTTTCTGAATACATTATCTAAAACTGAAATTGTGAAGCACATATTTCTTTGTTTTGTAATAGCTTATTGCCATTACGTGTGGACACTGGGACTTCTACTTGTAATACGTAGGAGAGCAGATGGGAAGATGTTACTAACTATGAGACTTACTTTCGTTTTACTCTTCACATCTGTACCAAAGTACTTCAGTTCCAATAAGTTGATAATTTAGGGACATACAATTTTCCCCATGTGTGCTCTTCAAATTTGAATGTCTGGTGCACAAATTTCATCTTTTTGCAATTTTTTCCCTTAAAAGGCATTTTTTAGTTTCCTGGACTATTAAGGAAACACAAAACTCACCTACAAATCTATTTGTAAATATTAATTCCCACTAAATCCATTAAGATTATAATCTCCCCAAATACAAAACCCCAAGTATAGAGAGGAGAAGCAGAGATATTATGTATCTATGTTCTCATTTCCCCTTAGTCAAATCAACAGCATACACAACGTGTATTTTTAATATCTATAAGAAACAGTAAATAAAGAACTACTGTTTCTTCACCCTCTGCCCTCACAATGTAAAAAGACAGAAAACATACTTTCATTCTTTATGAACAAAATAGAATTTAAATCCAACCTGTTCTTGATCATTTATTCCAAAACTAAGACAAGTTCATTATTGGAAATGTGGAAAATAGAGTTAACAAAAAAAACCACCATTAATTTCTCATTATTGGAAATGTGGAAAATAGAGTTACCAAAAAAAATCACCATTAATTTCTCATTTACTGAGAAACATTGCGAATATTATAGCATATAGCTATTTTCCTATGCACAATATGTTCTTAAACAAAACTGACATCATACTCTATGATGTATACACATTTCACGTCCTGTTTCTAACATTTAATATATTATGAACATCTTTCATATAATTAAATACATAAAAGATTAGTTTTGATTATTATGTAATAATTATTTAAATTGCAATTTGAGGGCATCTGTGGATTAATTTTTTGTTATTAGAAATAATGCTAAAGTGATTATCAGTGTACAAATATAATTTTTATATATTAACTTCATTAGCAAATTTTTCTAATAATAATATAGCTGGATAGAGGTATAAATATTTTTGTTGCCTGTGATTCATTCTCCGTCTTCTGGAAATGTTGTACCATTTTAGAAATCAACCTTCAGGAAATTAGAGTACATGCTTCTCAGCACCTTCACCAATCGGATCACTATTTTTTTTAAGATTTTATTTATTTATTTGAGAGAGAACAAGAGTGAATGAAAGGGAGGGGAAGAAAGAATCTGAAGCAGACTCCAAACTAAGTACAGCCCAACTTGGGGCTTAATCCCACAACCACGAGATCATGACCTGACCCAAAATCAAGAGACAGACACTTAACTGACTGAACCACCCAGGCTCCCCTATTTTAGATCTTTTTTCTCTATTATACTACACCATTCTTTTGCAATTTTTTTTTTTTTTTACTAATACTAAGGCTGAATGTATGTACAGCTGTTCACACCCATACACATTCACATTTACCCACATAAGGCCATCTATACATACCATACACACTATGCATCATATATATGATTTATACTATGCACATATTATGTTCATTTATGCTTGCTCATATATGTGTGTATACATATGTGCATATATGTATGTGTGTGCATATATATACACATACATATACATGTGTATATATATATCAGGATACTTTTCTTCTTTCTGTATAAGAACACTTATAAAAATATTAACCCATTACCAAAACTTTAAAAACTTCAAAATTCATCACTTACCTTTTAATAGTACATGCTGTGTTCTTTATTAATAGAAGTTCCCTCCTGGTATAAAGTCAAAACTATTTTTTTATGTATTCTATATTATTACATCTAACTCTCCAATTGTCATAGTTATTCTAATGTATGATGAAAGGTAGGAAGTCAATTTATATTTTCCCTTCAATAATTTGTCAATTGTTCCAAAAACACTTTTCCCTACTGATTTGAAATATCTTTAACATAATTTTTAATATCAGAAAAATGTTCTTGCCAAGACTCTTCCTCTATCTGGCACATTTCATTCTTGAAAATGTATCAATAGCAGCAGCTGTGAATACTAGCCACCTATGTACTGATGAAAAATTTTACAATATGTGCAAAAGGAAATCAAAACAATCCCTTTCATTCAAACAATACCATTTATGTATTCAAGCTCCCTTTAAGCTAATACACAATACAACAGCAAGCCAGTATATAACAGGAAGGCAGGAAAGAAAGGAACACACTACTCCAGAAAGTAAATCCAATATTCCCTTGTTTTAATGTTATATGACTACCTACTGATTATTTTGATATTAATGAAAAAAACTGATAATAAAAGGGAGTAGAGTTTAACATAAATGTAATGGCTTCTAATGCTCAGAATGTCTAAAGTATCACTGTGTGTAACATTTAACTATACTTTATAATCTACATGTAACCTAAGAAAGAGTACCAAAGAAACTTTCAAAGAGTTGAGACAAAAAAAAAAAAAAAAAGTTGAGACGAAAAAGCCACAACCTAGCAGGAATGTCTTTGTTGTTTTAAAAGCAGCCAAAACAATGTATTCTTTAGGAAAATCTAAAGCACATATATAGAATTTTGCCTGTTGTGAACCTTGTATGTGGCAGACTTCTGCCACCATGTCTTACGAATATAAATGGATTATAAAGCTTTAGAAAAAAAAAAAAAGTTCAATGCTTTAGGAAAAAAAAAGTTCAATTCTTTAAAGTTTTTCCAAAGTAAAAAATAACTTTTTTAAGAGCTAAAAGTCAGCCCTGATACCAGTATTACTGACAGCAAACTATCAGAGTTACATTCAGCCTCTCACTTTCAAAGGCAGTAAAAGCTATATAATAGAACCAAATACTCTGGTCTTAATGTTTTATGAAGGTGACTGATGTCAGATTTAAGGCTGAAAAAATGCACTTTCTCTAAAACATAACTTAAAGGGACCAAACAATCATTATTTTAAAAGCTATTAGTATATTCTTCAGAGAATTTATTTTAATCCCAATTGTTTTCATAACTTCAAAGGAAGTTAATTTTGAAAAGCTCTTAAAACAATACGTTGCAGGGGCACCTGGGTGGCTCAGTGGTTTAAAGCCTCTGCCTTCAGCTCAGGTCATGATCTCAGGGTCCTGGGATCGAGCCCCGCATCAGGCTCTCTGCTCAGCAGGGATCCTGCTTCCTCCTCTCTCTCTGCCTGCCTCTGTGTCTACTTGTGATCTGTCTGTCAAATAAATAAATAAATAAATAAATCTTTAAAAACTACCTTGCATATAAGTTTTATGTAAATTTTATCTAACACTACTTCATTTTTTAGGAGTACACTTAAAAAATCCATCCAAGGGAGACACCTGGGTGGCTCAGTCAATTACGTGTCTCCTTTCAACTCAGGTAATGATCACAGGGTCCTAGGATTGAGTCCCGCATCCGGCTCCTTGCTTGACAGGGAGCCTGCTTCTCCCTCTGCCTGCCACTTTCCCTGCTTGTGCTCTCTCTGACAAATAAATAAAAAATCTTAAAAAAAAAATCCATCCAAGGGGCACCTGGGTGGCTCAGCAGGTTAAGCGCCCAACTCTTGATCTCAGCTGAGATCTTAATCTCAGGGCTGTGAGTTCAAGCCCTGAACTGGGCCACGCTGGGTATGGAGTCTACTTTAAAAAAAATTCCTTGGGGCACCTGGGTGGCTCAGTCGTTAAGTGTCTGCCTTGGGCTCAGGTCATGATCCCAGGGTCCTGGGATTGAGCCCAACATCAGGCTCCCTGATTGGCAGGAAGCCAATTTTCTGTTTCACCCTGTCCCACTCCCCCCGCTTGTGTTCTTGCTCTCACTGTCTCTCTGTCTAATAAATAAAATCTCTTAAAAAAAAAAACATCCAAAAGTTTAAAAAAAAAATGTTAAATAGGTGATTCACTCACCTGGGAGACATCAGTGTGTTCATTATTAGTCACATACGCATCTAGCCAATTCAAAAACATTATACTCCTATCCCCTGACTGCCCTGAATTAAGGACTATTACATCCTCCTCAGTCTCCACACATACAAGGAAGTCAGAGATAAAATCTAGAGTAAAGCAAAAGGTCAATGAGTTCTGCTATTTATCCAAGAGGAAAAGAGCAAAGGAGAATATAAAACAAGTGTCTTGAAAGACTGGAACATGAGTTTTTGTGTTCATTTCTAAATGAAGCCTAAATTATTATGACTTCCTTCTGCCTTAAAAACAGCTTTAATTTCTCAGGGATCCTCAGGAAATGGTTTTATTCTAAAAACAGACAGAAGTTTTCACCCAGTTGACATAAATGAACAACTTTACTTGAACTGCCCCTGCCTTACTCTCTGAGGCCTTCCCTATCACTGCGCTCCCATAAGACTTCACATACAAACTTACTTTCTGTTTTTCCACCATATTAAGTTCTTTTCAACACTAAGACCTTTGTATTAGCTGTTCCCTCAGCATCAGAGTTTATTTCCTGATCTTCCCATGGCTGGCCTCATCATTCAGGATTCAGATTACAAATTACTACTTCAGAAAAGCCTTTTCTTATTATCAAGTTAAAGGAGTCGCTCTGTCAATATCATATCTCCTTAATTTTCTCTGTCTCACTTATGACTGTCTTATTTTCTTAGTCAATTACTTCTTCACTTGGTTTCTACTCTTCACTGCAAGCTCCAGTAGGGCAAGAATTTTTATTTCATTCAGTGCATTACAGCCAGCACCTAAAACACCATCATTTAAAAAGTGTTTAATACTTTTTTCAGCAAACACATTTAAGTGGTTTTCATTTCTGTCTGTTTTTAAAACGTATCATCAAATTTTAGTGTAAGAAGCCCTTTATCTCACTTCCTCCCATAGAAACATTAAATCAACAACTACATTTGGAGTAATTCCCACTGAAAAAAACCACTGAAAATTAGCTGAACAGCATCTTTCACAACAAAGGATAAAAGGGCCATAAGCAAGATACAGAGGCAAAATTTTTCCAAAAACTCCACCCTCAGCATGGCAACACACAAGAAGGAGGGATTTCACAAAGAGAGCCTATCCCTAAGGGGCACCCCAAACCTTGGAAACAAAACCAGAGATATGAGGCCCCAAAAACATCTGGCTTTGAAAAACCCACAGGGCTTAAATTAGGGGATCGGTTGGGGATCTGAGATACAACTTTACTGGAGTTCAAACAAAGCAGCAGTTTGAGAGGTAAACAGATTATATGTAAATATTCAGTTGCTAATATTAAAGCATCTGCCAGGGGAGCCAGGATGAGTTATTATTTTGCCCATGAATAGATAGTGCAGAGCACCATTTATTATACTATCCCTCAGCCTCACTAGTGGAGATGGGCACATGTGGGCACAAATTTGCTAACACTATAAGCATGCCCTTCCCCAAACTCTTTCCCGGCCTTGCTAAAGCAACTGATGTGCACTTTGTTCCAATTCTCACTAAAGCCACAGGTGTGCTGTGCCCTGGCCCCAGAACCCTTTCCTGACCTTGTTAAGCCTGCCAGCATGTCCCATTCCCAACAGTCTCTAACAGTCTCACTAAAACAAGTGGGCAAGCCCTGTGTGGACAGGAAATATTCCTTGAGTGCCTATCTGTAGAAGGGCTTACAATCCTGGGCCTCATGGAACTGTTAACATCTTAAGAACAGTTCTCAGCAGGATACCACACACAGGCACTACCCAGACATGGAACTAAAACACCCCCCACCTCCGCAGTCTCCATGTGAAAGAGGTCTATTTATTTGCCCTGGAGCACCATTCAAAGGGACAGGCTTCAGGTTTGCCACACATCTCAAATCTAGAGAAAAACTCAGGAGGACACCAACTGCATACCCTACCTTGGCCTCTCAACAACTTACTGGTACCTCTCAGAAAGGACTTTATATTCTCACCTGAAGCTCTGATTCATGCTGCTATCACCCAGGGGACACTTCCTAATCTAATCTGAAGGTCATCAGGGTCCATGATTGCAGCCCCACAAGAATGTATATTTTTGCATACTTTAAAAGCTACTGCCTAAGGGTCTGGTGTCTAATCAATCTAAATCTATGTACTGACTGAGTTCATTCCCTTTGGAACACTGACAGGTCCTGGCATGCCCTCAAAACCTGGGATCTATATAAATAATAAACAGAAATAGAAATAAATAAATAAAATAGAAAATAAATAGAATAAATTGGGCTACTTAGACAATCACAAAAGTACAACAGACAACTAAGAGCTAGGGCAAGGTTGAACAGTAAGATCCATTTCCTATACAGGACTACTCCTTCAACACTGGGAGAGGTATAGCTGTTTTGCCTAATACACAGAAACAGAGACTAAAGCAAAATGAGACAAAAGAATGTGATCCCAAATAAAGGACAAAACAAAACCTCAGAAAAAGACATTTAAAAAACAGAGATAGTGGCGCCAGAGTTTTCAGCTGTGCTGCAGAAGGTGGAGTACAAGTTCTCACTGTGGTCGCCTGGATGCAGCTCGCCAGGGCCGTGCCCTCCCTTGAGGAGCTGGACTCCTTCAAGTACAGCGACCTTCAGATCCTAGCCAAGAATCTGGGCCTCCGGGCTAACCTGAGGGCAGACAAGTTGTTAAAAGCCTTGGATGCCCACCTTAAACTCGAGGCAAAAAAAGAAAATGAGAATCAGGACGTGACAGATGAATGTCTTTCTTTCCACGATGGAAGTCAGACCTCTGCATCATCCTGTGAGGAGGCTGAGCTTCAGAGCCATGGCCAGGAACAAACTGAGAGGGAGCCGCTTGGTCATGGCACCAAAACCAGAAGGTGCAGGACAGTCCTCAGGAACCCTGACACCCAGGATCATTCAGAGATTAAAGTGAGTGATCACACTGAATTCCAGAATCAGGAGAAGCAGGAACACCAGGATCTCAGAACAGTTGCAGAAGCGTCTTCACCACCAGATGAGAGCCAAGGAGAGGAGAATGCCGTTTCCTCAGGAAAAAGAAGAAGAAATGGTAATGAAGATTCAAAGGTACCTTCAGAAGGAAAAAAGTCTCTCTACACAGATGGGTTTTCCAAACCTGGAAAAAGCAAAAGAACTATAAGCACAACTCCAAACTTTAAGAAGCTTCATGAGGCTCGTTTTAAGAAAATGGAGTCCATCGATCAATATATTGAGAGAAAAAAGAAAAATTTTGAAGAACACAATGCATTTCATGAACTGAAGAAGCAGCCAGCCACCAAGGGCACAGTGGTGACTCCAGTTCCTCTCTGGGGAAGGCTCCCCTTGGCTTGCACTCCTACCAGCCAGCGCCGCTCGCAGGGCCAGCCCCTGGATGCTGCGGGCAGGAGCACCTTGTGTGGGAAGGGCTCTGCCAAGAGTTCTGTGCTCTCGGCAACTAAAATGAACGTCAGGTTTTCAGCTGCTACCAAAGATAATGAGCATAACTGTTCACTGACCAAGACTCCAGCCAGAAAGTCTCCACATGTGACCATATCTGGGAATACCCTGAAAGGCCAGGCTGTGCTCGGGATATACAAGATAAAGACCACAACTGGGAATTCTGCTTCTGTTGTTACATCATTCAAGCTGACAACTCAGGCAGCACAGACTCCAGTCTCCAGTAAGAAGCCAGTGTTTGATCTCAAAGCAAGTCTGTCTCGTCCCCTCAACTATGAGCCACACAAAGGCAAACTGAAACCATGGGGTCAATCTAAAGAAAATAATTCTCTGAAGGAACATGTAAACAGTTAGCTTCCACAAGAAAACTTACAAAGAACCTCCTCTCCAGACTAGGGAGGAACAACGGAAACAGCATGAGCAAAGACGAAAAAAGAAAGCAAAGATTTTAGGAGCTCGGAGAGGCCTCATTATGGCTGAAGATTAACTTTTTAACATCCTATAAATAGTATTTTATTCTGAACCCTTTCTTTAGTGTAAATATTTTTTTCAACTGTCTTCCCCACTTTAGTCAAAAGATTCTTCTGCTTTGTTCACTATCTATGTAGTGTTGGTGGTTTTCCTCACAAGCCACATCCCTGAAAATGTTACTAACCTTAAAGCTCACAGATTCTTTCAAATGATTTTTACCTATCTCTGTACAATTCAGTTTTCCAGTGACTCATCCTATAAATTCTTGACCTAGATTTTTAAGGTCAAGTTCCCTCTGCTGATAGAACTGGAATCCTCTTCTAGACAGAAGCATTTTCCTGATTGGAGGTAGTTCTCCCACAAACTTCAGTAGAATTTGGACCACTAACAAGCTGAGAAAGCCACCTCTTCCTCCTCTAGAAAATCAAGTAGTCTTAATTTAGAAACAAGGAACCAAATGGGTTAGTGATAACATATTCTACTTTGAAAAGTGTTTTGTTACCTATGCATGTTTGTTCAGATCACTTGATGTAATTGCTGTCTGTCACTCAATATATTCTTAAAAACTCTACAGTTCATTCTAGCCTGACTTATGTAAAAATAAACAGGGCCATACTGGAAAAAACAAAACAAAACAAAACCAGAGATAAATAATTTCCTTAATAGAAGTTAAAATTAAGGGACATAACATACTCACCAAATTGAGGAACAGAGTAAAAGAACACAGTGAGAACTTCCTCAAAGAGACAGAAAATATTTTAAAAGTACCAAACAAAAAAGTTGACGAATACAATAACTGAAATGAAAAATACACTGGAAGGGCTCACCAGCAGACTAGATGATACAGAAGAATGCATCAGTGACCTGGAAGATAAGGCAGTAGAACTTACCTGGGTAGAACAACAGGAAGAAAAGAGAATTTTAAAAAAATAAAAATAGCTTAAGAAGCCTATGGGACAGCTCAAGCAGAATAACATTTTCATTATAGGGGTACCAAAAAGAAAAGAGAACAAAAAAGGAGCAGACAAGTTATTTGAAGAAACAACGGCTGAAAACATACCTAATGTGGAGAAGGAAAGAGATTTCCAGGTCCAGGATGCACAGAGTTCCAAATAAGATGAACTCAAAGATATCCACAGCAAGAACATTATAATGAAAATGTCAAACAACGAAGATAAAAAGAGAATCTTAAAAGCAGCAAAAGGAAGACAAGTTGGTACCTACAATGGAACCACGTAAGATGATGAGTCAACTCTTCAGCAGAAACTCTATAGGCCAGAAAGAAGTAGCAATGATATATTCAAAGTGCTGAAGGGAAAGAACTTCCAACTAAGCATATACTACCTGGCAAAGCTACTAAGCAGAACTGAAGGAGAAATACATTTTTTTCAAGACAAGCAAAAGCCAAAGGAGTTGATCAACACTAAACCAGCCTTATAACATATATTAAAGGGTCTTCTTTAATCTGGAAAAAAGACATTAACATATAAAACATATAAAGTAAAATCTTGGGACACCTGGGTGGCTCAGAGGGTTAAGCCTCTGCCTTCAGCTCAGGTCATGATCCCAGCATCCTGGGATCAAGCCCCGCATTGGGCTCTCTGCTCAGCAGGGAGCCTGCTTCCTCCTCTCTCTCTGCCTGCCTGTCTGCCTCCTTGTGATCTCTGTCTGTCAAATAAATAAATAAATAAATAAATCTTTTTAAAAAAAAAAAAAGGTAAAATCTTGCTGGTAAGGCAAATACATAGTAATGGTAGCAGATTAACCAGTTATAAAGCTAGTTAAAGGTTAAAGGAGAAATAGTAGTAAAATTAACAATTACTACAATAAGTTAAGGGAAACACAAAATAAAAATATAAAGTATGACAAAAAACATACGTAGTGGGGAAAACAATGTGGTTGTTAGAATGCATTCAAATTTGAAAGAGAGAGAAAGACAAAGTGAGATGAGAGAGTCTCTCTCTATATATACACATATACATACACATATATACACACACATATACACACATGCACAAACACACACACACAAACTTTTATGTGAACCTCATGCTAACCACAAAAGAAAATCTACAACAGTTATACAAAAGATGAGAAAGGAATCCAAACATAACATTAAATTCATTCATCGAAACACAAGGGAAGAGAGCAAAGAAAGGAACAGAGAAAAACTACAAAAAGAGCCAAAATGCAATTAACAAAATGTCAATTAGTCCATGCCTGTCAATAATTACTTAAAATGTAATTCAACTGAATTTTCTAATCAAAAGAACCAGAATGGGTGAAAGAATTTTTTAAAAAGACATCTATATATTGCTTACAAAAGACTCATTTTAGATCTAAGGATACAGAGTATGAGTGGAAGGAAAAGAAAAAGATTTTCAATGCAAATGGAAACGAAAAAAGCTGCAGTAGCTGTACATTTAACAGACAAGACAGACTTTAAAACAAAGACTATAATAAAAAGACAAAGTAGGGTATTACATAATGCTACACAGGTCAATTTAACGGGATGTAACATTCATAAATATTCACCCCCAATAGGAGGTACCTGAATATTTAAAGCAAATCTTAACAGACTTAAAGGGAGAAATTGATACTAATATAATAATAAGAGAATTTACTCCCCACTTGGATTAATGAATAAATCATCCAGACAAAAAATAAAGAAAGTATCAGCCTTACACATCACATTAGACCAGATGGACTTAATATACACAGAACATTCCATCCAAAAGCCACAAAATACAGTCTTGTATTTTGGCAAATATATAGTCATAGTATAGTCTTGTCAGGTGCACATAGAACATTCTCCAGAACAGACCACACGTTAACTCACAAAGCAAATTTCAATAAACTTAAGAAGACTGAAGTCATATCAAGCATCTTTCCAACCACAATGTTATGAAACTAGAAATCAATCAGAAGAATGAAACTGGAAAAAAAAATCACAAAAATGCAGAGATTAAACAGCATGCTACTGCAACCAAGGATTCAAGAATTCAAAGAGAAAATAAAAAAATACTGAGACAAATGAAAATGAAAATGCAAGAACCTAAAATTTATGAGATGCAGCAAAAGCAGTTCATAGTAATACAAACCTACCTCAAGAAACAAGAAAAATCCAAGTAAAGGATTTAATTTTACAACTAAAAGAACTAGGAAAAAAAGAACAAAGGCCAAAGTTAGTAGAAAAAAAAAAAAAGATATACTAAAGATCAGAGTGGAAATAAATGAAATAAAGGTTTAAAAAATAATAGAAAATATCAGTGAAACTAAGAGCTGTTTCCTTGAAAAGATAAACAAAACTGACAAATCATAACTAGACTCAGCAAGAAAAAGGCTTAAAATAAATGAAATCAGAAATGAAAGAGTATTTACAACTGATACCACAGAAATAGTAAAGATCTAGGGGCGCCTGGGTGGCTCAGTGGTTTAAGCCGCTGCCTTCGGCTCAGGTCATGATCTCAGGGTCCTGGGATCGGGTCCCGCATCGGGCTCTCTGCTCACCAGGGAGCCTGCTTCCCTCTCTCTCTCTCTGCCTGCCTCTCCATCTACTTGTAATTTCTCTCTGTCAAATAAATAAATAAAATCTAAAAAAAAAAAAAAGAAATAGTAAAGATCTAAAATATTATGAACATTTAAATGCCAACAAACTGCATAAACAGAAGAAATGGATAAATTCCCAGAAAACAATCATCTAAAAACTGAATCATGAATAGAAAATCTGAATAGATTAATTACTAGCAAGGAAACTGAATCTAATAAAAAAAACTTCCCAGTGAACGAAAGTCCAAAACCAAACAGCTCTACTGGTGAATTCTTCCAATCAAGGATTTAATACTTATCCTTCCCAAACTCTTCCAAAAAAAAAAAACAGAAAATGAGGGAACACTTCCAAACTCATCTTATGAAGCCAGCATTACCTTGGTACTGAAACCAGACAAGAACACTACCAAAAAAAAAAAAAAAAAAAAGGCAGAAGCAACAGCAGATGATGATGTCAATTATACTCCAGTATCCCTGATGAATATAGATACAAAAATCTTTAACAAAATATTAGCAAACCAAATTCAACAATACATTAAAAGATCATTCACCATGATCAAGTGGGATTTATTCCAGGCATGAAAGGATGGTTCAACATCTATAAATCGATGTGATATACTGTATTAACAAAATGAAGGATAAAAATCTTATGATCATCTTGACAGATGCAGAAAAAGCATTTGACAAAAAATTCAACTTCCATTTATGATTTTAAAAATTCCCAAAAAAGTAGCTATAGACAGAACACACCTCAACATAATAAAGGTTATATACAAAAAAACACACAGAACACGTCATAGTCAATGGGAAAAGCTCAGTGTTTCCTCCAGGATCGAGAACAAGACAGGAATGCTCACTCTTGCCACTTCTATTCAACATAGTTTCAGCAATCCTAGCTATGACAATTAGACAAGAAAAATAAACAGAAAGCATCCAAATACAAAAGGAAGATACAAAAGTGTCACCATCTGCAGATGAAATGATTATATATATAGAAAACCCTAGAGACTCCACAAAATACTCTTAGAAATTAGCAAAAGACTGAGTAAAGTGGCAAAATACAAAATCAATATATAGAAATTGATTCCATTTCTATATAGTAATAAGGAACTATCAGAAAGAGAAATTAAGAAAATCCCATTTATAATGGAATCAAAAAGAATAAATGACCTAGGACTAAATTTAACCAAGGCCATGGAAGACCTATATACTAAAAACTGTATGAATAAACTGAAGAAGACAAAAATAAATGGAAAGGTATCCAGTGCTCATGGACTGAAAGGATTAATAATAAAAAAATGTCCCTACTATCCAAAGAAATCTACAAATTCAGTGCAATCCCTACCAAAATTCTGATGGCATTTCTCACAGAAATAGAACAAAGAATCCTAAAATGTGTATGGAACCACAAAAGACTCAGAATACCCAAAGCAATGTTGAGAAAGAACAAAGCCAGAGGTATCATGCTCCCTGATTTAAAACTACACTACAAAGCTCTAGTAATCAAAAGAGTATGGTATTGGCATAAACTAAGACCAATAGATCAACTGAACAGAAAAGAGAGCCCAGAAATAAAGCCATACATATATGATCAATTAATTTATGACAAAGGAGGCAAGAATATACAATGGGGAAAGGACAGTCTTTTCAATAAATGGGCTTGGGAAAAGTGGACAGACAAAGGAAAAAGAATGAAACTAGACCACTACCTGACACTATATACAAAAATTAACTCAAAATGAATTAAAGACTTGAATGGAAGACCAGAACCATAAAACTCCTAGAATAAAACATAGGAGGTAAACTCCTTGACATTGTTGGCAGTATTTTTTTTTAAGATTTATGTATTTAAGTAATCTCTACACACAATGTGGGACTCAAACTCACGACATGCTCTACTGACTGAGCCAGTCAGGCACTCATGCAGTATTTTTTTTTATATGACTCCAATGTCAATGGGAACAAATAAAAAAATAAATAAGGGATTAAAATCCAAAATATGTAAGCAACTCCTATAATTCAATAGTGGAAAACCAAATACACTGATTAAGAAATGGGCAAAGTACTTGAATATTTATTCCAAAGAATCCAAATGATTAACAGGTACATGAGAAGATATCAACATCACTTATCAGGGAAATTAAAATCAAAATTACAATGAGATATCACCTCACATCTGTTAGGATGGCCACTATAAATACAAAAAATATGTTTAATAAACAAAATATAAAAGTGTTGGCAAGAATATGGTAATATTAGAACCCTGGAACACTTATAATGGGGACGTAATAATGTAGCCACTATGGAAAACTGTATGGAAATTTCTCAAATAATTAAAATTAGAACTACCATATGATCCAGAAAAGAAAATAAGTGAAATCGGTATCTTGAAAAGATCTCTGTACTCATCAAAAGATAAAATGAATGGTGGTTCCTCAGTGCTAAGATGAGATGGAAATCCGGAGTTGCTTCATGGCTATAAAATTTCATTCATACAAGATCAAAAGTGCCAGAAATCAACATTGTACTTGGAGTTAATACTGTACTATACACTTAAAATCTGTTTGTTAAGAGGTGAGATCTCATGTTGTATGTTTTTACCATAATATTTTTTAAGATAACCATATAGAACAGAGCAGGTCTCTGCAAGCATATTGATTCATTCCTACTTTGAATAGAGAAATTATTATTATTATTATTATTATTATTATTCTCTTCCAGCTACTACAGAGAAAAGAGTTTTTTTTATAATTTATTTTTTTAAAACATATAATGTATTATTTGCCCCAGGGGTACAGGTCTGTGAATCGCCAGGTCTACACACTTCATAGCACTCACCATAGCACATACCCTCCACAATGTCCATCACCCAGCCAACCCTCTCCCGAGCCCTCTCCCCCCAGCAACCCTCTGTTTTGTGAGATTAAGAGTCTCTTATGGTTTGTCTCCCTCCTGATCCCATCTTGCTTTATTTAGAGAAAAGAGATTATATCCAAGTCTTTAGAAAAGGTGGAATCAGGAGTGCCTAGGTGGCTTGGTCAGTTAAGTATCCTGTCTTCAGCCTAGGTCATGACCCCAGGGCCCTGGGATCAAGCTCCACATCAGGCTCCCTGCTCAGTGAGGAGCCTGCTTCTCCCGCTCCCTCTGCTGCTCCCCCTGCTTGTGCTTTCTCTTACTCTCTCTCCCCCCTCTGTTAAATAAATAAATAAACTCTTTAAAAAAAGGAAAAGGTGGAATCAAGAGAGACAGAGAAAGACACAGAGAGACTGAGATCTTGTTTACATCAAATACTTAAATGGAGCAGCATGCAAAATCACCATGGAATATCAGAAAACATTTGTGGATGGGTGTCAAAAAATTTAATAATAATTTACTATTTTAGGGATGCCTGGGTGGCTAAACCAGTGGGTTAAAGCCTCTGCCTTTGGCTCAGGTCATGATCCCAGGTTCCTGGGATCAAGCCCCGCATCAGGCTCTCTGCTCAGGGGGGAGCCTGCTTCCCTTCCTCTTTCTCTGCCTGCCTCTCTGCCTACTTGTGATCTCTGTCAAATAAATACTAAATAAAATAATAATAAATAAATAAATAAGTAATAATAAAGAATAATAATTAATAAATAAATAATAAAATCTTAAAATCTTAAAAAAATAATTTACTAGTTCATTTTATATGTCAATCAATAAAACATGCATAGGCAATTAAGAACATCTTTAAAATACCTTTATTGTCTTTTAAAGATTTTATTTATTTGAGAGAGAGAGACAGAGAGACAGAGAGCATGAGAGGGATGAGGGTAAGAGGGAGAAGCAGACTCCTGCTTCCCAGAGTCCTAGGATCAAGTCCCGCATCCGTCTTCCTGCTCAGCAGAAAGTCGGATGCGGGACTTGATCCTAGGACTCTGGGATCATGACCAGGACCGAAGGCAGTCACTTAACTAATTGAGCCACCCACGTGCCCTTAAAATACTTTCAAAATACATAAAAACAGTGCTGTTCAAGGTAGCATAAGAAGCCACTTTTGAATGAAGAAAGAGGGTAAAGATCCCTGACATTATGTATCTTAAAACAATCATCAATAGAAGAAATTTTAAGAGAAAATGATGCGGTATCTATATGATGATACCCTTAAAAATACATAAAATCAAACTCTAGGCTAATCTTATAGTCCAATGGCAATGAACTTCTTTTTTTTTTTTTTCCTTTTTTGGTGTTATCTGGATTTCCATTAAAGGTACCCCCACAACCCACAACGTGGTATTTCAAATGTATCTCAACATACGTTCCTGACAGCTATAGTTGAAAAACATCTACAACTATTGCTTGCACTGCTGGCCTTCCCTTGTTGAATTAATGTTTTTTAAAAAAAAGTTTAGAGTAAGAAACCATTCATGTTGAAAATGTGAAATGTCTTCTTTAATGGATAATTAAGCATCACCACATCTATGTAAAGTGCATACGTTATTTTTTAATTTTTTTTAAGATTTTATTTATTGATTTGTCAGAGAGAGGGAGAGAGAGAGAGCACAGGCAGACAGAATGGCAGGCAGAGGCAGAGGGAGAAGCAGGACCCCCGCCGAGCAAGGAGCCCGATGTGGGACTCGATCCCAGGATGCTGGGATCATGACCTGAGCCGAAGGCAGCCGCTTAACCAACTGAGCCACCCAGGCATCCCACACGTTTCTGAATGTAAACTTTTAAGTAGGATTTAAACCAGACTTGCAGACAAATTCAAAATAGGAGGCAGGATGGGGGGAAAATGCACAGAATTTTTTTCCTCTGACTAATAAAAAATCTTTTGTTTTATTTTAGAATAATGATTAGCCCTTCGACTGATACAGGTACCAGAGGAATTGATACCATTTTATAAATTTTATCATTACATTCTTTATTCTACATGTATGCCTCATTTGAGTTAATAATCAATGTTGGGTAGAATTCTGTCAATCTACTAAGTATTTGTTAAGTCAGCCCCATTATGAAGATGTAAGAGAGCAGGAAGGATAACACCTTTATTAAAGTATCTAGGAACTAGTGCAATGTGTCATACAAAGGATCATGAAACTAAATGGTCCCAATTATGAGTGAGCCAAAAATTACACTATTTTTATACCAATTGTTCTCTGAGATATAATTGGCTGTTTTTTATTTACATGAAAAACAGACCTCAAAAAAAGCTGACATTTTTTAAGGCCCCAGGAGATTTTTTTTTTTTTGCCAATTTTAAATACAGTTTTATTTAAGACATTGCATTTTCCACTTAACAGTACAGTGCTTATAAAGTGCAAATGTTTATGTCCTTTCCCTGTGCACATATTTCATATTCAAGTATGAAGAATGTCCAGTTTTTTTTGCTACAGCTGCACAATGTTACAACTGCCATGGAATTTGCTACCAATTTGGGTCCTTTGAATATTGTGTGTGGAACAATGCTAAACCTATTTATTCTCAGGTTGGTTTAATCAACCTCTTCAATGGTGGACCCAGAGGAGGCACCACCAGAGGAAGGAGCTCCACCACCAGAGAAGCCTCCAGGCATTCCTCCTGGCATGCCCCCTGCACTGTGGTACAGCTTGGTGATGATGGGGTTGCAGACTCTCCAGTTCTTTCTGCTGGTGTTCAAATTCTTCCTTTTCTGCAGTCTGGTTCATATCAAGCCAGCTGATGATTTCATTGCACTTGTCAAGAATCTTCTGTTTGTCTTCATCATTTATCTTGCCCTGAAGGTTTTCATCTTCAACAGCTGCTTTCATGCTGAATGTGTAAGACTCAAGTGAATTCTTGGAAGACACCTTGTCCTGCTATTTCTCATCTTCACCTTTGTACTTCTCAGCTTCCTGGACCATGCACTCAGTATCTTCCTTGCTCAAGCGACCCTTCTCATTAGTGATGGTAATCTAGCTCCTTTTCCTGTGCTCTTATCCACAGCAGAGACACTGAGGATACCATTAGCATGATATCAAAAGTGACCTCAATCTGAGAGATACCACGAGGGGCAGGAGGTATGTTTGTGAGTTCAAACTTTCCAAGTAGGTTGTTGTCCTTGGTCATGGCACACTCACCTTCACACACCTGAATAAGCACACCAGGCTGGTTGTTGGAGTAGTTAGTGAAGGTCTGTGTCTGTTCGGTAGGAATGGCAGTATCATGCTTGATGAGAACAGTCATGACTCCTCCAGCAGTTCCAATGCCAAGAGAAAGTGGAGTAACATCCAACAGCAGCAAATTTTGAACATTTTCAGATCTGTCTCCAGAAAGGATGGCTGCCTGAACAGCTGCACCATAAGCAACAGCCTCATCAGGGTTGATGCTCTTACTCAGTTCTTTTCGACTGAAGAAATCTTGGAGAGGTTTCTGAATCGTGGGTATATGGGTAGAACCACCCACCAGGACAGTATCATGGATCTGAGACTTGTCTAATTTGGCATCCCAAAGGGCTTTCTCTATAGGGTCCAGGGTGCCACGGAACAGGTCAGCATTTAATTCTTCAAACCGGGCATGAGTAACAAGAGGTATAGAAGTCGATTCGTTCATGCAGAGAATCAATCTCAATACTGGCCTGGGTGCTGGAAGAAAGTGTATGCTTAGCATGTTCACAAGCAGTATGGAGACAACGAACTGCCCTC
Organism: Mustela erminea; assembly: GCF_009829155.1. Classification (NCBI taxonomy): domain Eukaryota; kingdom Metazoa; phylum Chordata; class Mammalia; order Carnivora; family Mustelidae; genus Mustela; species Mustela erminea. The sequence continues at coordinate 77,588,638 of NC_045635.1, read as the reverse complement.
TTGTTTTCACTGATATCCTTCTTATCTTTGTGCTTGTACTGTGCAATAAAATGGCTGACCATTCAGTTGTCAAAATATTCTCCACCTAAGTGGGTGTCTCCAGATGTGGACTTAACCTCAAAAATCCCATCTTCAATAGTAAGTACTGACACATCAAAAATGCCACCTCCTAAGTCAAAGATCAGGACATTCCTTTCAGCTCCAACTTTTTTGTCTAAGCCATAAGCAATAGCAGCAGCAGTTGGCTCACTGATGATTCTAAGTACACTGAGACCAGCAATAGTTCCAGCATCTTTGGTAGCCTGATGCTGACAATCACTGAAGTATGCAGGTACTGTGGCAACTACATTGGTAACCGTCTTCCCAAGATAAGCCTCTGCGATTTCCTTCATTTTCGTCCAAAACATACAGGACACCTCCTCTGGATAGAAGCTTTTTGTCTCTCCCTTGTATTGTACTTGGATCTTGAGCCTGCCAGCATCATTCACCACCATGAAAGGCCAATGCTTAGTATCAGATTGGACAACAGCACCATCAAATCTCCATCTAATCAAGTGTTTGGCATCAAAAACTGTGTTGGTGGGGTTCATCGCAACTTGATTCCTTGCAGCATTACCAATCAATTGTTTGGTGTCTGTGGAGGCGACATAACTTGGGGTGGTTTGGTTTCCCTGGTCATCGGCAATTATTTCCACTTTCCCAGGCTAGAAGACACCCATGCAGGAGTAGCTGGTGCCAAGATCAAAGACAACTGCAGGTCCCTTGGACATGGTTGCTTGTGTGTGGGCCTGGCTCGGCTTGAGAAGAACACAGCTGCCCAAAGATCTAGACCTGCATTCAATGAGTCCTCAGGAGATTTTTAATTATTGTTTTTCTACAACACCAAATCTCACTTTGTGATGGACAGCAGATGTAGGAGCAACCGAATCTGAGCATCATGGACCAGATTCTTCTAAGTATCCTTACTGTGCTAATATGCTCTTGGGCAGGAAAGCCCAGGATTTATAAAACCTTTAGCCCCACATCAAGTTTAATAAATTCCTAGCATCCTTTGTCCTCTACCTAGCATCTCTGACCTCTATTTAGGACTTTCTCCTTAGCTCAGAACTTGTTCCAGGATCCCAGATTATTTCTCAATTTCCTACACTACTGATTCCTCTTCAACACTGAAACATTACTTAAAGTTGTCCAATGGTCTAGCTGGATTATTACTGACCTGGTTTCCTTAACCAATGATTCCATTATGTCTAAACTTCTCCTTTCTTATTGCAAAAATTATGTGTGTGTGTGTACATGCGCATGTGCACATGCACATGCACGCATACACAGGCACATTTTATTGGCTAACCAAAAATATGAATGCATTTAATGATAAAGTAGCAAGTCCAGATTAAAAGACACCAGAAGTCAGAAAACTAAGCAAAAACATATTGGATCATACATACATAGTCAGAACCTATATAATGTAATTTTTAACTTTTAATTCTTTACATTATAAGCCCTGTATGCTCTTGCTTGGATATCAGTGATACACTGCCATACTGGAAAACTGAGGATTTATCTGTAAAATTTCTTAAAAGTGAAAGGAAAATTCCCCAAATAGATTTTAGAATTCTTTTTTTTTTTTTTTTTTTTATTTGACAGAGAGAGATCACAAGTAGGCAGAGAGGCAGGCAGAGAGAGAGAGAGAGGAGGAAGCAGGCTCCCTGTCGAGCAGAGAGCCTGATGCGGGACTCGATCCCAGGACCCTGAGATCATGACCTGAGCCGAAGGCAGCGGCCCAACCCACTGAGCCACCCAGGTGCCCCGATTTTAGAATTCTTAATACTGAAATGAAAATCCATGATACAACTATTAGGTTTCTGTATAGAATAATCACTAAGCAGCCTGTAAAATTACATCTGCATTTATTCCAATAGTACTTAGCAGTAATATAACAAACTAAGAGCTCTGTATTCAAATTTCATTTTCCAGTTTTCTCAATTACAACAACAGTAAATAATGGGGAAAATCAGCAACTAGGACGGATGCTACATAACTGCAATTGATAATTTCCTATACTCTGTTATCTGACTACTACTCTAAGGTGCTACCTACCTTTACCTTTACCTAGTCAGAAATACCCAACATTATTTCACTCAATAGTTAATAACATCAGAAGAATTATCTCCAGAAAGTCACTGTTACAATATTTTCACACTGCCTAGGCTTTTCCAGTAAACCATCTCACATTTCTTCTCATTTGATTTTTTAAGATCTTACTTATTTGACAGAGAGGACACAAGCTGAGGGAGGGACAGAAGGAGAGAGAGAAGCAGACTCCCTGCTAAGCAAGGAGCCTGACAGAGACTCAGAGCTCAGTTCCAGGAGCCTGGGATCATGATGTGAGCCACCCAGGTGCTCCTCATTTGATTCTTAGACTAGTAAATCTGCACTCAAAAAGAAGCTGGTTAAGGGTCTGACCTGAAAGATTATTTTCAATCTAAGTGAATTTCATCAGGTGTGGAAATATTATAATAAAATACTCCACCCTTGGGGCGCCAGGGTGGCTCAGTGGGTTAAAACCTCTGCATTCACAAAAGAAACAAAAGCAAAAATGAACTTTTGGGACTTCATCAAGATCAAAAGCTTCTGCACAGCAAAGGAAACAGTCAACAAAACAAAGACGCAAACCACGGAATGGGAGAAGATATTTGCAAATGACAGTACAGTCAAAAGGTCGATAACCAGGATCTATAAAGAACTCCTCAAACTCAACACACACAAAACAGATAATCCTATCAAAAAATGGGCAGAAGATATGAACAGACACTTCTCCAATGAAGACATACAAATGGCTATCAGACACATGAAAAAATGTTCATCATCACTAGCCATTAGGGAGATTCAAATTAAAACCACACTGAGATACAACCTTACACCAGTTAGAATGGCCAAAATTAGCAAGACAGGAAACAACATGTGTTGGGGAGGATGTGGAGAAAGGAGAACCCTCTTGCACTGTTGGTGGGAATGCAAGTTGGTGCAGCCACATTGGAAAACAGTGTGGAGATTCCTCAAGAATTTAAAAATAGAGCTTCCCTATGACCCTGCCATTGCACTACTGGGTATTTACCCCAAAGATACAGATGTCGGGAAAAGAAGGGCCATCTGTACCCCAATGTTTATAGCAGCAATGGCCACGGTCACCACACTGTGGAAAGAACCAAGATGCCCTTCAACGGACGAATGGATAAGGAAGATGGGGTCCACATACACTATGGAGTATTATGCCTCCATCAGAAAGGATGAATACCCAACTGTTGTAGCAACATGGATGGGACTGGAAGAGATTATGCTGAGTGAAACAAGTCAAGCAGAGAGAGTCAATTATCATATGGTTTCACTTATTTGTGGAGCATAACAAATAGCATGGAGGACAAGGAGAGATGGAGAGGAGAAGGGAGTTGAGGGAAATTGGAAGTGGAGGTGAACCATGAGAGACTATGGACTCTGAAAAACAACCTGAGAGTTTTGTTTTTTTTTTTAATTTTTTTTTTTTATAAACATATATTTTTATCCCCAGGGGTACAGGTCTGTGAATCACCAGGTTTACACACTTCACAGCACTCACCAAAGCACATACCCTCCCCAATGTCCATAATCCCACCCCCTTCTCCCAAACCCCCTCCCCCCAGCAACCCTCAGTTTGTTTTGTGAGATTAAGAGTCACTTATGGTTTGTCTCCCTCCCAATCCCATCTTGTTTCATTTATTCTTCTCCTACCCACTTAAGCCCCCATGTTGCATCACCACTTCCTCATATCAGGGAGATCATATGATAGTTGTCTTTCTCCGCTTGACTTGAAGGGGCGGGTGTGTGGGAGGTTGGAGGAACCAGGTGGTGGGTGTTAGAGAGGGCACGGATTGCATGGAGCACTGGGTGTGGTGCAAAAACAATGAATACTGTTACGCTGAAAGGAAAGAAAAAAAAAAAAAGAGCATGGCCCCAAACAAATTGATTTTCAATATACTATCAATGAATAGTTGTAAATTATAATTTTAAAAACAAAAACACAAACAAACAAAAAAAAACCTCTGCCTTCAGCTTGGGTCATGATCTCAGGGTCCTGGGATTGAGCCCCGCATCATGCTCTCTGCTCAACAGGGAGCCTGCTTCCTCCTCTCTCTGCCTGCCTCTCTGCCTACTTCTGATCTCTGGCTCTGTCAAATAAATAAATAAAATCTTTAAAAAAAAAATACTCCACCCTCAATTACTATAGGCAACATGGAACTCCAGTGACAGCACTGGCAATAAAACAAGCCCAGGCAGAACATTTCCTCGGCATGGACTGTTTTCCCTAGCAGGGTTCTCTGATGTTACCAAAGGCAGAAAGTATCAATGTATCATGTTTTTCTTTAGCTTTGATCTACTAAGTAATTCAGGTACCAAATCCCTTCAGGAATGAAGTGAGAAATAAAAACCCAACAAATAAACACGATGCAAGATGTATATTTGCCTAATTTCCTTACCTTATTTCTGTCTGTACTCAAATGTCACTACAAGGCCCATTCTGAGCACCCTATTTCAAATTGCAACTCTCATCCCTGGTACTCCCTACCATACTACAGTTATTTTCACCATAGCATTTACACCTGAGATTTCATCTAGCTAGCTAGTGATGTGTATGTATATGTGTGTGTGTGTGTGTGTGTGTGTGTGTGTGTGTGTGTATGGATATATATGCATGTATTTTTTTCTTTCTTCACTATACTGTATGCTAAGCTGCTACAACAATGCCTGGAACAAAAAAGACACCCAAATATATGTTATTTTAACTATACTCAACTCTAGTATGTTCCCATGATTAACATCAAGGAATCTACTTCAGTGTTATCTACATTTTGGCAGTATGTCAGGGTTATTAAAGAATTTCAGTGACTCTCCTCATTTCCTATTAAGATTAAGGGTTTCCACATTTGAAAATGACACTCTGATAAATTATATGCTTTTCTCAAAAGTTTTAAATTAATCCCATTTAGATTCAGAAGATGTCAGTGCTTCCCTGCAAAGACATGCTTTTTCTTACTACCCAGAAGCAATTCCTTTTTCAAGATGATAGTTATCATTTATTTATGCTGAATAAATTATTTCCAAATTTTAACGTATATTTATAGCTTTATTTCTAAGACACCAGAAAGAAGTGAACTATTATCATTGTTCAATTAGAATGATAAAGCACTACTTCTGTACTGTTTTCCAAAATTAACTTGCTTAACTATCCCAAATTATGACTGAAAAATGATTTATTTGGTGAACAAATATTAACAATATTTCATATTATTTTGAATAGTTATAAATTCATTCCTAACAAGTTTTATAAAACTTTTATTCCTTCCCTTACCTTCCATTTAACCAAGAAGAGAAATTACTCTATTACTTGCTATTTATCAAAGCTTAACTAAACACTTCTTTCCACTATATGTATTTGCTAAATGGATATGAAAGAATATGAGATTTGGGGGGTTGGAAAGAAGAGAGAATAAAATGTAAATATTATGAGTTTCACTTTAGATAATTAAATTTGAAAAGATGAGATAAAACAGTGATACTTTCTAGGTATCTGGAAAATAAGACCAGAAGGAGATGAGAAATCTAGATCAAAGATATATATTTAAGAGCACTTACATAAGGTTGATAATATGAATTCAACATGGCAAGCAAATTTTAGCAGAAAAACAGGGCCTCAAATGAAAACTCAGACTTAGGCAAAATTATTGGGGCAGGAAAATGGAAAACTAGGAAATAGAAGCTGGGTACAGATAAGTAAAAAGCACAAGAGTTTCAAAGAATGAGTAGGGGGTGGTATCAAATGCCAAGGAGTTTGAAGAAGATGACATCTGAAAAAAGTTCTACACATTTGGACTCTAAGATAAAGGTAAAAGATACCCTTGGAAAAGGTTATTAATTAGAGTACATGTGCAGAAATTATGTTATCTAGTATTGAAGTATTTTCCTTTGTTCTACATGGCTATAATAATAATATTATTAGACATTATATGGTACGTGCTAGATGACTGGTTTGTGCAAGCACACCCTGAATGTCTCTGTTAATCACTATCTTGAGAATACACAGATCCTATCCTCCCTCTATATTCCCATTCAATAGGATATGAAAAGAAACATGTTGTTCAATGTTCAGGGTCAAGGGCTCTGGGTGTGGCAAATGTCTGGAAGGCAGGCCTTGATCTCCTTGGAACACTGGCCACACAGGAGGGAAAAGGCTGCAGACAGTTGCTAGGCTGTTTGCTGTACTATAAAAGCTTGCCACATGTAGATTCCAGCAGTAGATGCTTTGTTCTACCACTCCTGAACACCCTGTAAGAAAGTTCCCTCAATGAAACTATCCCTCGATCTCTGTCTCCAGGTAATTTCTTTGGTCTTGCTTGGTCAACACCTACCCTCCTTGGCTTAGAGTTGGCCAAAGTATGGCAACATAGACACTGGTTGAGAATAAAAGTCAGTCCAATACATAAAATAAATAATGTGTGCTGTGGAGCTCTGTTAGCATATTAGAATTAAGGAAAATATAATTAGTGAAGTTAGAGGCTAACGTATCAAATTTTCTATAGGGAGTTTTTGATTAAATATAAATTGATATAGAAGTCTCTAATATTTTAATTCTTAAAATGAAAATATCACATATTATGTTTAACTTAAATTAGTAAAGAAAATATCTTTTAAAAAGACTGATAATTGATGATGAGTTTAACTACTGTTAGAGGTATAAATTAACCATTACTTTAGAAAACCATTTGGCGTTATTGCTGTAGGGGAACCTATGTATGTAAACTATGATGTGGTAATTCCATATACCAAATAGAAATGCATGCATAAGTATATAAAAACAAATATACAACAGTATTCATAACAAAACCACAAATGTCTGGCAAAATCTGAATTAAGTAAGTTAATTTTGATATATTCATATAATGGAATACTATAGAGCAGGGGTTGGCAAACTATGGCCATGGGCCAAATCTAGCCAGCAGCCTATTTTTACAAATAAAGTTTTGTCTGAATACAAGCATACTCACTTATTTACAGATTTTCTATGGTTGCTTTTGCATTATAAATGTCAAAATGAGTGGCTGCGACAGGTTATGTAAAATGGGCAAAGCCTAAAATATTTACTCTGCCCCTCTACAGTAGATGTTGCTGACCCTGGCTATAGAATAAAATGACAAACTACATTTACATTCAAAATTATAAATGACTGGGAAACCTGGGTGGCTCCGTCAGTTAAGCATTTACCTTTGGCTCAGGTTATGATCCCAGGGTCCTGGAATGGAGCGCTGTGTCGGGCTCCCTTGCTCATTGGGGAGTCTGCTTTTCATCTCCTTCTCCATCTATACTCTCTCTCAAATAAATAAATACATCTTTAAAAAAAATTGTGAATGACTCTCACAAACATGGAGCTGAAGAAGAGAGGACAGATACAGAAAAGTAGATAGCGTAATTCATACAAAGTTTAAAACCAGGCAGTACTGAACTATAGTGTTCCCAGTCATAAAAGCAGTTGCCTTTGGGGAGGAGGAAGGCAATATGAATTGGGAAGAACGGGTAATGTTTTATTTTTTGAATTGAGTGTTCGTTACATGGGAGAATTCACTAATTCGTTGAACTGTATGTTTATGATTTGTGCATTTTTCTGTGTTACATATTCCTTCAATAAATGCATTTTTAAAAGTAGAAGGATTATATGCCAATTTATTAATAGTAGTTACCCTTAGAGTATAGGATGGAAAGAATGAGATATTATAATGTATGTACTTCCATATCTTTTTACCTTTTTAAAAACATTTTATTTATTTATTCCAGAGAACAAAAGAGAGAATGAGAGAGAGATCGCAAGCAGGGGGAGGGGAAGAGAGAGACGCAGACTCTCCACTGAGCAGGGAGCCTGATACAGGACCCAATCCCAGGACCCTGGGATCATGACCTGACCCAAAAGCAGACACTTAACTGACTGAGCCACCCAGGTGCCCTCTTTTTAACTTTTTGAAATAGTTTATTACTTTAAAAATATGAAAACAAAGTAATAAAATGATATGTATTATTAAATATCTTCACCATGTCATGGTTCTATATTTTTATCAACAGGATTTAATATACTGTAGCCACTCAAGTGGTAATAGGAGGTCAGAACTAAATGCTTATATCACTCAACATCTCTGTTTTGTGAACCACTAATACAAAATATATTTTATACCTGTTAACAACTTATGCTTTATCTAGGAGTTTCATAATCTTGTGAAACCTTCTCACATATTTTAAAAATATGATCTTAATTATTTTTGTCAGATTATAAACTGCTCCCTTATCTTTAGTAATACTGTCCATTTAATATGATGTTCTTAACTGGCCCCTTAAGCTAATTCTCTTCCTTTTCAAAGAGATAAAAGACTTCAGGCATTGAAAGTGACATTTAAAAATGCTCTTAGCAAATACCTAATTGTTGCTTAAAGTAAAGATTTAAGAAAAGAAATATTTCTGCATGATTTAATGACTGTTTGCTGTAGCAAAGTTCTTTTGTCTGGTCTCTAATACAATCCTCTACACTGTCTTGTTCAATATGCAACAAAACAATGATGCAGTTTTTGACAAAGAGCCCATCTCCCTATTGAGGTGGCACTACAGGATAATAGCTGCCTAAGCTACACAATTCAGAGATATATTTTAATATTAAAGTATCCGTTAATCAGTTTTTAAAGCTACAATGTTCAAAACTCAGAACAATATGTAAAACATTCCTTTACCAAAGGGAGTGACTAATCTTCTGTACAGCTTTGATAAGTTACCAGAAATAGGTTTATCTCAGAAGACTGGTTATGATTAATATGCAGTTCATAAAGCTCCTTAGCTCTATGGTCTCTCTCTAACTGAATCCAGTAAAGATAGGTCACGCATTTTTCATATTCTCTTTTCACCGATGACAGATCTCTAATAGGATTTATACGCATTTGATATTAATTGTATCAGAGACTGCGCCAACTGCAATAACCCTTCATTTCTTTGCCTTTTAAAAGCTATACATAAATTAAAAGTTTCCATTTCTGTTTGAATGCAGCTCTCACTGGCTATCAACCATGTTAAGGATAGAAGGTTGAAAAAGATTAAGAACCACCTCATCTAGTTCACTGAAATACCAAGATACCAAAGGCTATAAACCCAGGTTTGGAGCTGTTTTAGCTATCTTCTCCCCTTATGTCAGAAGAGCTCAAGTATATAACATTAGTCAAAAGCTTGCACTCTGAATTGGAAAGGAAAGGACATGGTTTTAATAACCAACTCACAGAGGGGTGCTGGCAGTAACCCATCATTCTGATGAAATATTGCTTTTCTAACCATCTATGGAGATCACACAGGAGATGTAAAAATGAGATAGTGCTACCTACAATGAAAAAACAAGTGTCCTGAGGACTCAATCTAAAATAGTCCTTAATTTTAGCTCTAAACTCAAAAGAGGCTTCACTTGTGTCTGGGGGAAAAGAAATATATCTTTCAAGACAATTCAAATTATAACTGCAGTTAAGAGAAGTGGACAATTCTATTTTCATATCCTATATTCTACACGATGACATAAATAGTGAAAAATTTCATTCTGCAAAAGAGCTTAGCAAGGGATTTGGCAAAGTAATGAAACATTGCTTTATGCTCTACCAAAACACTTGGCTATTAGTGAATAAAATCCAACTAAAAAAAAGTAGGTCACAATTGTAATGATTTTCTTTAGTTAAAACAGACTACATACAATAATTTAAAAAACAACCCACAAAGACCTCTGTATGACTGATTAAACTTACAGGAATACCTCATTGTTATACACACACACACACACACACACACGTATTTTATAATAACGTATAATTTACAATGATATAATTTTTGTCCTTCAATTAAGAAAGGTTACTTTTTAAGTGAAACACACCAAAAAAATCAGCCAAGGTAGAGAGACTTCACTGAGTATTCAGACCAGAAAAAGGCCACACTTTAGAAATAGGACTAGACTAGCGCTAGAAGAAATGCTACTTTAAAGTCATACAAAAATGCTTAAATACAAGTATAGAATTGATCAAGCTGATCTACATATAAATTAACTACCAGAAAAAAGCCTAAGGTTTTTTAAATAACCATATTACAATATTCAATAATGTCACATTCAATATCTACCATCAGTCAAAAGTTACTAGTGAATCAAAGAAGCAAGGAAATATGATTATAAACAAGAGAAAAACTAACCATTTGAAACAAATCCAGAAGTGATGGAGATGGTGGAAATAGCAGGAAAATATTTTAAAACAGATATTATTAGGATATTCAACATTTAAAGAAAACATGAACACAATAAAAAAAATAGAACTATTAAAGAAAAAAAATAGAGCTCTCAAGCTGAAAAATACTATACATGAAATGAAATTTTCATTGTATGGTGTTAACAGATTAGACACTGATAAAAAAAAAACAAGTCAAAGAGAAATAATCACAACAGGAACTAAATCTGAAGCACAGAAGGGAAAAAATGGTTTAAAAAATTATCAGAGAATTTTAATGACATATGGGACAATAAAAAATTGATCTAATATAGAAGAAATTTCCAAAATGGTGAAGAGAGAAATCAAAAGAAATATTTCAATAAATGATGATCCACAATTTCCCAAATTTGATGAAAAAATATTGATTTATAAATGTAAGAATCATAATGAACCCCAGCAAGATGAACATAAAATAACCCTGAGGTACATCATAATTACATTGTTGAAAACCAGTGATAAAGAATTAAATCCTAATAGTAGCCAGAGAAAAAGATAGGTTACACAAAGAGGAACAGAGTTTATTAAAGATTTTATTTTAATTTATTTTTAGAGAGAGAAAGAGAGCACACATGAGCAGGAAGGGGCAGAGAGAGGGAGAATACCAAGCAGACTCTGGACTAAGCACAGAGCACAGTGCAGGGCTCGATCCCTGAGATCAGGACCTAAGCCAAAACCAAGAGTCAGACGTTTAACCAACTGCACCACCCAGGAACCCAAAGGGGAACAGAGTTTAAAATGATTGTTGACTTCTTATCAGAAAAAATGGAAGCCATAAGAGAATATTTAAACTGTGAAAAGGAAATCAGGAAAAAAAGTGTCATTTTAGAATTCTGTATCACATAAAATACCCTTCAAAAATGAAGACAAATAAATAAATAAATAAATAAATAGTGAAGATAAAAAACACAGACAAACAATCTGAAATAATCAATTGAAGAAAACCTGTACTATAAGAAATTTTAAGGTAACTCTTCAGGCTAAAGGAAATTGATATGAGATAGAAATTCAGATATACATAAAGGAATAGAGTGCCAGAACTGTATGCAAAATAAACTATGAAAATAGCACACTGTTTTTAGTTTATTTTCCTTAATATATACTTGATAATTTAAAGTAAAATAAAGAATACAAAGCACTGTCAGACCTATACATATCTAAATTATCATATATGATTATATAACACAAAAGATGGTTAAGTGACTACCTTCAGCTCAGGTCATGATCCGGGAGTACCGGGACTGAGTCCGGCATCGGGCTCTCAGCTCCAGAGGTAATCTGGTTCTCCCTCTGACCTTCTCCCCTCTTATGTTCTCTTTTACTCTCTCTCTCCCTCAAATAAATAAATAAATAAAATCTTTTTTTTAAAAATCCATATAAAGTAAAAGGGGAAACATACAAAATGCATCTTAAATTTTACCAAATATTTCTGGAAACTTCCCTCTTACACTTGATGCAATTCCTCTGATGTTACATCCATGACATTTTTAATTAAATGTCTAACAAGTCATAGGCATATATTTTTCCCATGAGCTTTTCTTAAAAGCTAAACACAATCCTTCAGCCAGTATAATCAGTGATATATGAATGTTGGCTATGTACCTAAAGGATATATGTTTCTTTATGTATATCAGTAAAAGGAAAAAAAAAGGCTAATCATTCCTAATGGAAACTTTTTAAAAATACATTATGCCTAGGCTGCTCTATTAAACACAGTGAATCCCACTTTGATGAGTCCTCATCAAGATCAATTCTATTCTGTGCAATGATATAGTAATGCCCCCCAAACCACTGAAGAGCACTGGGTTGTTTTTCCCTCTATAAAATAACCAAAGACTACTCTATTTTTATATTTCTTCCTTCCACTGTTAGCTATCACACCTTACTGTCAGTAGCACCTTTTTTTCCCCCCTTCTCTTCAAAACACATGATTTACTGGGTGAGGGCCTGAGTCGATATCCATGATTCTCTGAAATACACAAGTCTTTTTCCTGAGGCACCTGGATGGCTCAGTCACTGAAGTGTCTGCCTTTACCTCAGATCATGATCCCAGGTCCTAGAATTGAGCCCCATGTCCTCAGTTGTCAGGATTTGGGCGGGGGTGATCCCCACTCAGCAAAGAGCCTGCTTCTTCCTCTCCTCCCCACTCCACTCCTGCTCTCTCTTGCTATCTCTGTTGCCATCTCTGTCTCTCTCTCAAATAATAAAATCTTCTTTAAAAAAAAGAGTCTTTTTTCTCCTCCATTTGCAGACATGTGGACAATACTGCAAATTGCTGAGATCAGTCAGAATACTGAGCTCCTGATAACAGGAACTCTACTGACTATAAAACTGCCGTAACAGGATGATAAAGCCCAGTTGAGAGAAACTCTTAAAATCAGAAAACAAGTTATCACAAAAAAACTCTATAAAACAGTAATCCAAGGTAATTTTCCATCATTCAACATGAAGATGCCATCTATCAGAGATTCATTAAATAGCTCAGAAATTAAGTTATGAACATGTTAGGACATGTGATACTACAATAATATGCCCAAATTTTCTGAAATTCCCACTTTTTTCCTTATTTAATTGCTTTCTTAGCTCTTGTCCTATCGATACTCCAACCCATCAACCAAAAATAAAGAAAATTAAACACTATAAGTAAAGGCTGATATAATACTATGTGGGTCTCTAACAACTACCTATAACCAGAAATCAGCAAAGTACAACCTAGTTGACTGTATTTGCAAGAGGACATGGAGCATATGCTTGTACTTGTAGCAAGCTTTCAAGCTCAGTGGGAGGGAAGAGTAAGGACAGGTATGTTTGGTACATTCATAAAGCTCAAGATGGGACATGAACCTTAAAATCAATCACAACAGGGGATGGAGGACTCCAGGAAAGATAACTCCAAGAAAAATAAATAGAACTGGGAAATTACATGACGTGATTAATTGCACTGTGGGGGGAAAGTCTGGGTTTCAGTTTGTGACTGCTATGAAGAATAAGACAGAATGATTTTTTTAAACAGCAAGTTTTAACTGCAGAGGAAAAAAATAATTTTGTAACAAGCATGGCTCAGCGGTGAACAACATTTGCATAGTCATAACAAAAGAAACATTAAATGTTTATTTAATAAAATTAATATAGCAAAAGTTTTAGGGGTAAGAAAAACATAATATGGAACCAGAAAAGACTCCGAATAGCCAGAGGAATGTTGAAAAAGAAAGCCAAAATTGGTGGCAATACAATTCCAGACTTCAAGCTCTATTACAAAGCTTCATCATAAAGACAGTATGGTACTGGCAAAAAAAAAAACAAAAGCTTTTGCACAGCAAAGGAAACAGTCAACAAAACCAAAAGACAACCAACAGAATGGAAAAAAATCTTTGCAAATGACATATCAGATAAAGGGCTAATATCCAAAATCTATAAAGAACTTCTCAAACTCAACACCCAAAGAACAAATAATCCAATCAAGAAATAGGCAGAACATGAACAAACATTTCTGCAGAAAAGACATCCAAATGGCCAACAGACACATGCAAAAGTGTTCATCATCACTAGGCATCATGGAAATACAAATCAAAACCACAGTGAAATACAACCTTACACCAGTCAGAATGGCTAAAATTAATCAGGCAGGAAACAACAGGTGTTGATGAGGAGGCAGAGAAAGAGGAACCCTCCTACACTGTTGGTGGGAATGTAGGATGGTACACCACTCCGGAAAACAGCATGGAGGTTCCTCAAAAAGTTGAAAATAGAGCTACCCTAAGACCCAGCAATTGCACTACTGGGTATTTACTCCAAAGATACAAATGTAGAGATCCGAAGGAGCATGTGCACCCGAATGTTTATAGCAGCAATGTCCACAATAGCCAAACTATGGGAAAAGCCTAGATGTCCATCAAGAGATGAAAGAATATAGATAAAGAAAATGTGGATAAAGAAGATGTGGTGTGTATATATACAATGGAATACTATGCAGCCATCAAAAAAAAACCACGAAATCTTGCCATTTGCAACAATGTGGATGGAACTAGAGGGTATTATGCTAAGCGAAATAAGTCAATCAGAGAAAGACTATTATCATATTATCTCAATGATATGAGGAATTTGAGAAACAAGACAGAGGATCAGAGGGGAAGGGAGGGAAAAAAATGAAGTAAGATGAAACCAGAGAGGAAGACAAATCATAAGAGACTCTTCCTCAGGAAACAAACTGAGGGCTGCTGAAGGAAGGATGGGTGGCTGGGAGACAGACATTGGGGTGGGTATGTGCTATGGTGAGTGCTGAGAATTATGTAGGACTGATGAATTACAGACCTGTACCCCTGTACCCTGAAACAAATAATACATTATATGTTAATAAAAAAAAATTTTTAAAAGAAGGACCCCTAATAAAAATAGCCTTAATCTCCCTATCCGACAAATTCACAATCACCTGAGTTTAAATACTAAAACAAATACCATACAGTTTCCTTTTCCTACCAAAAGTGGTATTCATACAAACCATGCTGTGCAGAAAAACATTAACATAACAGCTCTAAGACTGAGGCTTGCTAGCAAGGTTCATATTTGGCTCGTGTCTGGAAACTTGGTTTGGGAGCATTCCCACTACTCCCTAACTTAAAAAGATGGCTCCCTGTGCCTGTTTATACAAATAATGTGGATTATACTGAATACTTGCCTTACTTTTGAGCATCTGGAATTTTGCTACATGCTAAACAAAATGCTTATATGACCACTTGTCGGGGTCACGCCCCTAAGATGGCGCCGGTCGCGCCCCTAAGATGGCGCCGGCTACATAGCCCGAGCAGCACGGACAGCCTGAAAAACATCCGCCCTGGCCACATGTGACCTCGTGCTCGTCACATGAACACTGCATGCCACCACTGCCTACGAGCCCCAGATACCTCCTGTTCACGTGAACACCTCTGTGATTGGCTGTATACCTCCTGTTCACGTGAACACCTCTGTGATTGGCTGTTATGCCCTATATAAGGCAAGGGAACTTCCCCACAGAGAGGAAAAAAGATCGACCAGGGAATAAACAAGAGCTTGTGCGTGGACCTGTGTGTGTGTTGGTGTTACGTCATCTCTGCAGGCAGGGAGGGCGTGACATTTGGTGCCGAAACTCAGGAACTGTGAGTATATTTAAAAATAGCAAAGATACAGTGAAGGTAGAAATTCTGATACTGGTTGAGATATGTTCTGATTTACTGATAATATTGAGGTATATTTAACTTTTTAATTTTATGTGCATTGATCTCACATTGAATAGTTTTGTCAGAGTGAAATACAATGTTTCCATTTTGTTTACTTGATTTTTAGAAGTGGTAGTTGTAACAGGAAGATTTCATGGAATAGAAGTTGTGCAGCTTTTTAAACTTAGCATTTTAGGGAGAAGGTGAGAGAAGGAAATACATGAGTACTTTTTCCCCCTCGTCATATTGCACGTTCATCACTAGGATGACCACAAAGGAAAGGTTAAAAGTTTGCTGAAGAGCAACCACAAAGGGATTGCATGTTCGTCACTAGGACGACCACAAAGGAAAGGTTAGAAGTTTGCTGAAGAGCAACCACAAAGGGACAGCAGCTGTATGTTCGCGGATCGGGACTGTAAAGGTGTTAGAAGTTTGCTGAAGAGCAACCACAAAGGGACAGCAGCTGTATGTTCGCAGATCGTGACTGTAAAGGTAAAGATAATGGGGTCAGAAATTTCTAGACTCCGAATGGAGAGCCCCTTGCGGGCACTTTTGAAAGCTAACAGAACCCCTCTTGAGAGTTATTTAAGAAGTTGTTTTTCAGGAGGTGGGAATTTGAATAGTAAACCTGCGTCATCTCTGTGAAACCTTAAGATGATGAAATAGAACCTTTCTTTGTTCCTATTTTTTTAGTTATCACTGTCTTATCTAACACTTTGAACCAGTTAACTCAGTTGGAGCATGGTGCTAATGTGGCTAAGGATGGGAATTCAATCCTTTTATAGGTCCCTTAACTTTACACACTTACACAGAACTCTTCATAGCTACAGATTGCCACTTCTTATAGGTATATATCTCGCAATTCAGCTCTTAGTCACAGGGAAGGTGAGGAGTATAGCTTAGCATAAGCCTTTCATCTCAAATGGAAAGACAGCTTAAATGGTATATGTGATACTATAGACTTTTAATCTAATATTTAAATTAAACATAATAATGTAATATCTAAAATATGTGTCACTATAATTTTCTCTGGGTAAGACCATTTTCTAAATAGTATCTTTTAAAAATTAAATTTCAATAAATTTAAGTTTCAGTAAAAATTAGGTACAAATACAAATAAAACATAGTAAGAAAAGGTGAAATCCTGTTAACACTGAGTTCTTGTGCCTAAGTTTGGGTTTATCAAAGGAAAGTATACTTGGTGCTATACAAGGCAGCAGAGTCTTCAGTTCACATATACTATTCAGTATCACACAACTCCTAATTTCTGTTCTTGGCCTTTGCAGTTTATGTTAGTACCAGTTCATGTTAGTACTTTTCTCAGTTATGAGTTATGATTAGTATTATTTTTAGTACAATTTTTTGGTAAAAGATGTTAAATAAGTAAATATTGTTAAACACTTCAGTTGCTCTTAAGCTCCTCACATGCTTTTTAATCAGAAGAGTGTTGATTTGATCTCCAGAAAGAACCAAAGAAAGAGTTTACAAAGTATTTTGGCTGTTGTACTGACCTAGATTAGGAAAGTTGCTGTTTGTCATTGCTCATTTGATACTGTGCTGCTAAGCAGTATCCAGAACTGAGGGACTACCCAACATCTCTATGCCTTTTTACCTCTTCTACCGTCTTAGGTATTCTGTACTTGACTTTGCTAACTTTGCAGGTCTAGGGATGAGAAGTTTATTGAGGTAATGGAGGGTTATAATCAAGTGATTTGCTTCTGCTAAAGATAAAGTGAATGGATTTTGTAATGAGTGGTCATGATCAGAATAAAGGTTAAAAGGAAGCAAGCATTATCAGATGGTTTTTAAAACTAATCTTTTGGCAGTAATTTCAAAAGTAATTGACACAGATTATTTACTTGAATCCTGAGATGTGAGGATTTGGATCTAAATCCTGTATCCACTTTGGGGAATCATTAATATCAGGACTAAACTCTAAGGACTATTGAGGAATTAAATCTAAATGACCTTGAACATTCTTGATACGTGTTATGTCCTAATCTTAAAAATGGTCATTTAGATTCAGAGCTACATTTGTGGCCTTTGAAATAGGCCAACTTAGAACATTTCTGTATTTGGCAAGTTGTGCCCCTCTTATCCCAGCACCCTCCTTTGGAGTAAACCCACATGAATACTACCCAATCATGTGTGGCAAATGGATATTACACACATCCCTGAATTCGGCAACTGACAACAATGGACCCCCTAAGCCTACTGTGGATACTCATCCTACCCTTCAGTGTTTTGACTCAACCATGGCGGAATAGAGAAGTACAATTATGGGCCATGGTGCAAGCCTGGCCCGCTCCTCTGCCCCTCTCTAACGACTCGACAGTTTTTCCTTTGTTTTTCTCTATCAATGCAAGTACCGGCTTTCCATCTCTACCATACGAGAACACCGAAGCAGCTTACAACATCACTTCCTTACTCCTTCCCGGGAGCCTTTGCTTCTTTGTTCGTTTTAACTATTCTTCTTCCTTTCAACCCGCTTATATAACACTCGTAATGATCCTCAATCAAAGGGTAGATCTCCTGCAGGAACAAATGAACCTAATGTCACAAATTCTCTCCGCCAGTTGTATCCAGCCCTTATCGGGCATATGCATCACATCTAACTTGTATTCTAATCTCTCCCGAGCAGCAAACCTCTCCTGAGAATTATCTCAGATGCTCAACGGCACCTGGTCAGCCAAATTCCACAATCTGACAGCCTCCCTCCGGATGGAGATTCTGCAGATCAATACCATGAGAGTCAACCCTCTCACGGCCTCCCAATTCCTACAAACTATGCAGGCAGTGGCGGCTTTTGGGAAATCCTGGTTTGGGACTATTGCACTCGGCTGCATTGTGCTCTTCATCCTCCTCCCTGCGCTGCGTTGGATAAGGGCCCTCCAACGCACATTAGCCAGAGACCGGCAGGCTGTACATCAAGCCTTGGTAGCCACAGAGCATGGTAGCTCACCCCAAGTATGGCTTAGCATGCTGGACCAGTAGTCAATGAAGGGTAATGAGGACGATAACGGCGTACCAACCTAAGACAGAAGCTGCAGCATGCTCTGCAGTATTTGATGACGGGTAAGGGCGCAAGTTGATCGTCCCAACCTAAGACAGGCACGGTCCTTATCCATACAAATAAATAAAGAAGGGGGAGCTGTCGGGGTCGCGCCCCTAAGACGGCGCCGGCTACATAGCCCGAGCAACACGGACAGCCTGAAAAACATCCGCCCTGGCCACACATGACCTCGTGCTTGTCACATGAACACCGCATGCCACCACTGCCTACGAGCCCCAGATACCTCCTGTTCACGTGAACACCTCTGTGATTGGCTGTATACCTCCTGTTCACGTGAACACCTCTGTGATTGGCTGTTATGCCCTATATAAGGCAAGGGAACTTCCCCGCAGAGAGGAAAAAAGATCGACCAGGGAATAAACAAGAGCTTGTGCATCGACCTGTGTGTGTGTTGGTGTTGCGTCATCTCTGCAGGCAGGGAGGGAGCACAACCACTCCCAATAAAGCCCTTGGGCACTGACTCCTTAATGGGCTTTTCTGGGCAAGAAATTATAGATATACTGGTTCGTTTTCACCACATGGGAAGAGAGCACTGTATGTGATCCCTCATGGGAGAGAGACAGCATAGAGAAGCCTGCCCATGGATTCCTACACAATCCACCTATACTTTTCCCCATATGATCTGACTGCATATCCTACAATGTGTCAGTATAATAAATCTTAGCTATTAGAACTGTGTTTTGAGTCCTGTTGGTCCTTCTAACAATCTCCAAATGTTCCCTAGTATACACATGGAGCTGTTCTGAATGCTGGAGAGAGAAGAATTAAAAAATGAAAGATACTTTAGTCCCACTCTCAAATTGCTAGTTATCTAGTGGGAGAGTTGAAAGGGTATTCTGGCAGTAAACCAGTAAACACTGATCATTCATTCAAAATGTTAATGAGTATCTATTGCATTCCTGGCAATGTTAGGTAACAGGCCTTAACAGAAACATAAAAATTAAACACAGCCTTTGAATAAGGGGCTTACAGTACTAACAGGACTAGTACACAGTAACAGAAGTTCCTCTTAGGATTCACATTGCCTGAAATACTAGAAACATAAACATGTTAACTATTTCATTACAGAATCACAATTTTCTAAGGCCTGTAATCTGCATGCTTCCTTGGGTAATACTAAGAGTATTAGTTAATTTTCCTAAAAATGTGCCAAAAGGGCAGGATGATGGGCCCAAAGTCCTGCCAAACCCTTTAAATATTTGTTACAGCAGCCTTCATAGAATTTATCAACTAACAACTAAATATCAAGCACTATGCAAGACTTGCTTAGAATGGAAATATAACACAGTCCCAATCTCCAAGGATCCCACAAGTCTCCTGCAAGGGAGCAGTAAACAAATCACTAGAATTTCAGGGAAGACTTGTGAGAAATTTGCATGAAGTAAGATGACAATGCAAATGAGAAGCTCGTAACTGTTGATCTAGACCATTAGACATCATCAATGGTAGAAAACAAATGTGTAAAAAGGAGCTAATAATTACAACACCTGAATGGCAGAGGCTTAAAATTTGCCATAATAGTATTACTACTCCTA
Source organism: Mustela erminea (assembly GCF_009829155.1). NCBI lineage: Eukaryota > Metazoa > Chordata > Mammalia > Carnivora > Mustelidae > Mustela > Mustela erminea. The sequence goes on along the minus strand of NC_045635.1, from coordinate 77,568,486 downwards.
ATTTTAAGGTAGTTATACATTTTCCTTAAATTCTAAAATTAGAAGAATATTTTACCAAAATATAATTTTAACTGATACAAAAGCTGGTATAAGGGCACCTGGGTGGCGCAGTCAGTTATGTCCGTCTCTTGGTTTTGGCTCAGGTCATGACTTCAGGGTTGTGAGAACAAGCCCCACATCAGGCTCTGTGCTCAGCACAGAGTCAGCTTGAGATTCTCTCTCCCTCTGCCCCTCACACTCATGGTTTCTTACTCTCTCTCTACTCTCTCAAAAATAAATAAGTCTTTTTTAAAAAAGCTAGCATAAAATACCCCTTAAGAATGATGTCTACCATCCTAATGAACAGTACTATGGGTGAATAAATTACATTAGGACCGGTGTAGGTCCACACAAAAACAATTTTGCATTCTTCTCATCAGAAAAAGTTCCTAATGTCAAAAAGTATTTTTAGTTCTATTTGGCATGATGTTGAAAAGGAACCTAATTTTCTAACCAATTTCCTTTAAACCAATAAAAAACAATTTTTATAAAGGAGAAATAAATCTTGAAATTACTTTTAATTACTTCATTAAATTTAAACCTCTTTAACTTAAAAAAAGTCAACAACCATTATTTTCTTTGCACATAATATTACAATCTCCTATCTTTGAAGACTTCAAAAATATGTTAGTTCAAAATCCATTTCTTGATTCCCACTGAGATTTAAATTACCTGAATCTAATAGCCTCACTGCAAGAGTTACATATTCCATGGCTTCTAAGTTGAATTCACCAGCATGACATCTATGTTTTATATGTGTAAATTCCCCAGGTTTACTGTAAATTCATGACATCAACAACACTGGTCGTCTAAAGGATTGGTACTGCTATCAAAACACATACACAAAATGAGACGGAAGTGGTCATAATTTTTCCTGCCTGCATACCATATTATGATAATCATAGAAAAAACAGAAGTAGCTTAGAGCACAAAAACTAAGTTAATAGCTGAAATCAGTGTAAACTAGAAGAAAAAGACATATTTGCATATAAATCAGGGAAACCAGTAAGGTTCACATCATGGTACATAATATAAAATTATTTTATTACAAAAGCTACTACTTGCATACTAGCTTCAATTATTATATTATCTAAAATTTGGGACAGGCTATATTAAAAGAAAATTTACTAACAGTAACGTATAAAATATTGACCAGGGCTATCCTTAAGCTGTTGAATTCTTCCTAATACTGTAAAGAGTCCGTAAAACAAAACATTAATTATTGGAATAAAGTAAAAGAATTAATATCATCATCACTGAAAGTAAAGCATGAGGTGCTGCAGTTTGGGACTCTCTCACTTATTTCTGTAACTATTTCTTTCCTCTGTTATATAAATAGTTATACAGGGAACATTGTTCGTGTTCATCAAATTGGAACCAATAGTTGGTGTATATTTTTAACACAAGCAGAAATTGATCTAAAAACATCTGTTATCTTTTCTGTAGTAGGAATTATATTTAGAGTAACTAAATTATATTTGTTACCAGTCTTGATACTCTCACATAATCTGCTTCCAATCACACCTATTCACAACAGGCGGGACTAATAGCAAGTTCTAATTACCTGAAGCCCCATTCACCACAGTACCTTAATTACTCCCTGGTAATCAGGTGAGCACTTACATTAGGATACTAACTTCTTCAGAGGTTGTCAAGGGGCCATTTAGTTCATTTCAGGTGCCAAAATCTTGATTACCAATGCACTAAACTTTTATACTACATAATGGTTTAAAGTTTCAATGATAAAGAGACTTTCATTATCTTTCTGTGGAAAAGGGCCTGTGGGTATAATCATATTTTGCATTAACTCCCTTGGTTTCATCAAACATGGTTAACTCAACTTTTGAGAGTGTCACTTGAGATTGCTCACCTCCCTGCTCCCTCAATTCCTCAAGAACATTCTCCTCTGCTCTTGTTTGGGCCATTAGCTCCAGTTCATCCTTCCACTCTCAAAATACGAGCATTCCCCTGTATACAGTCTTTGTTCCTATTCTTTTCTATTCACTCTCTCCCTCTCAGGGAGCCCCCAATTTTCTAAGGTTTGAACGATGGCTCCTCTATGAGGACTCACAAAGCAACTCTTGCTCTGACCTTTCATAATTTTGATTCAGCTTCTCAAAGATATTTCCACTTAGATTTTACTACTGCAACACACCAAATTCATTTTGTGTGTGTGTCTAAAACTAAACCCAATTCATTCCCCTAGTAATGACAACAATCACAAGAGTTAACACTTAATCCTCACAACAAACCTTAGAATTAGATGTTATTTTCTTTCATCACCATTTTACAGATGAGAAAATAAAGATTATACAACCTGCCAGGATTGAAACCTGGGCCTACTGACTCTAGAGGTTTTCTTCTTAACCACTGCTATTCACCTATTAAAGATCACGTGACTATGATTAGTCAACATTACATAAATAGCTATTCTCTAAACTACAGTCAATATTTCCAAGGTCTCCATTCTGCATAGATCTCCTCCACAATAATCTACTATCTATATAGTTCAAACAGACTAACTGAAGGCCAGTTTTATCATCCAGGCCCTGAAGCCACTCACTGCTCTCTACACTCATGAACCACGTACCATCACATCTTCCTCTGCCTAATTAAGTCAGTCCTGAATGTAGCACAAGGATATTAGTAAAGAGAGATATGTTTAAATTGCTTGGCTGTGACCACTGCCACATTAATTTTATCAAACTGCACACTTTTTTTAAACCCTGATAATCCATAAGATGAGCTTGATTTCACTCATTTAATCATGGATGCTTATATTTACACTACCGTAAAGTTTTGTACATTAAAAAGCACTATAGGATCATTTTTATACCTCTATTTTCCATAGTGTTAATTTTATTTCTTAAAATTGAAGTCTATAAGTTAGTGAAGATGCTTAACTTTATAAATATACGTGTTTAAACTTACGTTTAAACTTACATTAGTGTTAATTCAGTCTACTTCCACGTGACAGTTATCTGCATACACTGTTTTATGAAAGCTATTTTCCTGGCACAAGAGAGCTATATCAACAGGATCTTAAAGAACTTAAAAGTTGTTTCCTATGTAAGGAAATTATCTCATGTTCTAATTTAATCCATACAATGCTTATCTATATTTATGCAGTCTTTATATAATTTTAGGAAAACAGTCTGAGTGTAGAACAAAAGAGTAATTTTGGCAATTAGGAAAATGTGACTAAGAATTTTTTTTTCCCTAAAAGATAGCAAGTGATGCTTATATAATGAAATTTCAGAAATGATTTATCCTAATTATTCAAAGTACAATTAGAAGAGGAGAAATGGGAGACAAGACGGTGGGGAAGTAGGAGGAGGTGCCGTTCCAACCTGTACCCTAAAGGGAGCTGATTACCTACCAAAGAACTCCGATCACCCATGAAACCAGCCTGAGATCAAAATTATACATGTCTGGATCTCTACAGGGGCAGAAGATGCCAGTGGACAGGTAAAGCAGAGTGGGAAAGTCAGACTGATATCTGAAGATAAACAAAAGGGGGAGGGAGCCACCAGAGGAGACCGATTGGAAAGTAATACCCCAATACGAGAGTGCCTTAGATCTAGGGACCAGCATTAACTTGGAGATGGGTTGAAAGCACTCAAAAAGAGCAAAGGATCACGGGGGGAGAAATTGTGGGCCAGAGAGAGTGTGGCGGAGAAACCAGGTCTCGGTCCCTGAGCCAGCAGCACGCCCCCGTGGGTTCCGGCTCCTGTGAGGGGCTGGGAGCCTCGTCAGATGGCAGAAGGCCAAGAAATGCTAATAGAGCCTGAGACACACACGCCCCACACCTTCCGCTGAGAGAGGTGCGCTCAAGCCCCGCGCTCATAGACCCAAAAAGACTAGGCACACCAATCCCGGGCCAGCAGGAAAATCTCAGTGTGCGATCACTGCTTGGAACATCTCTGGCAGTCTAGAGCTACCCAGACAGCCGCCACTGCCGCGGTTTTGGGAACAATCAAAAGATCCTGCATCCCCAGGGACGGCGACTTGGAACCTGCTCTTGACAGCGGACAGGGGGCAATTTATATGGGCTCTGCAAGACCCACAGGGAACCAGAATGAGGGTCAGGGTGCAGACTGCTTTCCTCTAAACCTACAAAAATCATCAAAAGCGATCAAGGCAAGAGAAAGAAAAGTGAACAAACATATAAACCTCCAGAAAACAAAAGCCTGAAAAAACTGGTTTCCTCTGAGCCCATCCCCTTGACGGGGGCAGGAGAATATAACTCGGGGAACATCACTGACTGAAAACCTCTGTGGCAGGCCCCTCCGCCAGAAAACCACCCAGAAAAGGAAAAAAAAAATTGACAAGAGAACAACCAATACTACTTCATAGGAAAACATTTATTTTTAACTCGTTCCACTATTCTGGTTCATTTTTTGTTTATATAGATAATATTTTAACCTATTTACCATCACAGTGAGATGTCCAGTACATCAAATTCCATAACAACCTTCGAACATGAACTTTTTGATACATACACCTGTGTTTTTCTTTTGTATTTCTATTTTTTAAATTTTTTTAAATTTTATTTTAGTTTAGTCTAGTTTATTCCTTCTTTATTTTTATTTTCTAATATTCATATAGAGTGAAACTTTCCCCAATCAATGCTACCGCTATAGGTAAACAAATTGTTAAATCCCCTTTATCTTAAGACTTGAGTCCTTTAATAAAGATATCAAGATACATCCAGGAAGAATCAAAACCACCCTCCTCGCCCAAAGTGAGAATTTATAACCACTCTCCCATCTATTTCTTCTGCCAGTGTTTCTGTGTTTTTGTGTTTGTCCCGATAGTATATAAATCTTATACTTGGGGTTCTTCTTGACGAGGTTCTGCCTTTATCTGCTTATATATATATATATATTTTTTTTTCTCTTGTCATGTACTTTTATCACTCTTTTTCTTTGTTTCAGTTTGTATACATCATAAATCTTACCTTGGGGCCCATTTGGGCTGAACCTTCTCTTTGATCTTCCGTTTTTTCCCCTCTCTCTCTCTATTTTTCTTTTTCTTTTTTCTTTTTTCAAGATGCCCTTCAACGGATGAATGGATAAGGAAGATGTGGTCCATATACACTATGGAGTATTATGCCTCTATCAGAAAGGATGAATACCCAACTTTTGTAGCAACATGGACGGGACTGGAAGAGATTATGCTGAGTCAAACAGTCCAGCAGAGAGAGTCAATAATCATATAGTCTCACTTATTTGTGTAGCATAACAAATAACATGGAGGACATGGGGAGATGGAGAGAAGGGAGTTGAGGGAAATTGGAAAGGGAGGTAAACCATGAGAGAATATGGACTCTGAAAAACAACCTGAGGGTCTTGAAGGGGCAGAGGGTAGGAGGTTGGGGGAACAAGGTGGTGGGTATTAGGGAGGCACGTATTGCATGGAGCACTGGGTGTGGTGCAAAATCAATGAATACTGTTATGCTGAAAAGAAATAAAAAAATTTTAAAAAAATGGAGAATCAACAACAAATCAAACCAATTCCACACATAAGAAGGGAAATAATGAAGATTAGAGCAGAGATCAATGAGTTAGAAACCAGAGATACAATAGAACATATCAATGAAACTACAAGCTGGTTTTTTGAAAGAATCAATAAGATCATTAACCATTGGCCACACTAATCTGAAAGAAAAGAGGGAAAGCCAAATTCATAAAACTATGGATGAAAAGGTAGAGATCACAACTAACACCAAAGGAAGTAGAAACAATCATCAGAAGTTATTAGCAACACTTATATGCAAATAAGATACGCAACCAAGATGAAATGGATGCATTCGTGGAAAATTATAAAATCCCAAAACTGAAACAGACAACCTGAATAGACCGATATCTAGTAATGAGATTGAAGCAGTGATCAAAAACCTCCAAAAAACAAGAGCCCAGGACCTGACAGATTCCCTGAAAAATTCTACCAAACTTTCAAAGAAGAAATAACACCCATTCTCCTGAAGCTGTTTCAAAAAATTTAAGCAGAAGGAAAATTTTCAGACTCTATCTATGAAGCCAGCATTACCCTGATCCCCAAACAAGGCAAAGACCCTACCAAAAAGGAGAATTTCAGACCAATATCACTGATGAATATGGATGCTAAGATTCTGAGCAAGATCCTAGCAAACAGGATCCAACAGCACATTACAAAGATTATCAACTATGACCAGGTGGGATTTATCACTGGGCTACAAGGATGGTTCAACATTTGCAAATCAATCAATGTAACATAACAAATTAATGAGAGAAGAGAGAAGAACCACATGGTCCTCTCAATTGATGCAGAAAAAGCATCTGACAAAATCCAGCATCTGTTCCTGATTAAAAGGATTCAAAATACAGGAATAGAGGGAACATTCCTGAACTTCATACAATCTATCTATGAAAGACCCACAGCAAATAACATCCTCAATGGGAAAAAGCTTGCAGCCTTCCCATTCAGATCAGGAACACGCCAACGAAGCCCACTCTCACCACTCTTGCTCAACATAGTAACAGAAGTCCTGGAAACAGCAATCAGACAACAAAGAGAAATAAAAGTTATCCAAATTGGCAAGGAAGAAGTCAGACTCTCTCTATTCGCAGATGACATGATTTTTTATATGGAAAACCCAAAAGACTCCACCCCCAAACTACTAGAACTCATACAGCAATTCAGTAACGTGGCAGGATACAATGTCAATGTACAGAAATCAGTGGCTTTCTTATACACTAACAACGAAAGTACAGAAAGGGAAATGAGAGAATCGATTCCATTTACTATAGCACCAAGAACCATAAGGTACCTGGGAATAAACCTAACCAAAGAGGTTAAGGATCTGTACTCGAGGAACTCCAGAACACTCATGAAATAAATTGAAGAAGACACGAAAAGATGGAAGACCATTCCATGCTCTTGGATCAGAAGAATAAACACTGTTAAAATGTCTTTACTGCCTAGAGTGATCTATATCTTTAATGTCATTCCGATCAAAATTCCACCGGTATTTTTCAAAGAGCTGGAGCAAATAATCCTAAAATTTGTATGGAATTAGAAGAGACCCTGAATCGCTAAGGAAACGCTGAAAAAGAAAAACAAAACTGGCTGCATCACGTTACCTGATTTCAAGCTTTACTACAAAGCTGTGATCACCAAGACAGCATGGTACTGGCATAAAAACAGACACATAGACCAGTGGGAACAGAGTAGAGAGCCCAGATATGGACCGTGAATTCTATGGGCAAATAATCTTCGATAAACAGGAAAAAATATACAGTGGAAAAAAGACAGTCTCTTCAATACAGGGAGCTGGGAAAACTAGACAGCTATATGTAGAAGAAGGAAACTTGACCATTCTCTTACGCCATACACAAAGATAAACTCGAAATGGATAAAAGACCCCAATGTGAGACAGGAATCCATCAGAATCCTAGAGGAGAACATAGGCAGTAACCTCTTCGATATCAGCCACAGCAACTTCTTTCATGATATATCATCTCCCAAGGCAAAGGAAACAAAAGCAAAAATGAACTTTTGGGACATCATCAAGATCAAAAGCTTCTGCACAGCAAAGGAAACAATCAAGAAAACAAAAAGGCAACCCACGGAATGGGAGAAGATATTTGCAAATGACAGTACAGACAAAAGGCTGATATCCAGGATCTATAAAGAACTCCTCAAACTCAACACACACAAAACAAACAATCATATCAAAAAATGGGCAGAAGACATGAACAGGCACATCTCCAGTGAAAATATACAAATGGCTATCAGATACATGAAAAAATGTTCATCATCACTAGCCATGAGGGAGATTCAAATTAAAACCACATTGAGATATCACCTTACACCAGTTAAAATGGCCCAAATTAGCAAGACAGGAAACAACACATGTTGGAGAGGATGTGGAGAAAGGAGAACCCTCTTACACTGTTGGTGGGAATGCAAGTTGGTGTAGCCACTTTGGAAAACAATGTGGAGGTTCCTTAAGAAATTAAAATTAGAGCTTCCTTATGACCCTGCCATTGCACTACTGGGTATTTACCCCAATGATACAGATGTAGTGAAAAGAAGGGTCATCTGTACCCCTATGTTCATAGCAGCCATGGCCAGGGGTCGCCAAACTGTAGAAAGAATTAACCCTTCAACGGACGAATGGATGAGGAAGATGGGGTCCATATACGCTCCATCAGAAAGGATGAATACCCAACTTTTGTAGCAACATGGACGGGACTGGAAGAGATTATGCTGAGTGAAGTAAGTCAAGCAGACAGAGTCAATTATCATATGGTTTCACTTATTTGTGGAGCATAACAGATAACATGGAGGACAAGGGGAGATGGAGAGGAGAAGGGAGTTGAGGGAAACTGGAAGGGGAAGTGAACCATTAGAGACTATGGACTTTGAAAAACAATCTGAGGGGTTTTGAATGGGTGGGGGGTGGGAGGTTGGGGGAACCAGGTGGTGGGTATTAGAGAGGGCAGATATTGCATGGAGCACTGGGTGTGGTGCAAACACAATGAATACTGTTACGCTGAAAAGAGATTTTAAAAATAAATAAATAAAATGAAATAAAAAAAAATTAAAAAGAAATAAATTTTGGCAGTGAACTGAATTGTAAGAATCTGCCCATACTAGTATTTTAAAAAATTAAAAAGGAAAGGGAGAATAAATTTCTACATTAAACAAGAAAAAAAATGAATGCCAGATGATAAATGCAGAAGGAATGATGAAGTTAGAAATCACCATTTTATAAAACGTCAGTTACAATTTGATTCAGGCAAGAATCATCAACTGATATTAAAATGATATGAAATATTGCACAAGAACAGGATAGTCACGTGATCTCAAAGTAGAACTCCACATATTTCTTGCTAATTACAAAAACAAATATAGAAGATACCTTCGCAAAGAAGTAATCCACTTAACATCACCAAAAATGGGGTAAATTGATATCCACAGGCCTCATGATATGACACACTGAGGACAAACATCACCTACATAGGGTCCTAGACAAAAAATGTTTACCCTGAATCTAATTATGCGAAAAAATCAGAGAAATCCAAATTGAGAAAATTCTGTAAAACAACTGGTTTGGTCTCATCAAAAAATGAAGGAAATGAATTTTTTTTTAAATCTAGGGACGAGGGGCACCTGGGTGGCTCCGTGGGTTAACGCCTCTGCCTTCGGCTCAGGTCATGATTCCGGGGTCCTGGGATCGAGCATTGCATCAGGCTCTCTGCTCAGCAGGGAGCCTACTTCCCTTCCTCTCTCTCTGCCTGTCTCTCTGCCTACTTGTGATCTCTGTCTGTCAAATAAATAAACAAAATCTTTAATAAATAAATAAATAAATAAATAAATAAATCTAGGGATGATTCTAGATTTAAGACAACTAGGAAGATCTAACAAATACACCTAACATATGATCCTTGGTAAAAATAAGTTATAAAGGCCTTTATTGGGAGAGTTGGAGAAACTTAAATATGGGTTGTATATAAGATAATTGATCAATGATAAATTTTCGGGCTTTTAAACTACTACTATGCTTATACAGGAAAAGGTTGTGTTCTTAAGAGATACATAAGAAAGTATTTAGGAATGAACACTAATCAGCAACTAGGACTGACAAAAGCGGAAAAAAGCGAAATTAAAAGAATCTAGTAAATATGGGATGCCTGGGTGGCTCAGTTGATTAAGCAGCTGCCTTCGGCTCAGGTCATGATCCCGGGGTCCTGGGATCGAGTCCCACATCGGGCTCCTTGCTCAGCAGGGAGCGTGCTTCTCCCTCTGCCTCTGCCTACCTCTTTGTCTGCCTGTGCTCGCTCGCTCTCTCTCCCTCTGTCTCTGACAAATAAATAAATAAAATCTTTAAAAAAAAAAAAAAGAATATAGTTAATATGACAATGTTAACAGTGAGAGAATCCAAATGAGAAATGTGGGTATTCATTTTAATATTCTTGTAATAATATTTTTCTTTTTATTTTAATTCCACTAGAGTAAACATATAGTGTAATATTGGTTTCAAGTGTACAATATAGTGATTCAACATTACCATATATCACCCAGTGTTCATTACAAGTGCACTCCTTACTCCCCAACACCTATTAACCTATCCCTCCATCTACCTCCCCTTTGCTATCACTTTGTTCTCTATAACTAAGAACCTGTTTCTTGGTTTGTCTTTTTTTTTTTTTTTTATACCTTTGCCCATTTGCTTTATTGATTTTTAGCTTTCTCAAAATTAAAAAAATACAGTAAATGATAAAATGTAGTAGTGAGTTCCTTACACATACAATAATAAAAAGAACAAAATGGAGGCACGTGGGTGACTCAGTTGGTTAAGTGGCACCCATGCTCAGTGGGGAGTCTCCTGGAGATTCTTTCTCCCTCTCTCTCTAACCACACTCCCTGCTCATGCTCCTGCTCTCACCCTAAAATAAATAAATCTTTTAAAAAAAGGAAAAAATGGGTAACAACAAAATAACTGACAAATTCTTTTAACAAATGTATTAACTGCTGAAATTCCAATCTTGTTTTAACTCTGTTCAAATGGTTAATTTATTATATACAAAAAATTTATAAAATACTTGGGGTGAGTTTAATAAACTTCTTAAAATGTAATAATTCAGAAATATAATTTAAATTATACACGTGTATACTCACAATCTGATGTGACATGTATAACTGGACTACATTAAACACAAAAGCATGAAACTGTTTTAGCAGCCTAGCCATCTGTTTAATACAAGAATTTTTCCAAATGAAGATCTTGCTTCATGTGCAACAGTAATTCAACAGCACTCCCAGAAGTAATGAAAATAGAGGTCTACAAAATTTCATGAGGCTTATTAATACATTTTTCTGCTTCACTGTATTCATTCAGAAACCCGTAGATTTTTTTCCAAATTATTCATATTTAATAACAAAAATATATCATTGTAAAGAGTTACCCACGAGAGACAACTAAGATTCACTGTTGTTTCATATCTTGATAGCAACTTGTGTCCTATACTCATCCAATAATGGAATACATTGTGGACATTTTTCATTAGTTTTTTTTTTTAAGCTATACATTAAAACACATAAAAATAGCCTATAGCTGCTCATATACTCAAACATTACTAAAGACAAAATCATGCCATAACTATTTAAGGCATCAAATGCTTCTAGATACTGAGTTTACAGTAATCAGACTCATTAAATGAAGTTAGGGTGCCACAAATGACTAAAATACTATTTTGTTGTCAGAACCTATAATCTACCAAAAATCATCTATCAGTTTACCTAATCATAAAACAGGGATACATTTCTAAAAGGAAAACATAGCTACAAAGAGTAGTCGAAACCATGTTGAAAGTGTATCTACACAGAGGTACCTGAGTAGCACAGTCGGTTAAGTGACAGACTCTTGGTTTCAGCTCAGGTCATGATCTTAGAGTCCTGGGATCAAGCCCCACATTGGACTCTGTGCTCAACCCAGAGTCTGCTTGAAATTCTCTCTCACTCTCCCTTTGCCCCTCCCATTTGTGCTCTCTAAAATAAAAAAGTCTTCAAATTTAAAAATAAAAAAAAAAGTATACTGCACAGCAGAGAAATGACTGGGTATCATTACCAAATTACTAACAGTGGTTTATGTTAGGGTTATAGGGATATGGGGATGTTTTTAAAAACCTCTCTCCTTAATTCCATTATCCAATTTTCTGAAATGTATTACTACTCCTAGAAAAACAAATTTGAAAAATATTTGCTTTAAATTATATTTGGTTTAAAACATATGTTTAAAGGAAACATGGTCTTTTGTATTTGAACATTCAGCATTACTTAAAAAAAAAAAAAAAGAGGCAGGATGGGGTGCTGGGGTGGCTCAGTCGGTTAAGAATGGACCTAATTTTGGCACAGGTCATGATCTCAGGGTTGTGAAATCAACCCCCACATCAGGCTCCACTGGGATTCTCTCTCTCCTTGGGCACCTGGGCGGCACAGTCAGTTAAACCCCCTACTCATGATTTCAGCTCAGGTAGTGATCTCAGAGTCCTGGGATCAAGCCCAGCCCTGGGATCTGAAATCAATGCAGAGTCTACTCGGATTTTCTCTCCCTCTCCCTCTTCTTCTCCCTCTGTTCCTCTTCCCCCAATGCATGCTCTCTCTCAAATAAATAATTAAATCTTTAAAAATTAAAAAGAAAACCTCCCTTTGCCACTCCCCACTGCTTGCACTCACTCTTTAAAAAAAAAAAAAAAAAGCCAGATTCTTAACTACTACCACATATCTCAAAATACTACTCCAGAAACTTTCCCAGTTCTAAATTCATGAGACCTTAGTATGGAAGTAGTTATTTAATCCCTCATTGTAGAGTATATACAATATTGAGCTAGAGAAAATAGTTCAAACAAAATGAGAAAAGGATACCATAGTTAGGCAGTAAAATGCAGGCATTTTAATATTTAGATGGAGGATGAGGGGATAATCCTCATGGTTGCTTGGGCCTTTGCATAGAGAGGGTGACTTTAACTGTACTCTATGGTTTAGGGGATTTCACAGATCTATAAAAACATGTTTAACTATAACTGGCTTCTAAACTGACACTGTGCAAAGAAGTAATGAATGTATGCATGTATCACTATAAGCTAGCAGTAGTTGTGGTTCACTACCTTCTTCCAAAAATGGGTATTAAGAACTGCCATGAGATTCACTTCTTTATTACCATAACAATGATTACAATGTGTAATATGTTTTACAGTTTACAAAGTGCTTTGTAGTTCTATTAGGATGGGAGGATAGGTACAGATGAGAGACTTGGGTGTCTCCCCCTCGAATCACTTGGGCCATTAAGAGAGAGAACCATGAGCCAAACTCCAGGTCGTCTACTTCTAAACACTGTAATTTTTGCTACATTACAATTTATACTATATGCATCCATTTTTCTGTGCTAGCTTTGTAATATGTATGATTCACTTTCTACAGCAAGACACAAGGAAAAGCAACCGGAGAAAAACCCCAGGTGAGAGATCCAGAATGGTTCCAGTTGGTGTGATGAAGTACAATTTTGGGAGTTCCCTAGATAATAGGAACAGAAGAAGAGGGTGTCTCAGTATATTTTATTCACATCTGTATAGAAAAATCACAATCCCTATCAATAGTGTGTCACCACTATAAGGAACTGCATGTGCATGCATGCGCGCATACACACACACACACACACACACACACACACACACACACACACTGAGTAAAATAAAAAGGATAAAATTAAGATTTGGTATGCTACTGAGTAGGACTTATAGTTCTGAGACCCAACTGTACATTTCAAAAGGAATTAAAAAGAAGGCAGCACTACATGCAAAAGTTAAAGCATGTGGGAGAAGAGAAGGCTGAAGAGCCACTTCAATATACTGATACCTAACAGAGATTTCATGGGTGATGATAAGTAATTGTCCTCAATGGAAGTAGGAAACACATTAAAAGTAAAGGAACTTAAAATGCAACAGGAGAAATTTAGTTTATTCTTGAAAAACTAGGATGTTAGGATGGTAGACTACATTCCCAGTGGAAAAGGACTTCTGTTCTTGAAAACATCATGTAAGCAGTTCCCTGAATTTAGTTAGTTACATGTCAGGAGAGTTGTGAATATGTCGAGTTTGATAAAAAGCATGTTTAATTACCAGGTATCTTATGATTCTCGGTGCTATAGTAAATGGAATCAATTCTCTAATTTCCCATCTATATTTTCCTCAATAGTGTATAAGAAAGCAACAGATTTCTCTACACTGAGTTTGTATCCTGTACATTACTGAATTCCCATATGAGTTCTAGCAGGTTGGGGGTGGAGTCTTTTGGGTTTTCCATATAAAGTATCATGTCATCAGTGAAGAGAAAGAATTTGACTTCTCCTTTTCCAATGTGAATACCTTTTTTTTTCCTTTTGTTGTCTGATTACTACTGCTAAGACTTCTAGTACTATGTTAACAAGAGTGGCAAGAGTACACATCCCTGTCATGTTCCTGATCTCAAAGGGAAGGCTGTCAGCTTTCCCCATTAGGAATAAACCTAACCAAAGAGGTAAAGGATCTGTACTCGAGGAACTACAGAACGCTCATGAAAGAAATTGAAGAAGACACAAAAAATGGAAGAGCATTCCATGCTCATGGATCAGAAGAATAAACATAGTTAAAATGTCTATACTGCCTAGAGCAATCTATACTTTTAATGCCATCCTGATCAAAATTCCAACCGCCATTTTTCAAAGAGCTGGAACAAGCAATCCTAAAATTTGTATGGAACCAGAAGGGACCCTGAATTGCTAAGGAAATGTTCAAAAAGAAAAACAAAACCAGGAGCATCACATTGCCTTATTTCAAGCTTTACTACAAAGCTGTGATCGCCAAGACAGCATAGTACTGGCACAAAAACAGACAAACAGACCAGTGGAACACAATAGATAGCCAAAATATGGACCCTCAACACTATGGTCAAATAATCTTCAACAAAGCAGGAAAAAATATACAGTGGGAAAAAGTCTCTTCAATAAATGGTGCTGGGAAAACTGGATGGCTATGTATAGAAGAACGAAATGTGACCATTCTCTTAAACCATAACTAAAGATAAAGTAGAAATGGAGAAAAGACCTCAATGTGAGGCAGGAATCTATCAAAATCCTAGAGGAGAACACAGGCAGTACCTCTTCGACTTCGGCCATAGCAAATTCTTTCAAGACGTATCTCCAAAGGCAAAGGAAACAAAAGTGTAATGAACTTTTGGGACTTCATCAAGATCAAAAGCTTCTGCACAGCAAAGGAAAGAGTCAACAAAACAAAGAGGCAACCCACGGAATCCAGAGAAGATATTCACAAATGACACTATAGACAAAGGGCTTATATCCAAGATCTATAAAGAACTCCTCAAACTCAACACACACAAAACAGACAATCACATCAAAAAATGGGAAAAAGACATGAACAGACACTTCTCCAAAGAAGATATGCAAATGGCTGATAGACACATGAAAAAAATGTTTATCATCATTAGCAATCAGGGAGATTCAAATCAAAACCACACTGAGATATCACCTTACACCAGTCAGAATGGCCAAAATCAACAAGACAGTAAACAACAAGTGCTGGAGAGGATGTGGAGAAAGGGGAACCCTCTTACACTGTTGTATAATGGGAATGCAAGTTGGTGCAGCCTCTTTGTAAAACAGTGTGGAGATTCCTTAAGAAATTAAAAATAGAGTTACCCTATGACCCTGCAATTGCATAACTGGGTATTTACCCCAAAGATATAGATGTAGTGAAAAGAAGGGTCATCTGTACCCCAATGTTTATAGCAGCAATGGCCATAGTTGCCAAACTGTGGAAAGAGCCCGGATGCCCTTCAAAGGACGAATGGATAAAGAAGATATGGTCCGTGTATACAATGGAGTATTATGCCTCCATCAGAAAGTATCTTTTATACCCAACTTTTGTATCAACATGGACAGGATGAGAATAGATTATGCTGAGTGAAATAAGTCAAGCAGAGAGAGTCAATTACCATATAGTTTCACTTATTTATGAAGCATAAGGAGTAACACGGAGGACATTGCGAGTGGGAGAGGAGAAGTGAGTTGGGAGAAATTGGGAGGGGGAGACGAACCATGAGAGACTGTGGACTCTGAGAAACAAACTGAGGGTTTTGCGGGGAGGGGGTTGGGTGAGCCTGGTGGTGGGTAGGATGGCACATATTGCATGGAGCACTGGGTGTGGTGCATAAACAATGAATTTTGGAACACTGAAAAAATAAAACTAAATTAATTTTTAAAAAGAATGTTTAATTATTTTATTGCTATTATAGCCTAATGTATTTCAAATGTCTAAGGTATATTAAGACATAGTCCTTGCCCTTTAAGAATTTATAAGCATTTTAATTACACCATGTTAATTAAACAAAACTATCATTTAACTGAAATTAATCATAAAAATGGAAGGGTGTATATGAAAGATGAACACTGATAACAAAACTTGAGGAGTCACAATGTTGAATCAAATTTTTGGCACAGTGAAAATGGCTTAAAAAATTAAAGGCCATTGCTAAAAATGGGATTACTTCTAATATTTATGTTGGTTTGTAAATAAGCGGTGTATCATTCCTCACATTTACGTTGCTCAATATGTTCTCTTTATCTGAGTTGAAGTTACCTGATTGTGAAAGCACAAGTATGATATCTGGCTCAGTCATTTTTGGCCCACAGAGCAACATTTGGATAGAGGTATTTAATTCTCTCTGATAGAGTAGCTTTCCTATAGGCAAGGCTCTCAATATGTTGTGGTTTGTCTATAAGCATTCTTCAGCTAGTGGGAAAAAAATCATCTATTAGCAATAGGTGAAGAACTAAATAATAACACTGTTACAGAAGGTAAGCACCTATGGTGATGCTCACTATCCACAACTACCTGGAATTCACCAGATTCTTACTTAAGTTTGGTTAAATAAGCCAGCTCTGAAGTCAGTCTGACTGGGTTCAAGTCCTAACTCCCCCCATTACTTACTGTGCAACCCAATGTACTTGCTTTTCTAAGCCTCACTTTCCTCATCTATGAAACAGGAATGATAGTTATTATGAGAGTTAGTTTTTACTTAGAACTTGCACAGTTCCTGGAATTTGATGTTTCTAAAAGTTAGCAAATAGAACAGAATGAATAGTACATATTGCATTTGTTGGCAAGGGCTGCAAAACACCACAGAGTGGTGGTTTCAATAACCAATATTTATTTTCCAACAGTTCTCGAGGCTAGAAGTCCAAGACCAAGGTATCAGCAGAGTTGGTTTCGTCTGAGACCTCTATCCTTGGCTTGCAAATGGATACCTTCTCTCAATGTCTACATGGTCTTTTTTTTTATTTTAAATTCAATTAATTAACATATAATGATTGTTTCAGGTGTATAGGTCTGTAATTCATCAGTCTTATATAATACCCAGTGCTCATTACAACACATGGTCTTTCCTCTGTACATGCCCCTGGTGTTTCTTTGTCCCCATTTCCTCTTATAAGGATACCAGTTACATTGCATTAGGGCATACCTTAATCATATCATTTTAACATAATAGCCTATTTAAAGGCCCTATCTCCAAATAGAGTCACATTCTGAGGTACCAGAGGTTAGAACCACAACATACAAGTTTGGGGGGACACAATTCAGCCCATAGTATATACCTTCTCTGTTACTAGGTGGGAAATAAAAACATTCCACATAGTAAGAAAACATGAAATAATTCTGAAGAAAAGTCTCAGTTCTCTTATAACAGCTCAGCTTTCAAACACAGAGGGAACCTATATGAACTCATTTAAGAGGCAGAGAGAAAGATACGGACAGAAAGTTGTATCTTCTGCAAGTGCTCACATACATACACATACACACGCACACACACAATGTCTCTAGTATGGAGTTCCCAATCACATTATAAAACAGCTCTCTGAATGCAAAACCACTCTACCAAAAAAGCATCATCATCAATGAAATAAATGATTTACCTAAAGTGTACAAAATAGTTACTGTATTCAGTGCACCATAATTACATTACACAAGCAATTATTTTCTCCTTAGATCACAAGTTCCTTCACGAAAGAAACCATGATAGGTTAGTAAAAATTTATAAACACATCAGCATAACTGAATATAGAAAGCTTTTGGTGTCTTTGATTGATGGTCTTAAAATTCATTTTACTTTTCTATATTGTTTTGATAGGTAACTGTGGTTACAAATACATGCAATTAATACATGCAATTAATGTAGGAACCTAGGTAACTGAATTATAATGATCACAGTAAAAAAAAAAAAAAACTTACCTTACATATTACCAGTCTATTTAGAGATGCAGGCCCACAACGCATTTTATACAAGCATTTAAACTGGATACTAATTCACATTATGAGTATCTATTGATGACTAACAGGAAATACACTGTCTACTACATAGTACTCAAAAGATTCCAAGGGACAAGGCCAGATCCCAAGAATGTGAGGATTTTCTTCCCTAAAAATTGATGCACAAACCTACAAAAGTATATATAATGCATAGTTCAAATGAGAAACTGTGTTAAAGGGTTTAAAAATTCTTAAGTACTTTATACCCAAAATGGCATTTTTTAAGATGATCCTATTCTGTCCTCATCCCATTCAGAAGTGCTAATTTTGGTTCAACCAGTCTTTCCTAACAGATAAGCAGATAAAAGAAACTAACTAAAATGGGAAATGGAACCAAATATATGAGAAAAGTCCAAAATCTGATACACACTAAGTTAAATCCTTAATATTAATCATAATCTTATCGTTTCCATTTTTTCCCCTGACAAGGTTACCTGGATTAAGAAAGTATTGGCTCATAAAAATTATCTATGTCATGCCACTGTAAATATTTAATGGCAACAGCAAATTTTAAACATACCTTTTAAAGGATATATAATATATAGAATAAATTGCTTAGTGACAAAAACAAACACAGAAGAACACTTATTATATAATTACCTCATGCTATATGGACAGTCAAAAGTTTTGGCATAGTTAGCAGTCAAAAGTTTTGGCATAGTTAGCAGTCAAAAAAAAAAATCAAAGCAATGTGAAATAACGGCTACTCTCTTTGTTTTGAGACATAAATGACATATTTTTTGTCAGTTTCAGGTATACAACATAATAATTTGGTATTTGTATAAACTGGGAAATAATAACCACAATAAAGCTAGTTACCATCTGTCATTATACAAAGTTACAGGGTTTTCTCTTTTTTTGACAATGAGAATTTTTAATATTTACTCTCCTAGCAACATCCAAATATGCACAACATTACTAACTACAGTCACCATATTATATATGATGTCCCCATGGATTATTTATTTTATAACTAGGAATTTATACCTGTTGACCCCTTTACCCATTTTGCCCACCCCCAAACCTATTCCCACTGTTAACTACCATTCTGCTCTGAGTTTTGTTTTGTTCAACTATTTAGGTTTTTATTCCATATGTAAGTAAGATTATAGAGTTTTTTCTTTCTCTGACTTATTTCACATAGCATAACACCTTCAAGGTCCATCCAGATTGTAACAAATGGCAAGATCTCTTTTTTATGGCTAACATTCATTTTATTTATACACACACACACACAAACACACACACACACACACACACACCCCACATCTTATTTATCCACTCATCCATCAATGGACATTTGGGTTATTTCCATATCATGCTTATTATAAATAAAGTTGCAAATAACATAGATGTTATTTTGCAATAATAACAATTTTTCAATAATATATCAATAATATATCTTTTCAAGTCAGTGGTTTTATTTTCTTCAAATAAATACATAGAAGTGGAATTATAGAAGCATATGGTGGTTCTCTTTTTAATTTTTTAGGAACATCCTTAATATTTTCCATAGTGTATGTACCAATTTACATATCCACCAATGCACAACAGTTTCCCTCTTTCCACACCTCCACCAACACTTGTTATTTCTTGTCTTTCAGCTATTCTAACAGGTATGAGATGAGATGATATCCCATTGTAGTTCTGATTGCATTTCCCTGATGATTAGTGATGTTGAACATCTTTTCACATTCTTACTCACTATCTCTATCTCTTCTTTGGAAAATATCTATTCAGATTCTATACCCACTTTTTAAATAGGATTGTTTTTTGTTATTAAGTTGTATGAGTTCTTTATATATTTTGTGGGGGGTTTTTTGGTTTTTTTTTTTTAAGATTTTATTTATTTGACAGACAGAGATCACTAGTAGGCAGAGAAGCAGGAAGGGAGAGAGGAGGAAGCAGGCTCCCTGCTGAGCAGAGAGCCCACACAGAGCTAGATCCCAGGCCCCCGGGATCATGACCTGAGCCGAAGGCAGAAAGGCAGAGGCTTTAACCCACTGAGCCACGCAGGTGCCCAAGTTCTTTATATACTTTGAATATTAATCCCTTATCAGATATATAATTTCCAAATATCTTCTCCAAATCTAGGTTGCCTTTTCATTTTGTTGATGGTTTCCTTTGTTGTGCAGAAGCTTTGTAGTTTGATGTAGTTCCACTTATTTCACTTTTACTGTCTTTGCTTTTAAGAGTGAGATCCAAAAAATCATCACCAGGACCAATGTCAAGGAGTTTACCAAGTCTGCCTTCTTCTAGGAGTTTCACAGCTTCAGATCTTTAGTCTTTAAACCATTTTGAATTAATTTTTGTGTATAGTGTAAAACAGTAATCTGATTCCTTTGCATGTGGCTCTCCGGTTTACCCAACACCATTTATTAAAGTGACTGCCCTTTCCCCATTGTATATTCTTGCCTCCTTTGTCATAAATTAATTCACCACAGATGCATGAATTTGAGAATTCTACCTGTTCCATTGACCTTTGTGCCTATTTTTATGCCAGTGCCATACTGATTTGATTACTATAGCTTTAGTAGTTAAGTTTGAAATCAGGTAGTGTGATGCTTCCAGCTTTGTTCTTTCTCAGAAGTGCTTTGGTTATTTGGGGTATTTTGTGATTCAATACAAATTTTAGGACTGTTTGTTCTATTTATGTGAAAAATACCACTGTTATTTTTCTGACTCTGTAGTCAGAGTCTTTATACTGACTCTGTAGATTCCTTTGGGTAAGATGGACATTTTAACAATATTCTTTCAATCCATGAACATGGAATATATTTCCATTTATCTGTGTCTTCAATTTCTTTCATAAATGTCTTATAGTATTCAGTGAACAGGTCTTTCACCTCCTGGTTAAATTTATTCCTAGGTATTTTAGTCTTTTTTTTTTAAATATTTTATTTATTTATTTGACAGACAGAGATCACAAGTATGCAGAGAGGCAGGCAGAGAGAGAGGGGGAAGCAGGCTCCCCGCTGAGCAAGAGAGCCCGACGTGGGGCTCGATCCCAGGACCCTGGGATCATGACCCAAGCCGAAGGCAGAGGCTTTAACCCACTGAGCCACCCAGGCGCCCCCGGTATTTTAGTCTTTTTGATGCAACTGTAAATAAGAATGTATTTATTCTCAATTCTCTTTCTGACAGTTAGCTGTTAATGTATAGAAATGCAACATTTTTTGTATATTAACTTCACAGCCAGCAAAGTTACTGAATTCATTTATTTCTTCTCTAACAGTTTTTTGGTAGAGTGTTTAGGTTTTCAATATAAAAATCACGTCATTTTCAAAGTATTGCAAGTCATTTGCAGTTTTATTTCTACCTTTCCAATGTGGATGCTTTTTCTGTTTCTTGCCAAATTGCTCTTGCCAGAATTTCCAATGCTATACTGAATAAAAGCTGATAGAGTGGGCATCCTTGTCTTATTCAATATGTTAGAGGAAAGTCTTCCTTTTCACCATTAAGTATGAAATTAGCTGTGGACCTGTCATATAGAGTCTTTATTATGTTAAGGTACATTCCCTATATACCCATTTTGGTATGAGTTTTTTTTTATCATAAATGGATGTTAAATGCTATGATCATATGATTTTTATCCTTCACTTTGTTAATTGGGTATATCACACATTGGTTTGAGGATGATGAATCATCTTTCCATCCCTGAAATAAATACCACTTGATCATAGTATATTATCTTTTTGATGTATTGTTGAATTTTGTTTGCTACTATTCAGTTGAGGATTTTTCCATTTATGTTCATTGGGGATACTGGACTGTAATTTTCTTTCTTTATGGTATCCTTTTGACTGGTTTTGGTAACTGGATATTGCTGGCCTCATTAAAATTAGTTAGGAAGCTTTCCCTTCTCTTCAATTCTATGGAAGAGCTTGAGAAGGATAGGTATTAAATCTTCTTTACATGTTTGGAAGAACTCACCTATGAAGCCACCTGGTCCTAGACTTCTTTGTTGGCAGGTTTTTGATTACTGATTCAATCTCCTTACTAGTAATTGATCTATTCAGATTTTCTGTTTCTTTATAAGTCAGTTTCTAGAAGACTGTACATTGCATTTCTTCTAGGTTATCTATAATTGTTTGTTTACATATAATTGTTCATGATAGTCTCCTACGATCCATTGTATTTCTGTAGTATCAGCTGTAACAACTTTCATTTCTGATTTTATTTATTGAAGTCCTTTCTTTTTCAATGGGTGAATCATTCTAAATATTGGCCAATTTAGTTTATCTTTTCAAAGAACCAGCTATTAGTTTCATTGATCTAATTGCTCTATTTTCATTTTAGTCATTATTTCATTAATTTACACTCTGATTTTTTGTTTTTGTTTTTAATTTTTTATTAACATATAATGTATTATTAGCCCCAGAGCTACAGGTCTGTGAATCTCCAGGTTTACATTTTACAGCACTCACCATAGCATATACCTTCCCTAAAGTCCATAACCCAAACACCTTCTCCATACCTCCCTACCCCCCAGAATTCCTCAGTTTGTTTTGTGTACACTCTGATTTTTTTCTATTTCGTTCTTTCTAGTAACATTGTTCTTTCTCTAGTTCTTTTATATGGAAAGTTAGATTTTATATGGATTTTATATGGAAAGTTGAGATTTTCTTGTTTTTTGAGGTACACCAGTATCTCTAGGAACTTTCCTCTTAGAAACGCTTTTTGCTGAATCCCAAAGTAAGTTGTATTTTTATTTTCATTTGTCACCAAGGTATTTTTTTTTCTCCTTTGAATTCTTTTATTTACCCACTGGTTGTTCAGTAGAATGCTGTTTAATCTCCGTATTTTTGTGATTTTTTTCCAGTCTTCTTCTTGTAATTGATCTCTAAACTTCATACTATCATGGTGGTCAATAAAGACAGTTGATATATTTCAATCTTATTAAATTTATTTAGATGTGTTTTATGGCCTAACTTATGATCCATCCAGGAGAATTTTCCATGTGCATTTAAAAAAATGTATATTCTGGTTTTGGATGAAACATTCTGTTTATATCTATTAAGCTCATCTGTCTGTCAATAAGGCCAACACTTCCTTATCAATTTTCTGTCTAGATGATCTATCTGTTCACATAAATAGGGTATTAATATCCCTACTATCATTGTATTGCTGCCAATTTCTCCCTTTGTTAATATCTCCTTTACATATTTAGGTGATCCTATGTTGGGTACATAAATATTTGCAAATATCATATCCTTTTGTGTGATTGATTCCTTAATCATTACGTAGTGCTCTTCTTTGTATTTTACTGCAGTCTCTGTTTTAAAGTTTATTTTGCCTAAAAAAAGTACAGCTACTCCAGTTTTCTTTCCGTTTCCACTTGCCTGAAACATTGTTTCCCATCCCTTCACTTTCATCTGTGTAAGTCTTTGTATTTGAAGTGAGTCTCCTGTAGGCAAGATACAGATGGGTCTTATATTTTTATCCATTCAGCCATTCTACGTCTTTCTATTGGAGAATGTAGATCATTTACATTTAAAGTTATTATTGATAAGTACACACTTACTGCTATTTTGTTCACTGTTTCTGGTTCTCTTCCCTTATGGTTTGATTACTTTCTTTAGTGTTATGCTTAGATTCCTTTTTTATGTACTTCTGTGTATCTCCTCTAGATTTTTACTTTGTGGTTAGAATGAGAGCCACTTATAAAAGCCCATATATGTAACAGTCTATTTTAAGATGACAGAAACATACGTTTTAATGCATTCTAAAACTCTACATGTTTTTAAAATATTTTATTTATTTGACAGAGAGAGAGAGATCACAAGTAGGCAGAAAGGCAGGCAGAGAGAGGGCAGAAAGCAAGCTCCCCACTGAGCGGAGAGCCTGATGCAGCCTCAATCCCAGGAAACTGAGATCATGACCTGAGCGGAAGGCAGAGGCCCAACCCACTGAGCCACCCAGGCACCCTAAAACTCTACATTTTTAATCCGCCCCTCCGCATTTTATGTTTTTCACGTCACATTTTACATCTTTTTTGTTTTGTGTATCCGTAATTTATTACTATAGTTCTACCAGTTATTTTTACTTTTGTATTTCAACCTCCATACTAATTTTGTAAGGGACTAATATACTACCTTTACTATATATTTACCTTTGCCAATGAGATTTGTACTTTCATATTTTTTTTTTGTTTTTTTTTTTAGATTTTTTTATTTATTTATAGTAATTCATGCCCTTTCCTTCCAATTTACAGAAGTCTCTTTAACATTTCTTATAAAGCTGGTTTGGTGGTTAAAACCTTTAGGTTTTGCATAGATAATCTAAATTGTAACACTTTGTCAGACACTGTATTACTTGGTTGGAAATTCTTCCCTTTCAGCACTTTGAATATACCATTCCACTCCCTTGTGGACTGCAAGAAAAATGTTCTGCTGCTCTCAGGGGATTTCTCTTATATTAAACAATTTGTTTTTCTCTTGCTTTAAGATTCTCTCTTTAACTTTTGGCATTTTAATTGTACTGTCCCTTCGCATGGATCTATCTAGTTTCTTATTTGGAACACTAAGGTTCCTGGATCTGAATGCCTGTTTTCTCCTCTAGTTAGGGATATTTGCAGTCATTATTTATTCAAAAAAGTTTTCTGCCCTTTCTCTCTCTTCTCCTCCTGGGACCCCATTACGCAAATGATATTCCACTTGATGTTGTTCTACTGGTCCCGTAAGCTATCTTTGCTTTTTAAAATTATTTATTTTATTTTTGCTATTCTGTTTGAATTAGTTCCACTGCTCTGTCTTCTAGATCACTGGTCCTTTCTTCTGCTTCATCTAGTCTGCTGTTGAACCCCTCCAGTGTATTTTTTAGTTTAGCTATTATATTCTTCAGCCCTGTGACTTCTGTTTGGTACTTTATTATATATTGTGTCTGTTGGTTAAAGTTCTCATGGTGTTCATCTCAACTTCTCCCAAGTTTGATGAGCATCTTTATGCCCTTTACTTTGTTGTTTTAGTAAGTTTTTGTTCCAATTCCCTTTAATAACAATATTCCCTCAATTAATAGCAACAAAGTAGAGAACATACAGTAACTAATCAAATAGTCTCAAGATGTATGTGCATAACAATATCCCTCCAAAATAATTTTTCCCAAGAAGTTTCAAATTTACTTAAAAAATGGGAAAAAATATTGGCTAACATGTCACTTTTCTTACTCAACATCATCATCAGTAATATCTGCCTATGAAATTGCTTTACATGTAGAAAAATGTGAATCTCACACCTCAGTCTACATACCTAGATTAGCATCATGACAAGAATTTTGGTATGATGCAGTAGGTAAAAATGGTTGGCTCCTGTCTAGGAATAAATTTTTCCTAAACTAGCTATTCAGATGTATGACCTTTTCTTTGAACTCTTCATCAGTTAAGTTACTCATTACCTTTCATTAAGACTTTTTTTCTAAGGTTTTATCTGTTCTCTTACTTGCAGCAGTCTTCCAGTCTTGAGGAGGTCCCCATATAAGAGATTAATCCAATCTTTAAACCTTGCCATAGTTCTTGGTTGTTTACTGAACCTTTGTGGTTGTCTCAGTAGCCTGATTTATTCTTAATAGGTCTCAGTGCTGAGGATGCGCCAATACCTGTCAGCATTCCAGAAGTGATCTCAGTCAGCACCTAGAATCAGACTACCTGGAATCCAGACCATCAGATAGCAGCTTTTAAAGTGTATAAATATATACAGTCCTCTAGGACCATAATCATAAGCCCTGCTGACCTCCAGACCAGGCAATTTGGAGGTGTCCCCTAGGGCAACAGTTGCAAAAGCCCAGGCTTCAGAGGCATGTATACGCACTTTTCTGGGAGGTACCAGTGAGCTATAGTGGGGCTAAAGGAGAGTGGAAATATGGCTTCCCCCAGACTTTGTTCCCTGAGAGCAGTTCCACAGCCTGTAGACATGTGGCAAACCTAAAGTCTGACCCTCAAACTAAAGCTCCACCACAAGTAAATAGGACTTTTTCACAGAATGACTCATGATGTGTTTCAGTCTGCTGTGTTTTGAAGGAGCTTTCAGCTAGTTTTTATGTCTTTTTCTGAGGGAACTGTTCTTTTTGTAGCTTTCGATGTGGTACATGGGAAGAGACTGAGTTCAGGATCTTCTTATACTGCCATATTGTACTGTCCCCTCAATCACTATAGGCATTTAAAATGTCATATCAAACATCATATTTTAAATGTATTATTTTATTTTATTTTTAAAGATTTTATTTATTTGACAGACAGAGATCACAAGTAGTCAGAGAGGCAGGCAGAGAGAGAGGAGGAAAGCAGGCTCCCTGCTCGATGCGAGGCTCGATCCCAGGACCCTGAGATCATGACCTGAGCCGAAGGCAGAGGCTTAACCCACTGAGCCACCCAGGTGCCCCGAAATATATTATTTTACCTGACTATATACACAAAGAAATGTCATCAACAGAAATTTCTACCATGATTGCAATTAAAATACACAGAAAATAAATTTGCAGTGCAGAATCCTAAAAGAAAAGTTTATGTTCTTGTTTCCAGTATCAGGATATATTATAAAATATAACCACCACATACTCACAAATATTAATGTAATCAACTTACAAAATGTATGTCTAAACATAAAGTCAATATTCACACTTAGATATTTCCAAGTGCCCAAGGCATAATGACTTACTAATATTTTATAATCTATGTTATCTTAGCATATCTTAAACAAATTTAATCTGGCATGATGAGATAATATAATTTGTGACAATGCAGTAGAAGGGAAGGGATTGATAAAAACTGTTCTAAAAATGAATGGAGATTTTAATAATAAACTTTTCAAAACATATATGGATATCCCTATCCAAAATAAGTATAAGACACAAGCTGGCTTGCAGTGTTAAAACATAAGGAAATGGGAAAATAGCTATTCACTGAACATAACAATGATTATGAAATTAGAAGAGACTTAAATTGAAACTCTAATAGTGCTCATGCTATTCTGAAACGATTGCTTATAATATACCATCATTAAACAGTCTCAGGTCTTATTTCCATCTGATTACCAAATGAGTTTTTCTACTTTATATACACTAGTTAAAAATAATTGCCTTGATTATTTTTACTCCGATTGAATTGATTTTTAACAAAATCGTCACCCCCATTAAACTAAATGTTTTATAGTGGCAACTTCCCTAAGATTTCTAAGCCCGTAAGAAAAATAAATCAAATTGGAGTGTAAAAAAGCCATGTTTTTTATCATGAAGCAGCTACTTCAAACTCCAATAATTAATGTTTTGTCTCCCCCTTCTGGACTATACAATTATTTTTAAAAACCCACAAAGATTTTATCTTTCTCATAGGATACATTCAAATAATCAGCCTGACACAAGTACAACATTACATGAAGTAATCATTAAGACACTATTCAACTAGTAAACAAAATTTCAATTTAATAATTCAATAGCAAATTAAAAGCTAGCCCCCAAGTACATACTGTCAGGGTTAGTGGTATTTTACGGATATTATGATTACTAGGAATTCTAGTATTAGGAATTATAGTAAGGAATACATCAAAAGCATTATGAATATTTTACTTTGAGCCTGACCATAAGTTTGTACTTTAACAGGAACTTTCATTTAGTACCTTCCTCACTAGCATGAGGAAACAAATTTATTTGGCTCTATTTTGTGAAAAAGGTCCTACAATATTCATTCAGTCAGGGCCTCCA
The DNA here is from genome assembly GCF_009829155.1 of Mustela erminea. Taxonomy (NCBI): domain Eukaryota; kingdom Metazoa; phylum Chordata; class Mammalia; order Carnivora; family Mustelidae; genus Mustela; species Mustela erminea. The sequence continues at coordinate 77,540,845 of NC_045635.1, read as the reverse complement.
TGCCCCAATTCAGGCAAACAAAGATACAACTGTTCCTAACCTTCACCTATGATGGGGTTGTCCTTTTGATTCAGATTATTCAGAAACATCGCAAAAGGTACAAAAGTAACATATTAATTATGTAAAATGGCGTATCTGGTAAGCAATACTACAAGCCACTAAAATGATTAGCTCTATTCTATCTGGGTACATTGAGTCACCTAGAAGTATGCTTTAACTGCCTAATACAGTTATTGAGGCTTCAGTTTATAAACAGGTAAATGTTGTTAGGATGATAAACATATGTTCAGCAGCAAAGTGCAGAGGGTACATTTAAAATAGTAAAAGTAGGAGTTTGAAACCATGAACCAAATTATAAAATTCTACTCTTAGTTCTACAAGTGCTAAAGAAATGTTCCTGTGTGTTGATAATTTTATTCCTGTTTTTGTGATCTTACTAGTTTCTCCTTAACATATCTAACTGAACTCATCATTTTTTACTCCAAATAGTCTTGCTCCTGATTTCTCTATGATCTCAAATTACTACCATTTCAGTCACCCATGCTTAAAATTTCAGTCATTATTGTTGGAAATATCTTCTCTGCCCTTTTAAATCATTTGCTGAAACTAATTAATTTTACTTCCACAATCACTCATCTATACTCTCCATTTAGTTCCTCTTAACCATTCTCCAGTTAAGGGTTCTATTATTTAAACTACTACAACAACCCCCAACTTCATCTCCCTGCCCTAGTTTCTAATCTCTCTTATTTATACTGCTCAATTAATCTTCCCCAAATACAGCTCAGATTTTGCCATTCCATCGCTCAAAACTTTTCAGGATCCCTCTCTATTAAAGTGTAACTCTTTAGCATATCTCTCCTAAAATGACCTTAACCTACCTTTCCAAATGAGCAACCCACTACTACCCTTAACCTATGTTTTTAGTGATTTAACTAGCTCTTGTGGTTGGTCATTAAATATGCCCATACCTCCCGTTATTGAACCCCACTCCAACCACACTAGCCTCTTCACTATTCTTCACATACTGAATGCACTCTCCTGCCTCTAAGCCATGACACTCTATGTTCTCTCTGCCTGTAAAATTCTTCCCTAAATATTTACATAGCTCTCCCCAATTTCATTAATGTCTCTGCTCATTTGTCATTGCACAGAGAGGTCACCTATCTAAAATGGCACATCCCTGATCACTCTCAACTTTCTCATTTTACTTTTTTTTTTCCCCACAGCACTTAACCACCACTTGCCATTAAATTTGATGTATCATTGTCTGTCTCCCAGCTAGAATGTAAGTAAGCTCCATGAGGAATATATCTGTATGGTTCATCATTCAAGCACCTGGCATGTAATAGGAGTCCAGTAACTTTTCGTTAAAAAGAAAAAAATGAAACTGAGGTTACAGAGGTTAACAAGATCACAGGGAATGAATGAGTGGTGAATCATGGGTTCAAATTCAGGTCTTTCTCATCCCTAAACAGACACTGTTGCATAAACACCCTACTACAGCCCTAAGCACTCAACTATTTATGTTACTAAATTTACTAATATTTAACATTATAAGCTCTGGTCATTATAATTCTGTTTTCCAATTATCATACATAATCATGTCATTCTTACTTTTTTTTTTCCCCACAGAATAGTGATTTTTCCACCTGTGGGTAAATTATTCCTGGCTTACAATGAAATCACATCCATCATTTTAGCCATTTTCTGTATCTTGTCAATATTATATCGAGACCACATATGAGTTTATTTTTTTCTAAAAGCCCAATAATAATCTATACTACATAGCACATAGCTTCCAATAAACAGCAAAGCATTCTCCTTTTTCCATCTAACTGAATCATTCTTAATCCAGATCTAACTCAACATTCTTGATCCAGAATGAATCCTATCAAATATCACACATCTTGAATACTTACCAAAACAAAAAAGGCTGCTCATAGTTTTATCTCATTTTACCATGTAATCTTCATGTTTTTATGTTCTTCATACCAAGTATTTAATAGAACTGAATACATTTAGCAAAAAAAATGTAATTTAGGCCTACTACCTGCAAGCTTCTTTGCACATTAAATGCATTAAATATAAACATAAACTTCAAAATCTCCCTGAATTTAGTATTTTTATCCTCTTGTTTAGATGGGGAGACTGGGGATCAGAGAGGTTAAGTAATCATCTAAGGACACACAGCTATACAGCATATAGCAGAGCAGAAATCTGAACCCAGGTCTATCTATCTCTAAACCCATGACCTCTATGGAAATTTACATCCCTTCATAAGCTCTACATTGTTGACATAAAAAGACAGACCCACTGGGTGACAGTATTATTCAAGGATATACATTACTATAAACTAAAATAATCTAGGAGTATTATAACAGAAGCCCTTAACAAACACATAATAGAAAGTATAAGATAAAGCAGAAAGTGATTCTTTAAGAAAGTTAAAAATGAAGTGATACATAAGCACTTTATTTATAAGTTCATATAAATTACTAGGTAGAAATTGAGGGGGATGACTCAGGGATGGCAATCAGGACAGGCTTCAGGGAGGGCTATAATGAATGGGCAGAATGGTGACCAAAAAAAAAAAATTCTATGCCAAAAAGAGATCCTAGAATGAACAAAGTCAGAAGAAAGACTGCATGAGGCTGAGGGGGTGGTTATGTTCAGGTAACAACAGGCAGTTTTCCAGTCTGATTTTTAAAGCAAATTTATAAAGGAAAATAATGAAAAGTAAGGCTGACAGTAGTTAAAGACTGGGAGGGCTTCAATTCATTTCTGCTTCTAATCAACATTAGAGAGGCAAAAGAAAAGATAGGGTCATGCAGACTTAGTTTATTACATATTCCATTTTTCTAATTTTAACCTGGTTTTTATATGACTTTTTTTTGACCAACATATATAATATCTAGGCAACTATAATAATTAAAGTGGTTATTTCTACAATGCATTCTCTCTGGAACACTTTTATGAAATTCTTATCTGCCATTTTTATCAATGAACACACACTTCTCATCTTTTGAAGACTAATGAGACCATGAAAAATAAGCCCTTTTGTACCTGACTTTCCATCAGAGTGATTTTAATGACTGTTTTCTCACTCCTCACTCTAGTCTCAAAAAACAACAAAGAAAAATCTTCCCCCTGAAGGCACCCCTCCCACCTAAACTCTAGAACTAATCCCTCATTTCCTCTAGAACCTGATACCCATAGTTACCTCCCTTTATCCCAGGATATGTGATGCAAATTCCAGTGTGAGAAGCAGATCATAGATAAAACATTGGTGTAAAACAGTTTATACTGAAGATCAATCATAATATCCATCTAATTACATTGTCTTTCAAAAACACTCTCAGACAAGATGAAACTTTTCCATGAACCATATATAGCCCGTTAGCCTGCCACTTGTACCTATACGGCCAATGTTTACCTCTCTCTTACATTAGACCTAGTATTTTATGTAAATGAGCTACTGGGGAAGAAAGACATGTAATGATTTATTATTAAAATACGTTCAATATTATACTAAGGCTATATGGTGGTGTTATGGAAAGGAAGGAGTTATCTAAGACAAATTCTCCTAAGATTGACATGATGCTTAATCCTGATGGATATTTAGGAGCTTTCTAGGCACCTTAAAGAAGAAAAGGGCATTCTAGCTCAAAGAAAGAGAATGTGCTTGATTTAGATAGAGGTACTAAAAGAGTAGGATGTTAAGGAATTGTCAAGTGTTCCTGTACAATCAGAGGACAGGCACATGTAAGAATGGAGATGGAGATGAAATTAGAAAAGGGAGCAGGGAAGAGATTGCAAAGGGCAATAGGAAGCCATTTGAAAGTTTTAAGCGGGGAAATCAGCATGGTCTGTTTAACAGTGTAGAACATGCATGGCCAGGGTGAGAGAGTGGATACCAGGAGACTACTTAGGGGGCTACGGCAATTACAGATGTGTTTAATGATGACTCTAAACTAAAGAAGCAACAGTATGAGTAATTAGGGGACAGAGTTGAGTGTTATCTAAGAGAAATGAGAAGAGAACTTCAGAATATGGAGAAATCATACTATTTCACCAGCTCTGGCAAAAGCCATGCAGAAACCAGGCTAGCTTCAGCTCACATTAAAATAAGCTCAAGATTCCCTTATAGGTCAAAACCCTATATAACCCCACCCTCCCACATCTAGCCCCAGTTTAGTATAGGTCCTCCCTGATTCACACAAAAGTCTCCTAGGTAGCCCTGGAAATAAATCTCTCTTCATCCTAATCTAGTACTCCTCTAGTATGCTCTTCAGCCTACCTCCTGAGGATCTCCTGTGGTGATTGATAAATATGCAGATATCTTGGCCCTATCCTAGACCCCATGAGAGACAAAACTCCCATTTTTATAGACTTTCTAACTTGAGAACCATTGGCCTAATCCAGCCTACCTATACTAGTATCAAATTTGGGGTTTTTTTAACTCTGTTTTCCTCAAGTCACTTTCCTGTTCAAACTAACTTCTACTCTTCTAACTAGACTTCCAAGATCCTCTTTCAATTTGATTTTTCAAGCTTTCCAATATACACTCTTTGTTCCAACAACAATCAGCCTCACCTCTTGCTTGCCTTTTCTCAGCCCCCTACCCACACAGTTTGGATCTTTCTGTAGGCCTTTGGATTGAGTATTATTTTCACAATCTTAAAGCTTCTTTGTTGTCTCATCTCCCTTATCAAATCCCAGCCATCAAAATTAAGGATTCTTAAAAGCCCAGTTTAAGTCCAGAAACTTGCATAGAGTTCTCTCTAATTACTCTACGCCTACTTCTCTCTCCTGATTATGAATTCCTAAAACACAATCAGCATGCACAACTTAAGGACTGATTCTTTCCTCATATATTAGTACTGTAAAATCTTATCCTTATTTTCCAGTCCTTGGCACATAATAAGCACTAAAGAAATACTTGCTGATGTTTGAAATTATCCCCAAAAGATTGATGGCTTTTTGTCCATGGATGTCACATAAATTAAAAGAGGGGGAAAAAAAGACTAACTCAACTTTTAAAAGCAAAACAAGTATTATACACATTCACTACTCTGAATACTGTGGTACTTAATAATGTTAAAGGTAGTATTTTCTTCCCTGTTCTCTAAATACAGACTGTTTAGTCATGAAGACAATGTATTCACAAATACGTCTCAATTACACAGGCCTCAGGTCATGATCCCAAGGTCCTGGGATCAAGCCCAGCACCGGACTCTGCAGTCAGCGCAGTGTCTGCTTAGGTTTCTTTCTCTCCCTCTCCCTCTGCCCCTTCTTCCACTAATGTACTCTCTCTCTAAAATAAATAATCTTTAAAAAACCTCTCTAAAATATATAATCTTAAAAAAAACCTCTAAAAGGCAGCAATGGAAAGAACCTTAAAAAATAATGTACACCAATCACTTCAATTTATCAATTTAATATCTGAACCTCAAAGAAATTACAGGACTTGTCCAAAGTCATACAGCCAATTAGTACCATCTAACAAAGACAAAGACCTAGACCTCGTGACTGCACTTCAAAGGCTGTTTTCATTAAACTATGTGCTCAATGACACTAAAATCCAAGTAAGATACATTAATAAGAATCACTGCCAATATAAACCAACCTATTAGAGTCTCTCCCTGCCATCGTAAGACACTGAGGTAAAAACATCCAATTTCATCAGAATCATAGGAACTGAATCATAAAATCATAAACACAGGTACAACTCCAAAAAAATAAGTGAAACTTTCAAAAACAAAATATACAAGCATATTCCAATTCTAAACATTTCCAAAAACCACAGGAAAAATAATTACCATCGCTAAATACACATCAACTGATCTTAATCATCTTGCTACTTTGGTAGAATATACTCCAAAAGCAAAACCAAACATATAAAAAATAATATAAGCAAAATCACTCAATTCCCAAAAGCACAAATTCATACCTAAGGGTAAAACACATCTTTTGTACTCACCATAACTTTACTTCCAACTATCTGCATGCAGTGGTCAACGGAGAGTGGTTATGGTGTAAAAAAAAAGAACAGCAACAGTATTAGTACTCTGAAGTTTTCAAAGAAGTTAAGTGTTTAGTAAATTAGTAAATAGCTAAAACTATGTATACTTTCAACACTTTAGATCTAGAGGCTAAACAAATATACCAGTATTAATTTCTACCATATTCAAAACATGTAAAGTCTGCAGAATAAGAATTATCAAATAAAAGAGTATTACTGTTTGAGGATTTTTTTTTTAATGTACTGTCATGGGCTTATATACTATGATCTAAATCTTAAGTACTATAAAATTAAGTGTAACCAGGCATCAGATATTTTATCAGCCTCACAGACACTCAAAAAAATTAGCAGTAGAAAACTGAATTTTTTCCAATGTTTTTCTTTCCTCGTTATAACAAATACAATATTAAGGATGAAATAAGGCATCTTAGAATATAAATGGTGCATTTAAAGTAATATACATTATGAATTGCAAGTTGAAAACTGGAATATTTTATATTATTATTTTAAGGTTTTTAATAGTTTTATATTATACTTGAAAACTATAAAGAAGATAGCTTGCTTGTGATTCTAGTTTTCTAGGTTATCCTAGCATTTGTATTATAAGATGAGTTAATATAACATGAAGACAAAGAAGCAGTTATATGTATAAACATGCATATATTCATAGGGAGGAAACAGTTCAAAATCTGAAACTTTGATTGAGCTTTCCTAATAGTAAGAGATAACAGAATTTGAGAAGCTGAATGTGTTTAAGAAAGCAAGAAGTGAAATCACAGTTCTAAGATAATGTAATGCCAAAACCCAATTATAAATCAAATTGTTATTAAATTCTTACAGTTAAATATCAAGCAATGTCCAAAAAAGAATTAATGCAGTTAGTTAGATAATAACTGACAGCCATTATTATCAGTATGTGTTCTATTTTCCAGCTAGTACTTTTTTTTCCAGCTAGTACTTTAAAAAGGAAAAGAAAATACTGAAATGCCAGGAAGAATCCTAAATTAAACAGGATACAAGACACAAAAAGATATTGACAGTTGCCAAGCAAATTATTTCAGAGGAATCCATGAATCTCCAAACAGAGAAGCAGCTTTCTTAAATATTCATTCAACAGACTATTTGTAGGCAGTGATTATTTAGTTGAATAAAAGCCTCTTTGGTGCCATTAACAGTCTTCTGAATTGAAAGATATGCTATCGACCTAAATTATTTCTCAACCAAAAAGACAGAGGTCTTATTTGTCCCTTGTTTATTTAGCACAGACATGAGACTAAAACAAGAACGCAAGCCTGTCTTAATTAAGGCAGTTCTATACTCAGTGAAACAACCAAAATATAGCCCATTATTAATTCATTATGATTGCAAAATGATTCCATTTAGCTAAAACTCATACAATGAACAGATTAGATTGGCCAAGGGAAGCTAAAAGGAACAGGTCTGGTCATGTTTGAATTCAGTTGTTTCACCTGAGAAAAGAAAATATCTGCTGATGGCAAAAGCAAAACTGTAATATATGTATACACAGAGAAAGACGTACTGTAACTTTCAACTGCTTATTACAGGGGACAATCTAAAAACTTTACAGATGTATTTGTCACTATTTTAAATTATTTCCTATTGAGATTTTTTTAAATCAATGATACCTATCAATGTGTCATTTGTCTTAAAAACGTAACTTTACATATTTTAAAATCTCAACCTCAAAGATTGTGATTTGAGTTAGAAATAAACTAGTTTCGTAATATTCTAATAAAGACATTGGCTTTTGGCAAACCATTAGGATTTCAGTGACTAATTTATCCTCATGAATGTCTATATAGGCTGTTAAGCTAGAACATATATGATCTGCTAAATCACTGATACACTGTGCCTCTTTGAGGATTATGAATGGATATGACAATGTCTGCAATATTAACAAATCTTGGTTTTCCATTACTCAAAATATATCCCGATGTTTTGAAAATATAAATTCTTCCAGATTATTTGTGGCCAAATTATTCACATGTACCAACTACTATAGGTCAGGTCCATAACCACACTTGCTATAATGAGCAAATGACTCTTCTCCACTCCCTTATTTAAAACTCATTCATCACTGACGGAGTTATTCAAGCCACTTTTTCCTTTAATGTTCACACAGTTTAATATTCTCTATTATGGAACTTCAACAAGAAAAAACTAAGCAATAGTTTTTCATCATTATCTTTAAATTTCCTATATATTTTTATTCCATGATTATTTTAGCCAAGTTAATTATATAACAAAAGACTTGTCTGTTTGAAAAAAAGGTTTTGAGCAAATACCTACATATCAGTTTCATCCTGCTTTATTGTCTTTACCCAGGAACCCAGGAGAATGATGGACATTTTCTCTTGAGTTCATATTTTGTTTTCAATTCTATGCAAAATGACTAATACAGGTGTTAAAGGGAGAAATGTACAACTTACGTTTAAACAAACTATACTTCTCATATGTTTTATATCTCATATGTTTTATACGTGACTATAAAACATTATCCATCAGGAACACTAGCTCTTAACTTTGTTTTTACTTCAAGATTAAAGTTTTGACTACTTATAAAGCATTTTCATAAAGTGATACAATCATTATCTACTTTAAATTTAGAAACTTTTTTTAAATTAATGTTATGTTAGTCACCATACAAGAAACATTTTTTTAAGATTTATTTATTTCAAAGAGAGCACATGCATGAGCGAGTCAGGGGAGGGGATGAGAAGAGAGACTCTCAAGCAGACTCCACACTGAGTGTGGAGCTGGATGCCAGGTTCAGTCTCACCACCCTGGTATCATGACCTCAACCACAACAAAGAGTCAGAGGTTTAACCGACTGAGCCACCCAGGCGCTCCAACAAAGGAATATTTTTAATTAGTGATAAATATAATGAAAAAGTAAGCAAAAGAGCAGAAGATATATAAAGCATGTCTAAACCCTACTGAAAGCAGGATGGAAACCTTGTTACACATAAGTAAACAGCCATATATTAAACAAATATTATTATAATGATCATGAAGAGGTCAAAGATAAGTGGACTGCTTGTCACTGAATGGAATCCCTCTCACCTTCAAAAGGAAAGTACATAATGAATTTTCTTGGTTTTAACAACAGAAAACACAGTACTAATTAATGTCTCCCCAAGGTAAGAAAGCTTTAAAACATATTTATCAACAGGTTTTCTTTCATTGTAACATCTGGTCCATGAAAAAATATTATCAAATAAAATGTATAATCTTAAAACTCTAATGAAAGAGCTATAGGTGTCATACATATCAGGTGCTCATGCGTATGCTGAATGAAACAAACAAGGGTCATATACTAATATAGTTATAGTACTGATTTTGAGGCTAATACCTGAAACAGAATTTCCATGTCTTTTGAGAAACATTCAATTCCCATCTTTCAAATAAAGCAATTCATGAGAGGTCATCCAACATTTACATAAATTTTAGCATTTTAATGTGAAAAATGAGTATATAACATAAATGTATGTATCTGGTCAGCTGAAGAGAAAACAATATGAGAATAAATAAAAGCAAGTTCTACACAGAGTAAAAATCAAAAGGTTAAAGAATAAGAGCTTTGTATAATCCTCATTATATTCAGTCCCACTTGCATAAACAAAAACAAATGAGCCAGAAACACTAATAAAATCTTATCATTAAAAAACACCATATGATTACTCATATGTAAAAAATTCATGTACTTTGTATTCAGATTTAGTTATATAGATTTACTAGTGTATTTTCCTTTAGGCATTTGAAAAATAACACTAAATGTATACCCTATATTTCCTAAAGCATTTTACTATTAACAGTAACTTGAGTGCAAAAATGAGAAGAGATTCATCACAATTTCAAAGTAAAACCCCATGCATCACCAAATTCTATTGAAAACAACACTCATGGCAAATTTCACCTATCACTTGAAACATACTCCTACCCTTGGATACCAGAAGCAAATTAAAAAACATGCTGTTGCTCTGCTCTGGCAGAGCTGGAATGTGTTATGTTTAAATAGTTCAGCATTCAGAGTTAGCTTGTTTAAACTACAATATGAAATCAATACAACTGTAGAATTCGGGGCAAAGTGCATCAGTAATTGCAGTAATTACTGTATTGAAGCAGCAGTAATAGGATAGCCAAATAATTTTAGAATATATTTTCCAAAGAGGAACTATTTTCTTTACTGGTCAACTTTTTAAATTTAAAGTATGAATTTTTTACATGTAAATTCATGTGTGTTTATTATTTATATACATGCAGATAATATACATACCATACACATAAAATCAATGTGTTTGTGTGTGTGTGTGTGTGTGTGTGTGTATGGTATGTGTGCATGTGTCTACACACAAATATATATACATACTGATTTTATGAAGTCTAGTTATATAAAGCTTTTTCCTTACAGAAATCTAAAAAATACATTTCATCATTTCAAAATTACATTTCTTTTCTTGCAAAAAGAAATCAAACCTGAAGTTTATTTTTGGAAGCAGCTTAGGAAGTAATAAGCAAAGCCATATATCCCATTAAAACACTGAAGTTTTTCCCGCTGAAAACAAGTCTTTCCACAGAACTCTACTTTCAAGTCTTTTGAAACACAGAGATTTCATTAAACTCCTTCCTATTAAGCACCCTCTTTTTTATTAAGCTGTATAATAACAATTATGAGGTAGTTTATACAGTTAGTATCACATAAAACAATGAAAAAAAACTAAAACAGCATATTAAAAATATTGCTAAAAATTTCATGCAAGGAGAAACCAGACATAAAGCTTTAATGGAAAACTAAACTTGTGACTAGCATATGTTCTTGTGTTCTCCCTCAAAATTCAAAATTTTCATATAACAAACAGTATATTTAGTGGAATACCTACAAATTGCTGTGAATTTTTAAGATACACAAAAAAACCACTGCCCCAAAACTCAATGGATTAACTCAGAGCCTTCTATCCTTTGTCTGTATTACTTAAAATAATGGAAGTCTCTATAATTATAAGCAGTTTTTAAATACATACTAAATGTGTAAAAAACACATGTATAAGTTTTTTCTGAATAGGCCATGAGTACAGTGAGGCAAGAACTTGAAGATCTGAGGTTTGTTTATTTTTGAGCAGGTAATGTTGAACTCATTATGGTAGTGCCGGGAAAGTGTCACTACTTACAGATTTGGCAGTAGCAGATATGTACTGGACAACCATCTCACGCTTGGTGGTAAAATCTTTGTTTCGTAAAGGAGCTTTACGGTCTTCATTAAGGTTCATGTCTTCCTGTTAGAAAGAAAATCTTTTGTGAGCATTTACAAATTTCTGCTTCAGTTTCAAAAGTGATTAATAAATATTAATATTCTCTTTTAAAATATTCAGTCATGCTGTAACTAACGACAATGATCATTTTGGTCAATCCTTCACTATTATTTTTCACTCCAGGTACCATAACATTGTATAAGTTTTACCATGTATTCATGGTTCATATCTCTACCTGATCAACTAATGAGCAGAAAGAAAAAATATTTTTAAGCTATTCCACAGAATAAATTGGCAGTTTTGTAGCATACACTAGATAACATTAGCACAGATATTAATTTACCGTGACAGCAAAAATGAATAATTTAATGTTTGGCATATTCTCCCTCGGGATCACTATTATCTAGAAGAACAAATCTGATTTTGTAAACTAACAGGAAATACATACCTATAATATATCACTGAAGAAAAATTATTGAGAAGTTGTTGGATTTGGGAAGCAAAAAAAAAAAAAATCAAAAATACAAGCAGCTGTGTTGGGATGACAAAAAACTACTCACTGGAGGAAAAAATATTCAGTTACAAGAATACAGTTTTGAGATTCAATAAGTTTTAATTTGACTGTGAATCTTTTATTATGTAATATACACACATGTAAATTTTCACTAGACCAATTATTTTTCTTCATTTTTAACCTCATATTAACCCTTACAACACATTAAGACACTCATGAGGGGTCACAAAACCAAGTTGGAAGTGACGATGACTCAAAAAGCAACATTAGGAGCACTGGGTAGCTCAGTCACTGAGCATCCAACTCTTCAATTTCAGCTCAGGTCATGATCTCAGAGTCATGAGATCAAGCCCCACATCAGGCTCTATACTCAGCAGGGAGTCTGCTTGAGATTCTCTTTCCCTCTGTCCCTCCCCTGACTCACGCTCATTCTCAAATAAATCTTAAAAAAAGTTACACCAAATGAAAAGACAACTTACAGAATGGGTGAAAATGTTTCCAAATCACATCTGATAAAGGACTTATATCCAGCATATATAAAGAACTCTCACAAATCAATAATTTAAAAAATACCCAAATACTAAAGGACAAATGATTTGAACAGATATTTCTCTAAAGAAGATACACAAATGACTGGTAAGCACATGATGTTCGACATCATTATTCATTAGAGAAATGCAAATCAAAAGCACAATGAGATACCACATCTCACTCCCATTAGGATGGCTAGGATACAAAAAAATGATAACAAACATTGGTGAGGTTATGGAGAAACTGGAACCCTCACACATTGCTGATGAGAATGTGAAATGATACAGCCACTCCCGAAAACAGTCTAGCAGTTCCTCAAAAAGTTACAAAGTAGCCCCATGACCCAGCTTACAGTCAAAAATAATGAAGATATAAGTCCACACAAAAATTTGTACATGAACGCTGACAGCAATAACATCAAAGAGTAGAAATAATCCTAAATGCCCATGAAGTGATGAATGGATAAACAAATGTGGTATGTCCAGACAAAGAATGAAGTACTGATAAATACCATCGCATGAATGAAACTTGAAATCACATCATGCTAAGTGAAAGAGTAGAAATAATCCTAAATGCCCATGAAGTGATGAATGGATAAACAAATGTGGTATGTCCAGACAAAGAATGAAGTACTGATAAATACCATCGCATGAATGAAACTTGAAATCACATCATGCTAAGTGAAAGAAACCAGTCACAAAAGACAACATATTATATGGTTCTATTTATACTAATTTCCCATAATTGGAAATCTATAGAGACAGAAAATAGATTAGTGGCTGCCAGGGGCAAGGGAGGGGGAATGGGAGGATTGCAGTGTGCCTGCTGATAGGTATGGGTGGGTTTTTTTTGGAGCGGTAACAATGTTCTACGTTGATTGTTGTGATAGCTTCATCACACTGAATATACTAAAAAACACACTGAAATGTATATTTTAATAGTGAATTTTATGGTATGTGAGTTGTATTTCAATTTTTTAAAAATCAGTATTTTTTATCCTTTTATTCTCTTCATAATTCTAGCCATTACTATCTTTTTAATCAAGGAAAGTTATGAGCAAAAAAAAAAAATTAACTTATATGTAAGAACACAAGGAGGGGAAAGGAGCCATGAAAAGAAATCAAGCTGCATCTATCTATATAATACCAACTTCACTGACAGCAAGAATCGCTTGATCTATATTTGCATGCAATGTAGTAACTCCTATGATCTGTTCAGTCAACAACTATAATTTCCGCTTATATATACAAAGGATCCTCCTTACTAACCACCTGGGTCACTGGGTCACCCCTATCTTTCCTATCTTATTTCCTTATTTCCTTATTTCTCATTTGAGTATCAGCCTTCTGACCTGAAGACAGAAGACCTTTTTCCCTCTCTCTCTCATAGGCTAGATCCAGTACTGTTGAGTCAAAGCAGATCAGAAAAACTAGGCTGGATAGCACTTTTAATGTAGTCCACAGATGCTCATCTATGCTCAGAGTTGATTTCAACTAACAGAAAACCTACTACCTCTCAGGCAGTCCATCCCATATTAGGGAAGTTTAATTTTTCCCAAGTTTTTCTTTGGAAGACTAAATATACAACAGAACATAACAGCGAAGTTAAAGTAGCAGGACTGTGTCATTATTTTTTCTTCCCTACTTTCTAAATACTGACTCACTTATTTACTGGACATGTGCCATGCACCAAGGACTATGCTAGGCTGGCTAGGGGAATGCAAACTAAAAGAAAGCTTGTACCCACAACTCAAATGAATTCTTTATGAAGCATTTAGACAATGCCTGATACTTAGTAAATACTATCTTTGTTAAATAAATAAAAATAAATAATTCATGGTCTAGTAGGGAAAAGATACATGCAAACCACTGTAACAGAGGCATGTATATGATGCTGTGGGAACACAGAGAAGATGTAAAGATCAAAGATGTCTTTACCAGGATCTGGGTCTTACAGGCTGAGAAAAAGCTTAGTGAAGTCAAGGAGACTAGCAAGGTAACCACTGTGTCTTCTGTCATATTTGGTTGCTCAACAGCATTTAAACATGCTCTCTACATGTTAATACATTCTCACAGTACCAGTTCCACCTAACCAAGGAAGAATCCATAAAAACTGTATCTGTCAGACTCCCTTATAACTAGCGTACAGACATGTGATTTAGTTTCCACCAATGAAATATACTTATAGGATGTATAGATTCAGAAATGAACTATATAAAGAAGCAAGCCACAAGTAAGCGATCCATTCTGCTGAGATGGGTGGCAATACATAGGAAATATGGTTATGGAATAGTTGGCAGCAGCTGCATGTTTTTCACCATGACGGTTTGACCAAGTAGTTCTGGGATGGCAACAGCTCCTACACTGGACTAAATTTCAGTTGTGTGGTTGTGAAAATTATTCTAATAGTATTATCTGAAGCCTGTTTCTGCAAACCCTCCTGATTCAAGAGCTACCTAGTATCTCTAAATAACAGTTATATATAACTAGCCAGAACAGATTCTCCATGTTCAATAATTTGGGCTACTGAAGTAATTCCAGTGACTATTGATAAAAGCCTGAATGAACTAAGGGAGATGGTAGTCAGACTGGACAGAGGTTAACAAGCTCAAGAACCATATAAATGTTATCTGAAGGCATCATTCTCTCCTTCAGGCTAAAGTAAGCCTACCTTAGTTTCATTTGACATGGCACAGTGTCCATATTTATTTTCCTAAAATACTCTGAGGTTTGATAAATGCAAGGAAGGAAAGGACTACCACTTCCATCATCTTGAAATACTTCACCTCTTTTAATTCAGCCTCTGATTTTATGACCTTACTGGCCAGTGCATCATTCTGCTGACTCATAGTGTTTGTTTCAATCAAGATCCCCAAGCACTGCTCACATATCCTAAGCTAGGTTTCTAGAGCCTCAAAATATTCTGGTTAAATTATAGTCTCCTACGAATGTGGTAAGCATGAATCTGCACCCCCCGCCCCCAAGGAGAATCAACTCTGAAATGCTAACAAGATTCAGAGTCTGTATCTGTACACCTCATAGCCAGGCCTAAGAGTGTGGTAGTGTCTCTAGGTAGAGTTGACTCTCCTCCCCATGATATGTCTACACTGTAATGAGCCTCCATTCAATTTTTGATGATACACTGCTAAGATCAAGCCATCAGAGTAGAATCATGGAAGCAGGCAGAATAAGAATATGAGATTATAAACCTCAAAAGAATGCTCTCAGTTTTAAGTGTGATCATGCACATTAAGCCTGGTATATATTAACTAGCCTTCAAAGAATGCTTTAATAAATAATAATAATAATGCAAGATTGTTTCTAGCATACTCTATGCTATTACACGTTTCCATTACTTTATTCATAATGCTGTTCTCTCTGCCTAGAATGCTATCATCTTCACCACCCTCTCCCTCTAATAACTCTCACCCCGTCTTATTCCACTAAGCCCACCCAAATCCTTATCTTGTCAACTCTTAATCCTTCCAATTTAACTGCAGAGATCCCCCCTGAAATATCTTACTTAGAAATTACTATCTGCATTCTATTCTTCCATATTAATTCATATATTACAGCACTTAAACTAAAACTATCTGATAAATCCATCTCCCCTAAACTCTAAGCTAACTTGAAGGCAAAAACTGGGTCTTTTTTTTTTTTCTCCCTACTCCCAGCAAAGACCATATTTCCTGGAATGACTAAGCATTTAATAAATATTTGTTGAACCAATGTGGTGTTTAGAAGCTTTTCTCTAAATATTTTAATTTGTTTTACAGCTACTGACATTTTTTACTCTTATAAATTTGCCATATAGGTTGACCGGGAATAGATACCATTCATATGAATAAAAGAGACCATAATGACTCATTTTATTCTTATAGAAATAAGATGCATACTTCTAATTAAGCAGCTAATATTTCCAAATCATTAACTCCAACCTTATAATATAATCATTAAACTAAACAGAGCAATACTCATAACTCAATATTAATTCAATACAATGTAACAATATGAAACTCTTCTAAACTCTCTAGTTCTTACAGTACTCAAAACACAAAAGCAAGCTTTCAGTGTAACTACTTCTACAATACATGAGAAGAATATAGTATTTTGTAGTTTCAAAAAATGTTGTCTAAAGTCTAAATAACTGACCACTTGTATTTTCAAAGCCATATTTGTAAACACAAAACCATTTTTTTCTCCTTCCATACAAGCCATGATGCAGTGTCCCCATTAAAGATAAATTCACTTCTTCATCAAATAAACATCATATTCTTAAAGTTATTACAGAGGAGCCATATGAGAATAGAGTCAAAGGAGACTAAAAGTCCTACCAGCTGCCTATTCATTTTCATATTCATTCATTAATTCATTCTCTCTCTCACTCACCTTTTCCCTTCCCCTCTCATTTTTCCTCTCTTCACTCATAAATTTTTAAATGTGACAGTGTAATTTTGAAAACTTTCTTCTATTCCAAAATCATTTTTTAACTTTTCCACTATTTTTCCTATTGTGCATTTTAAGAAGTAAATGTCAACCTTTTACATTTTTACGTTTGTTCTTCCCTTCAAGAGAGACTACTCGTTCTTTCTTTCTATAAATTTGTTATAAATTTCTATGTATGTTCTATACTGATTCTATTTCTGTAATATGTCTTAATCCCAGTTTAAAGCTGCATTTTCCACGTGCTCTTTTAAAATCTGAACTTGCCTTCACCATCAAATGCTTGCCTTCCTCCTTGTGCTTCTTAGTAATTATTCAAATACTCTCTCACTTCCATGTTGAGGGAAACTGTGCCCCTGAATGGAATGAACCAAAGATATGCTAGTACCTAAAAATATACCCTAGCATAAATAATGATTATAGTTTTGATTTTATAGCATTTGTTTAATTATCTTTTCTAAAGATTCCATAATTCCTCTACCTTCTATGGACTAGAAAGGATAAAACATTTCTAAAACTCTAATAAAATTTTCAAGAATTTGCTCCATAATTAAAGTCAGCCAATTCTACCTGACATTAAATAACTACCTCATGTTTTCAAAAGATCCAGTTAACTTTATTTATACAGACTGCAGTCATATAACATACAAAGCTCAGATGGAAAACAAAGTTAAAGGAAAAAAATTACCTAACTCTATTGTCTCTGCAAATAGTATAAAGTCAAAAGCAAGAAAAAAGCATTATATTGAATGAATGTTGTTGAGTATGGCACAAGAACTCTTCATCTATTTCTGCTTTCAGATCTTATTGGAAAAATGTAATTTTAATACTTACATACACCACTTTACTATCAAGATGGTTAATTCAGAATATATGCTGGATATTAGAAAATATAAACATTATTTTTACTTTCCCATAATCCTTAATTCTGCAACAGTGGTTTCCACAGTCCAGAGACCACATAAGGGATCCACTGCAATTTGTGAAAGATATAAACATTTTATTTTAAAAATACTATTTAACATGGTAACATTGAAAGAATCAATGGATCCACAGGCCCAAATGGTACAGGAGGTATCTTAGGGCAAAAGTGAGATAGTCACAATGCACATCTGTTCACTGTGAGTGTACTGCACCATACTGCAGCTTCCATGTACTTGGCAAAATGGATTTATGCGTTATTTTATCTAGCTTTGACTAAACCAACCATCAAAAATAACAAAAATGGAAAAGTGGTATTCAAAGAATCTTGCAAAGACAAAAGACTGAAGATAATAGCAAAAATGTAAGCACAAGGAAACAAGAAAATGCTAGACTGTTACATAACCTACTCCTAAGTCTGAACCTTCCATGCATCATATCATATGATAAAAATAATGAAAATCTAAGGCTAATAACCTAATACCACAAGATTAAAAATTATATGTAGCCATTTGAAATATGGATATATATCATTTTCAATGATGACTCCCATTTTACGTGCATACTGTAGCTTAAAATATTAGGTAATGATAGTACAAAGCCACCTCAAATTAGCAGACCACTTAAAAACCAACCATTCAGAGCATGAAAAGAGCTTTTTCAATTTTCTCAGCAATAATTAAAATTATGTGATACTCAATCCAGCACTTTAGTGCAGTTTTCTAGACTTAAAGACATACGTTTAGAAGCTTCTTTTGAACTTTTTCTTTCATTAATAGCAAAAGACGAAAGTCCAGTAACATTGGGGAAAATCTTGGTAGAAGCTGAAGAAAAACATGCAAAACAACAGAGCATTAAACTAAAACATGTTCCTTTGTCAGCAAATACTGTCAGAAGACCCACAGAAATCATTGCTAAAACAAGGAGAAAAATAACTCAGTGCAGGAAATTTATCACGAAGTTGAATTAAAATAGTTTTTTTAAACAACTCAGCTTAAAATATTTGCTAGATTATTTCAATAATGAAATATAGAAAATACTTTTCTTTGAGTTAGTAATGGAACAAAAAAACATATTACAGATATAAATGATTTACTTAAAAAAAGATATTTTATTAAAAAAACTGTGAGAACGATTCCTAAAAAAGGTTACCCCACATGTAAAATTTAAGCCAATCCAAGAAAGAAAACTGAAAACAAAGTCCACAAAGTGCTACAGAGTCAAAAAGGTAGTTCTTTTTAATTAAAGCAAGATATTTCAAATAATGTAGAATATCTGTAACAACTTGAAATGAGATAGTTAGTGAGCATGAAACCATACTGTACCTCACAGATATTTCTGGTTATCTCAACAAAATACTTAAAAACTGCTGAAATTTAGCATGACAGGCATTTTTTATTCATCAAAACACTAATAATTCCTTAAAACTTTAACAATTAGTAAGAAAGTAACTGCTTTTCAAATAAATGTCATTTAAAAAAGAAACACATTGGCAGACCCAACTGCCTGATCAGTTTCCATCACCACTGCATGACTCACTTCTTTCTCCTTCTTCCTGGCAGCATTAGATCAACATTTATAGCAGACATGAGCACCCAAATATGGAGGTGAGGTTCTCTACATCACAAATGTGAAAGTAAAAATGCAGAGACCAAGACACTTATGAAATTAGTTGACGCCCATTTTTTAAAGCAAATTTTGATCCATTCATTTAAAAATATAAAACTGTAACACTCCAAATTAGTTATAAGAATAACTGACTGTCATCAAGGAAGATGGAAATTTACAAGTAATGATTCAGCAGAAAACCTCTGCTTGATTCATAGACTGCACTGAGAAAAGTTAGTACTATTATTTAATAAGTGTTGCTAATGATGTTCCTGTTCCACTGGAACCTACATATATCTGTCAGATCTTTGTTTCAATTTAATACACATTAAACCAAATAACCAAATGAAATGAACTTGGAACTAAACCTTCTAATTACTTACTTTTCTAAATAATACACAAAAAATAATGACACACTGGCATTGCTCTCACTAAAAAGTTAATCATAACAGCAAAGGTTTTTATACCATTACTAAAACTTTAGAGAGGAGAGACAAGATGGCAGAGGAGTAGTGAACTGAAAGAACATCAGGTCACATAAGTTCAGCTAGACAGTTATCAAATCGTTCTGAACACATACAAACTCAACAGGAGATCAAAGAGAAGAAGAGCAGCAATTCTAAATACAGAAAATCAACCACTTTCTGAAAGACAGGATGTGCGGAGAACGGAATCCAAAGCAATGGGAAGAAAGACCAGGACAGAGCGGCTGGCTCCCGGCAAGCAGTGGAGCACAAAATCAGAACTTTTAAAAGTCCGCTCCACTGGGGCACCTGGGTGGCTCAGTTGGTTGAGCGACTGCCTTCAGCTCAGGTCATGATCCCGGACTTCCAGGATCGAGTCCCGCATCGGGCTCCCAGCTCTTTGGGGAGTCTGCTTCTCCCTCCGACCTTCTCCTCTCTCGTGCTTTCTCTCACTCATTCTCTCTCAAATAAATAAATAAAATCTTAAAAAAAAAAAAAAAGTCTGCTCCACTGAGGGATATCACTCCAGAGGCTAAGTGTAGGTGGAGTCCTCACAGTGACAATGGGGTCTCAGGACCCAGGGGATCACTGAAAGAACAAGGGGGTCTGAGTGTGAAGGAGCTCCCAGGTATCAGAGAGAGGAAGGTGACTACAGAGACAGATCCAAGGATTGACCTCTCAGCTTGGGACTACCTTAAACCATGATGCGCAGCACAGTTGGACCACTGCTCTTTGAGCAGGGACTCCACAAGTGGCAGATCCAGGGAGACTCACATTCCTCCTCTGGAGGCAGGAATCTGCTGGGTTTGGAGACTCCACTGGGATGTGCGCCAGAGACAGAAACACTCAGTCACAGACCGAATGAGCCCAAAGAACAGCCAGACACCAGGGAGACAAGAGTGATTGACACCTATTCTCTGAGGACACACTGAGGAGTGGGGCCCTGAACTCCCGGCTCCTCGGGGCTGGAGAATGGTAGGCTGTGATTTTCACTCCCATCCTCCAGAGCTCTACAAAAAGCATTCAGGGGAAAAAACCACCCGATAGCGAACTCAAACAGATTTCTTAGACTGGCCCCTAGCAAGGGGAATGAAATTCCATCTTGAGCAAAGACAGTTGAGAATCAATACAGATGCCCCTCCCCCAGTAGATCAGCAAGACCATCCAGCCAAGACCAAGCTCACTGATCAAGGAAAACAGCGGAATTCCAGAAGAGGGGGAAAAGAAAAGAATGGAATTCATAGCTTTCTCCCCGAGATTCTTTAGTCTTCAAAGTTAATTAAATTTTTTTAATTTTAATTTTTTCTGATTCTAATTTTTTAACATTTCTTCTTTCCTCTTTTAACATTTTTTAAATGATTTATCTTAGCAATACCTTTCCTAAAAAAATCTTTTTAAACATTCATTATTATACACATATTATATCCATCACTGGATATAACTTTATTTTTGCGTACACATAGGGTTTTTCTTCTAAAAAATTTTGGCACACAATTTCTTCTAATAGATAAAAATATACCCTAAATATACCACAGGGCTCTATTCTAGTCTCCAGCATGAGCAAATTCTCGCCACTTTCTTTTTCCAACTAACTTACCAATTCCTTTTTTATTTTTTATTTTTTTTTTTTTTTAAGATTTTATTTATTTATTTGACAGAGAGAAATCACAAGTAGATGGAGAGGCAGGCAGAGAGAGAGAGAGAGGGAAGCAGGCTCTCTGCTGAGCAGAGAACCCGATGCGGGACTCGATCCCAGGACTCTGAGATCATGACCTGAGCCGAAGGCAGCGGCTTAACCCACTGAGCCACCCAGGCGCCCCGGTAAGTAGTTTCTTCTAAGAGATCAAAATATACCCAAAATCAAGTGGGTGGCTCTATTCTATTCACCACTCTAACATACATACATATATTTTTTTTTATTTCTATTTACCCTCTTTGTTCTCACCCCCGTTTCGGGTTTCTTCTGATTTGGTTTGCATACATTTTTCTGGGGTCCTTGCCACACTTTCCGTATTTTATTTTCTTGTTCATACATTCTTATCTAGATAAAATGACAAGGTGGAAAAGCTCACCACAAAAAAAAAAAAAAAGAAGAAGAAGAAGAAGAGGCAGTACCAACGGTTAGGCACCTAATCAGTACAGACATTGGTAACATGTCAGATGGAGAGTTCAGAATGACGATTCATTCACAACGTGCTAGCTGGGCTTGAAAGAGGCATGGAGGATATTAGAGAAACCCTGTCTGGAAAAATAAAACCCCTTTCTGGAGAAATAAAAGAACTAAAATCTAACCAAGCTGAAATCAAAAAAGTTACTAATGAGGTGCAATCAAAAATGGAGTTTCTTACTGGTAAGAAAAAGGAAGCAGAAGACAATATTAGTGATATAGAAGACGAAATGACAGGGAATAAAGAAGCTGAGCAAAAGAGAGACAAACAACCAGTGGACCACGAGGGGAGAATTCGAGAGATAACTGATATACCTTAAGACGAAACATTATGAGAATAACGGGGATTCCAGGAGAAGTAAAAGAGAGAGGGGGCAGAAGGTATACTGGAGCAAATTATAACAGACAATTTCTCTAATATGGCAATGGGAACAAGCATCAAAATACAGAAGGCACAGAGAACCCCCCTCAAAATCAATAAAAATAAATCCACACCCCAGCATCTAATAGTAAAACTTCCTAGTCTTAGTGACAACGAGAAAATCCTGAAAGCAGTTCGGGACAAGAAGTCTGTAACATCCAATGGTAGAAATAAAGACTGGCATCAGACGTATCCAAAGAGATTTGGCAGGCCACAAAGAACTGGCATGACGTATTGAGACACTAAATGAGAAACATATGCAGCCAAGAATATTAAATCCACCTAGGCTGTCATAGAAAATAAGAGAGATAAAAACCTTCCAGGACAAATAAAAATTAAAAGAACTTTCAAACACCAAACCAGCCATACAGAAAATATTGAAAGAGGTCCTCTAAGCAAAGAGAGAGCCTAGGAGGAGATGAGGAAAGGAACAGAGACAATATACAGTAACAGTCACCCTACAGGCAACACGGTGGCACTAAATTCATACCTTTTGATAGTTACCCTAAATGTAAATGGGCTAAAAGTCCCAATCAAAAGACACAGGGTATCAGAATGGATAAAATAACAAAACTCATCAATATGCTGTCTATAAGAAACTCATTTTAGACCCAAAGACACCTCCAGATTTAAAGTGAGGGGGTGAAAAACAATTCACCATGCTAATGGACAACAAAAGAAACCAGGGCTGGCAATCCTTACCTCAGATCAATTAGATTTTAAGCAAAAGACTATAATAAGAGATGAAGAAGGATACTATATCATACTCAAAGGGTCTGTCCAACAAGAAGATCTAACAATTTTAAATGTCTATGCTCCTAATATTGGAGCAACCAAGTATATAAACCAATTAACTAACAAAATCAAAGAAACACATCAATAGTAATAAAATAACAGTAGAGGAGTTCAACACCAACCTCACTGAAATAGACAAATCCTCTAAGCAAAAGATCAACAAGAAAATAAAGGCTTTAAGTGACACACTAGACCAGATGGACATCACAGATATATTCAGAACATTCAATCCCAGAGCAACAGAATAGACAGTCTTCTCTACGGCAAATGGAACATTCTCCAGAACAGACCACATCCTGGGTCACAAATCAGGTTTCAACCAGTACCAAAAGACTGGGATCATTCCCCGCATATTTTCAGACCACTATGCTCTGAATCTAGAACTCAATCACTAGAGGAAAACTGGAAGGAATTCAAATACATGGGGGCTAAAGGGCATCCTACTAAAGAATGAATGGGTCCACCAGAAAATTAAAGAAGAATTGTAAAAAATCAGGGAAACCAATGATAATGAGAACACAACTGTTCAAAATCTGTGGACACAGCAAAGGCAGTCCTGAGAGGAAAGTATATAGCCATACAAGCCTTTCCAAATGAACAAGAAAGGTCTCAAGTATGCAACCTAACCCTAAACCTAAAGGAGCTGGAAAACAGCAAAGAAAACCTAAACCCAGCAAGAGAAAAGAAATCAAAACTATCAGAACACAAATCAATGAAATCAAAACCAAAAGAACAGTAGAACAAATCAATAAAACTAGGAGATAGTTCTTTCAAAGAACTAATAAGATTGATAAAACCTGGCCAGACTTATCCAAAAGAGAAAGGACCCAAATAAATAAAATCATGAATGATAGAGGAGAGATCACAACCAACACCAAAGAAATACCAATAATTATAAGAACATATTAAGAGCAACCATACGCCAGCAAATTTGACAATCTGGAAGAAATGGATGCATTCCTAGAGATAATAAAAACTGCCAAAACTGAATCAGGAAGAAACAGAAAACCTAAACAGACCCATAACCAGTAAGGAGATAGAAGCAGTCATCAAAGATATCCCAACAAACAACAGCCAAAAACCAGACGGCTTCCCAGGGGAATTCTAGCAAACATTTAAAAAATTAATACCTGTTCTCCTGAAACTGTCCCAAAAAAATAGAAATGGAAGGAAAAATTCTAAAACTCATTTTATGAGGCCAGCATTAAGTTGATATCAAAACCAGACAAAGATCCCATCAAAAATGAGAAATCTAGACCAACATCCTTGATGAACACAGAGGTGAAAATTCTCATCAAAGTACTAGCCAATGGGATCCAACAGAACATTAAAAGTATTATTCGCCATGACATAGTGGGATTTATTCCAGGGCTGCAAGGTTGGTTCAACATCTGCAAATCAATCAATGTGATACAATACATTAATAAAAGAATAAGAACCATAAAATACTCTCAATAGATGCTGAAAAAGCATTTGACAAAGTACAGCATCCCTTCCTGATCAAAACTCTTCAAAGTGTAGGGAAAGAGGGTACATCCTCAATATCATCAAAGCCATTTATGAAAAACCCAGAGCGAATATCATCTCAATGGGGAAAAACTGAGAGCTTTTCCCCTAAGGTCAGGAACATGGCAGCGATGTCCACTTTCACCACTGCTATTCAACACAGTACTAGAAGTCCTAGCCTCAGCAATCAGCCAAGAAAAAGAAATTAAAAGCATCCAAGTCGGCAAAGAAGTCAACCGCTCACTCTGAAGATGATATGATACATTATGTGGAAAACCCAAATAACTCCACTCCAAAACTGCTAGAACTTGTACAGGAATTCAGGAAAGTGTCAGGATATAAAATCAATGCACAGAAATCAGTTGCATTTCTATACACCAACGACACGACAGAAGAAAGAGAAATTAAGGAGTCCATCCCATTGACAATTGCAGCCAAAATCATAAGAGACCTAGGAACAAACCTAAGCAAAGAGGCAAAGAATCTATACTCAGAGAAATATTAAGTGCTCATGAAAGAAATTGAGGAAGACAAAAAGAAATGGAAAAACGTTCCATGCCCGTGGATTGGAAGAACAAATATTGGGACAATGTCTATATTACCTAAAGCAATCTACACATTTAATGCAATCCCAATCAAAATACCATCTTTTTTTTTTTTCAAAGAAATGGAACAAATAACCCTATTATTTATATGGAACCAGAAAAGACCCCGAATAGTGAGAGGAATATTGAAGAAGAAAGCCGAATTGGTGGCATCACAATTTCAGACTTCAAGCTCTATTACAAAGCTGTCATCATCAAGACAGTATGGTGCTGGCACAAAAACAAACACATAGATCAATGGAACAGAATAGAGAGGCCAGAAGTGGACCCTCCACTCTATGGACAACTAATCTTCAACAAAGGAGGAAAGAATGCCCAACGGCAAAGAGTCTCTTCAACAAATGGTGCTGGGAAAACTGGACAGCCACATGCAGAAAAATGAAACTGGACCATTTCCTTAAACCACACATGAAAATAGACCCAAAATGGATGAAGGACCTCAATGTGAGAAAGGAATCCATCCAAATCCTTGAGGAGAACACAGGCAGCAACCTCTGTGACCTCAGCCGCAGCAACTTCTTCCAAGGAACATCGCCAAAGGCAACAGAAGCAAGGGCAAAAATGAACTATTGGGATTTCATCAAGATCAAAAGCTTTTGCACAGCAAAGAAAACAGTCAATAAAACCAAAAGACAACTGACGGAATGGGAGAAGATATTCACAGAAAACATATCAAATAAAGGGATAATATCCAAAATCTATAAAGAACTTGTCAAACTCAACACCCAAAGAACAAAAAATCCAATCAAGAAATGAGCAGAGGATATGAACAGACGTTTCTGCAAAGACATCCAGATGACCAACAGACACATGAATAAATGCTCCACCATCACACTCGGCATCAGGGAAATATAAATCAAAACCACAACGAGACACCACCTCACACCAGCCAGAATGGCTAAAATTAGTAAGTCAGGAAACGACAGATGCTGGTGAGGATGCGGAGAAAGGGGAACCCTTCTACACTGTTGGTGGGAATGCAAACTTGTGCAACCACTCTGGAAAACAGCATGGAGGTTCCTCAAAAAGTTGAAAATAAAGCTACCCTCTGACCCAGCAATCACACTACTGAGTATTTACCCTAAATATACAAATGTGGGAATCTGAACGGGCATGTGCACCCGAATGTGTATAGCAGCAATGCCCACAATAGCCAAACTATGGAAAGAGCCTTAGATGTCCATCAATAGATAAATGGATAAAGAAAATGTGGTGTGTATATATACAATGGAATACTATGCAGCCATCAAAAGACAAAATCCTCCATTTGCAATGACATGGATGGAAATAGAGGGTATTATGCTGAGCAAAATAAGTCAATCAGAGAAAGACAATAACCATATTATGTCTTTGATATGAGGAATTGGAGAGGCAGAGTGGAGAGTGTGGGGGTTACGGAAGGAAAAATTGAAACAAGATTGGATCCGGAGAGAGAAAAACCATAAGAAACTCTTAATCTCACAAAACAAACTGAGGGTTGCTAAGGGGAAGAGGAGTATGGGGAGGGTGGTTGCATTATGGATATGCATATAGGGTATGTAATATGGTGAGTGCTGTGAACTGTGTAAGCCTAATAATGATTCACAGACCTGTACTCCTGGGGCAAATAATACATTATATGTTAGTAAAAATAATAGAAAAAATTTTAAAATAAAAAATAAATAAATAAAATTTTAAGTCATTTTAAAATCTTGTTCATGTTTTTCTCATTCTTTATTATGTCTGTATTTTACAACAGACATAGTACATACGTATATGCATAAAATTTTTAAATAAAATACATTGGAGTTACTTGCACAAGCACGCATATTTTTTCTAACAAGATAATAAATCAAGAAGTTGAGAGACTATTAGTGCGGAGCTTGACAAACTTTCTACATAGGACCAGATAGTAAATGTTTTAGGCTTTGTGGGTCACAGGGTCTTTATCACAATTATTCAACCTGCAGCTGTAACACAAAAGGAGCCACAAATGATATATAAACAAATGGTTATGGCTGCATTCAAAAATAATTATAAACACTGAATTTCATATATTTTTCATGTGTCCTGAAAGACTTCTTTTGATTTTTTTCCAGCAATTTAAAAAATGTAAGGTTAAAACATTTTTTCAAATTATTCTTACTTTTTGAGCCATAAAAAATAAAATCCTAGAGGCAAAGATAGTGTATTTGTCATCTTTATGTTCCCCTGGACCTAACGAAGAAACTGGCATTCAACAGAGAGATGTCAAATAAACTTTTCCATTTTCTTTTTTTTTTTTTAAGATTTTATTTATTTATTTATCAGAGAGAAAAGAGAGAGAGAGAGTATGCACAAGCAGGCAGAGGCTGAGAGAGAAGCAGGCTCCCTGCTGAGCAAGAAGCAGGATGCGGGACTCGATTCCAGGATGCTGGGATCATGACCTGAGCTGAAGGCAGCAGCCTAACCAACTGAGCCACCCAGGCATCATTATGTCCTACTATATCACGCCTATCAGAACATAAGCTTCTTTTTTTTAAGATTTTATTTATTTATTTGACAGAGAGATAACAAGTAGGCAGAGAGACAGGCAGAGAGAGAGGGGGAAGCAGGCTTCCTGCCGAGCAGAGAGCCCAATATGGGGCTTGATCCCAGGACCCTGAGGTCATGACCTGAGCCGAAGGCAGAGGCTTAACCCACTGAGCCACCCAGGTGCCCCAGAACATAAGCTTCTTGACAGCAGGAGATTCCCTTGAGCTCTTCTCTGCTCTTTTTTCCTCAGAGCTTAGACCAGTACCTGGCATACAGAAGGCACTCAATCTTGATAAACGTAATTGTTTAAGCTCTGAGAATGCGTTAATGCCAAAAAATACTGAAAATTCGTTAAGTGACATGGGGTTTCATAGTATATTTGGGTCTTTCCTGTTTCCTCCCTGAGCTCCTGCACTGGGTTAAGCACCCACAGTAGCCTATTCACAGGTATCCTACTACTATTGAAACCAGGTTTGTACATTCTTCTCTCCTTGACCAAACTCTGAGTTCTATGAGGACAGTGGAGGTATTGCATTCATCTTTGTACCTCCAACATACAGCAACCTGGAATACTGCACATATTAAAAAAAAACAGTTGTGTAGGCGCCTGGCTGGCTCAGTTGGTTGTGTCTGCCTTCAGCTCACATCATGATCCCAGGTTTCGGGGATCAAGCCCCCGTCGGACTCCCTGCTCAGCTGGGAGTCTGCTTCTTCCTCTCCTTCTGTCCCTCCCCTAACTCATGTTCTCTCTCCTGTTCAGTCTCTCTCTCTCAAATAAATAAATAAAATCCTTCCCAAAAAAACTGCTATGGAAATACATTCATAGCAATGAATGTATAAAAAATATATCTTGGAAAGCAATTCTATGTACAAACCAAGAACAGAGGCAATAAACTGTTAAGTTTACCAGCTACAACCAGGTAAATTTGAAAAACCTAGTTCCTTTAATTCTTCTTGCAAACCTTGGTGAAAATTTTATTTGTTAAGTGAATTTAAAAGTGACTCAGATTTAGTTACCTTTTTTAAAGAAGATTTTACTTGTTTATAAACAAAGAGTAGGGGGATAGACAGAGGGAAAAGGGGAGAGAGAGAATCTCAAGCAAACCCTGCACTGAGCACGGAGCCTGACGCAGGGCTCAATCTCACAAGCCTGAGATCATTCATGACCTGATCCGAAATCAAGAGTCGGACACTTAACTTACTGAGCCACCCAAGCACCCCTCAGTTTTTTTCTAGACCTATTTACTTGGTAGGTTTTGCTCCTCTTACAAGCTATTCTTAGAATCTATGTAATCTATGTATCTCAGTCTAATAATGTACAGTAAAGACACTGGAAATGTAAAGGTAACCAATGGAAATTATGTGATCTAGACAATTTATAAGGCTGTAATAATCTCTGACTATTTCTGTGGCTTATAATAAATTTTAAGATTTATTTTACCTATATTTTATGGTAATTTAACTATCAATTCAAATTAATAATGATGACAGCAGTAAAAGGTTCTCATCCAAGCTAACCAACTCCTAAAACACCAATGTTGTATAAAAAAGAAACCGAGGGGGCACCTGGGTGGCTCAGTGGGTTGGGGCCCCTGCCTTCGGCTCAGGTCATGATCCCACGGTCCTGGGATTGAGTCCCGCGTCGGGTTCTCTGCTCAGCAGGGAGCCTGCTTCCCTTCCTTTCTCTCTCTCTGCCTGCCTCTCTGCCTGCTTGTGATCTCTGTATGTCAAATAAATAAATAAAAAATCTTTAAAAAAAAAAAAAAAAAAAGAAACCCAGGAGTGAGTCAGGGGAGATAAGTATACCTGGGTTAAAGTATAACACCTGGGGTCCAAAGTCACAAATTCTCTCTAAATTGGTGAAAGCCAAAAGAGAGAGAACACAAAAACTAAAAAGCTTTGGGATTATTTATGGCAGTCCTAGCAGACAGAACATGGGCTAGATAATTTAGTATTTATTGCATATAGCTATACTGTCATTAAAATAAGCCCAAAATGCAAAATACAGTAATATAAATTGCTGAATAGAAACAAAGTGCAAAACATATTTACACATGGAATCATATATTAAAATGAGGTTGAAATGAAATATATATACTTACAAATTAATCAAAATATCATCAGTAGCCTCATGTTTTGCATATGACAAAACTATTTAACTGCCTATGTTAGAACATATCTATACAAATCCAATGTCACCAAAGTAAGCTGGATCTCCACTCAACAGATCTTTCTGATAGCTAACATAAGAAATCAAATTTCAGGGCACCTGGTGGCTCAGCGGGTTAAGCCCCTGCCTTCGGTTCAGGTCATGGTCTCAGGGTCCTGGGATCAACCCCCAACCCCCAAATCAGGCTCTCTGCTCAGCGGGGAGCCTACTTCTCCCTCTCTCTCTGCCTGCCTCTCTACTTGTAATCTCTACTTGTCAAATAAATAAATAAAATCATTTTTAAATAAAAGAAAGAAATCAATTCCAACTTGAGTACTCAAGAAGTCTCTCTATTTTTTAAGCTTAAAATGGAAACGCTCTCTCTCTCTAGTCCCCAAGAAAGAACAACTGCATACAAAAAAGTAATAATACTCAAAAGGAAACACAAGTTTCCAGACATTATCTCTCTACTTGTTCTAGCTGTATTAATTCAGTTCATATAAAAACAAATTATCACTGCTAAATATTTAATAGTCCTTAGGCAGTATACTCAAGTGTGCAAAAACCAGTTCAGTTATTCTCAAAGACCATGAAACTCAAAGGCCACGTAAGCTCAAAGGTCATGAAACTTACAATATTGAATAACTATCCAATTATACCAATATCAATTTACTTATAAAGTGGAGGAGATATTTCACCAATCTAATTAGAAGCAATACTAAATGCATCTCATTAACATGAGAAACATTACAAATAAAATCTCATTCAAATTTGAATTTTTGGTTAAAGATGATATGTAATACTACAGTCACCTTTTAGTAGTAAGTACAGACTATAGTAACTACAGTTATTACAATCACCTTTTATAGCTAAAAAAAAAAATGTAAAAGCAGTATTGCTGCTTTGGTTCTACTACCTTTACCCACTTGAGAAACATTTGAAAACATGACTCTGGGGAGGAGGGGAACAAGAATCTTAAAGAGCAAGTATCATTTATTCCTGCTGCTAATTATAAAATTCATATAAAAACAAGTGTTTTTCATTCTTAAAAGTTTTAATAGAAAGTCTTCCCTATTTTCAATTAATACTCGGTGACTATATGTAAAAAAATTCAGTCTTAGAAACTACTGAAGACATGCTGCTATATAAAGAGAATGTGCTTCATTAAAGAATCATCTATAACTTTCAAATTTGGAGCTTTAAAATCTGTCAGCAATAGCCATTGATACATTGTGCAAAACATCTGTCTAAAATTGTTTTACTAAATAACTACAATTTGAAAAGTCACATACCAATGCAGAAAATATAAGTCAGAATCAATAGAACATTACTAATTTACAAATACACTAGTAAAGGAAATCTAACCCCTCAAATTTTTCAGTTAACTTAACTTGTTGCATGATTTTACTTAGCAATAGTCAAGTGATTTTTAAAATAAGTTATTAATAATGAAATAAGAGCTATAGTAATCAGAGTTAATACTTAAAAAATTATGTCTAGGGGTGCCTGGGTGGCTCAATGGGTTAAATCCTCTGCCTTCCACTTAGGTCGTGATCCCAGGGTCCCGGGATCGAGACCCACACTGGGCTCTCTGCTCTGCGGGGAGCCTGCTTCCTCCTCTCTCCTTGCCTGCCTCTCTGCCTTTGTGATCTCTGTCAAATAAATGAATAAAATATTTTTAAAAAATAAAAAATTGTGTCTATACTGGGGCACCTGGGTGGCTCAGTGGGTTAAGCCTCTGCCTTCGGCTCAGGTCATGAAGTCGGGGTCCTGAGATTGAGCCCAGCATCGAGCTCTCTGCTCAGCGGGGAGCCTGCTTCCCCCTCTCTCTCTGCCTGCCTCTCTGCCTACTTGTGATCTCTCTCTCTGTGTCATATAAATAAAATCTTTTAAAAAAATTATGTCTAATACTAATTTCATATTTAACCCCAAATCCCCTAGTATCTATAAGCCTGTACACTGAGAACTCCTGTTGATAAGATATGATCCTCAAGCATAGCAAGAGTTTCAATTATCAGAGGAAGATAGGATTATATTTGAATACTGCCTTTGATCATTTAAGCTTTTCACCAAAAGTCCTACCAAAATACATCATTACCCAGAAATTCCAAATAATAAATTTTATTAGCCGTTTTAAAGTAACTTATTTCTGGTCAAGCATCTCATATAAATTACTGTGTATAAGGCTGTGCTATTTTGTACAATTATTTAGAATTTTTTATACCTCAGTATGTATCCTAAAACACATACTGAGTGTTTAGGTCAAATGGCCTAAATGTTTGTTTGTAGTTCACTAAAGTGAAAAAAAGCCAATCAACAGAACTAGCACAATAAAAGATGATAATCATGAAAAACAAGAGTATCCTACATAGTGGCCATCAAATAGAACCCGAACATCTATTACTTTATTTTTACAAGGAAGGACACCTAGGAAGAGTGAAATAAAAGAACTTTGACGCTGGGAAGTCTACTTGTGTTTTAGAAACAGATCCACTTAAGTGTCTTCTCCCTATCGATTTAAATAATGGCATTTTAACAGTTTTCCATTATAAATTTTCAGTCTCTTTCAACTGATGCTTTGTAAAAAGACATTACAGACAACTTTACATCATCAGTAGGAAATAATCCATCCCAAACTGGCTTTGCCTACTAACCAATATACTTTTGAATTGCCTTCTATTTCCAGAGTATGTATGCAAGGAAAATGTATTAACTTATATTTAGCTTAAACGAAACATTATTAAAGACAGATGCTACAAGGCGCATTTGCATGGCTCAGGCTGATTAAGCATATTCCTTCAGCTCAGGTCATGATCCTAGGGTCCTGGGACCAAGCACTGTGTCAGGCTCCCTGCTCAGAGCTTGTTTCTCCCTCTTCCTTTGCGATTCCTCCTGCTTGTGCTCTCTCCCTCTCTCAAATAAATAAAATCTTTTAAAAAAAAAGACAGTAGATTCCTGTATAAGTTCTAGCAGTTTTGGAGTGGAGTCTTTTGGGTTTTCCACATATAGTATCATATCATCTGCGAAGAGTGATAATTTGACTTCTTCTTTGCCGATTTGGATGCCTTTAATTTCCTTTTGTTGTCTGATTGCTGAGGCTAGGACCTCTAGTACTATGTTGAATAGCAGTGGTGATAATGGACATCCCTGCCGTGTTCCTGACCTTAGCGGAAAAGCTTTCAGTTTTTCTCCATTGAGAATGATATTTGCGGTGGGTTTTTCATAGATGGCTTTGATGATATTGAGGTATGTGCCCTTTATCCCTACACTTTGAAGAGTTTTGATCAGGAAGGGATGCTGTACTTTGTCAAATGCTTTTTCAGCATCTATTGAGAGGATCATATGGTTCTTGTTCTTTCTTTTATTAATGTGTTGTATCACATTGACTGATTTGCGGATGTTGAACCAACCTTGCAGCCCTGGAATAAATCCCACTTGGTCGTGGTGAATGACATATCAGATAAAGGACTAGTGTCCAGAATCTATAAAGAACTTAGCAAACTCAACACCCAAAGAACAAATAATCCAATCAAGAAATGGGCAGAGGACATGAACAGACATTTCTGCAAAGAAGACATCCAGATGGCCAACAGACACATGAAAAAGTGCTCCATATCACTCGGCATCAGGGAAATACAAATCAAAACCACAATGAGATATCACCTCACACCAGTCAGAATGGCTAAAATAAACAAGTCAGGAAATGACAGATGCTGGCGAGGATGCGGAGAAAGGGGAACCCTCCTACACTGTTGGTGGGAATGCAAGCTGGTGCAGCCACTCTGGAAAACAGCATGGAGGTTCCTCAAAATGTTGAAAATAGAACTGCCCTATGACCCAGCAATTGCACTATTGGGTATTTACCCTAAGGATACAAACGTAGTGATCCAAAGGGGCACATGCACCCGAATGTTTATAGCAGCAATGTCCACAATAGCCAAACTATGGAAAGAACCTAGATGTCCATCAACAGATGAATGGATCAAGAAGATGTGGTATATATACACAATGGAATACTATGCAGCCATCAAAAGAAATGAAATCTTGCCATTTGCGACAACATGGATGGAACTAGAGCGTATCATGCTTAGCGAAATAAGTCAAGCAGAGAAAAACAACTATCATATGATCTCCCTGATATGAGGAAGTGGTGATGCAACATGGGGGCTTAAGTGGGTAGGAGAAGAATAAATGAAACAAGATGGGATTGGGAGGGAGACAAACCATAAGTGACTTTTAATCTCACAAAACAAACTGAGGGTTGCTGGGGGGAGGGGGTTTGGGAGAAGGGGGTGGGATTATGGACATTGGGGAGGGTATGTGCTTTGGTGAGTGCTGTGAAGTGTGTAAACCTGGTGATTCACAGACCTGTACCCCTGGGGATAGAGTATTATGCCTCCATCAGAAAGGATGAATACTCAACTTTTGTAGCAACATGGACGGGACTGGAAGAGATTATGCTGAGTGAAATAAGTCAAGCAGAGAGAGTCAATTATCATATGGTTTCACTTATTTGTGGAGCATAACAAATAGCATGGAGGACATGGGGACTTAGAGTGGAGAAGGGAGTTGGGGGAAATTGGAAGGGGAGGTGAACCATGAGAGACTATGGACTCTGAAAAACAATCTGAGGGTTTTGAAGGGACGGGGGGTGGGAGGTTGGGGTACCAGGTGGTGGGTATTATAGAGGGCACGGATTGCATGGAGCACGGGGTGTGGTGCAAAAATAATAAATACTGTTATGCTGGAAATAAAAAAAAATAAAAATAAAAAAAATAAATAAAAAAAAAAAAGAAAAGAAAAAAAAAAAAGACAGATGCTACAAAAAGGCCATTTTTTTTTACATTTTTATGTATCTAAATTTATGTTCCAGCTCACCCACTTACTAGCTAAGACAAGTTACAGAACCAATTTCTTCACTCTCTCTTAGCTTCAATTTCCTCATCTAAAAATGGAGTAAAACTATGTCACCTACTTTGTGGCATTTTCATAAGGATCAACTGAAATAATACGTATAAACTATTTAGTTACAAGCCTGGCTAGTAAGTGCACAGTAAATGAAAGCTATGATAATTCATAAAATAACTTTTTCACTGTAAGCTAATTACGGTGAAACTGAAGAGAACATAGAAAACACATAATGTCCAATGTACAAGTACACTTCTCTCAAAGAGAGATAATCTTTAAAATATATTTATTGATTTTTTTGGTTACTTTTAATCAAACCATATTTACCT
Source organism: Mustela erminea (assembly GCF_009829155.1). NCBI lineage: Eukaryota > Metazoa > Chordata > Mammalia > Carnivora > Mustelidae > Mustela > Mustela erminea. The sequence continues at coordinate 77,505,697 of NC_045635.1, read as the reverse complement.
AACTTCCTACTCTGAAATTTCCAATGGAAAGAAAAATTGCTAATAGAGAAAATGTGGCTCTCAACTGTACCTTTCTTTAAATCACATTGATGAACCCACAAGCAAATCTTTGTTAAAAACATCACTCATCGTGAATGGAACTAGAGGGTATCATGCTTAGCGAAAGTAAGTCAAGCAGAGAAAGACAACTATCATATCATCTCCCTGATATGAGGAAGTGGAGATGCAACATGGGGGGTTAAGTGGGTTAAGTGGGTAGGAGAAGAATAAATGATACAAGATGGGATTGGGAGGGAGACAAACCGTAAGTGACTCTTAATCTCACAAAACAAACTGAGGGTTGCTGCGGGGAGGGGGGTTGGGAGAAGGGGGGTGGGGTTATGGACATTGAGAAGGGTATGTGCTATGGTAAGTGCTGTGAAGTGTGTAAACCTGGCGATTCACAGACCTGTACCCCTGGGGATAAAAATATATTATATGTTTAAAAAAAATTTTTTTAATTATATTTAAAAACTCATTTAATAGTGGTAATATTCTCATTAAACATTAGAATATTCAAGCCACAAAACAGAAATGTTATAAAAAGTTTTTAAAACACTGTCAACACTGTACACAAAAACTTAGAAACTAGTAAGAATCATTTTTGCCTAAGGCTACAAGTATGATAAAGGCAGGTGCATGTCTGAAACAGAGTGAGCCAGTGGGAAGAGTAGCATAGGAAGTTATCAAAGGAGGGAAGGTGAGGATCAGATCATATAGGGCCTTATAAGCCATTTAAGTGTACTGACTTTTGTATACCAAGTGAAATGGGAGCCATGGAGAGACCTGATGAGCCAACTGATAGAATACTCTTCAGGATTTCAATGGATAATATTTCTGTATTGAAAATATCCTGTAGAGGGTCATGGTGAAACATGGAGACCAATTAAGAGTTGTAGTAGTCCTATAGTCCTACCACTACTGTGGCAGCCCAGGTAAGATTTCAATTAGTGTGGGGTCAGTAAAGGTGATAAGAAATGGTCAGCTATTCCAAGTACCTTACTTTGAATGAGGAGTTAATGGGTTACGAAATGAATTAAAGGTAAGGAAAAAAATAGTAAAAGACAATTCAAACGATTCTTGCCTTAGTAACTAGGTAGACAGATATACCACCAGCTAAGAAGGGGAAGACACTGGGAGGAGCAGGTTTGGAGGAGAATATCAGCAGTTCAGTTTTGAATATATTACTTTGGAGAACTCTACTGATCATCCAAGGTGAGACACTGATTTTGAAGTTGATATATGTCTAGAGTATAGACATGAGGACTAAGCTGGAGGTAAATTTGAGAACTGTGAGCACACAAATGGGATTTAAAAGCTCAGTATTGGTTGTTAATTACCAAAGAAGATAATATGAAGAGGAAAAGATGTCCTAGGCCTCTACTTTAAAGGCTGAGAACATGAAAAGGAATCAGCAAAGAAGACTGAAAAGAAGCTGCCAAAAAAGCAGAAGGAAAACCAAATCAATGTTGGGGGTATGGAAGGGAGAAAGCATTTCAAATTGGAGAGAATGATCAACTGTATCAAATGCTCCTGCAAGGTCAATTAAGATGTTTTATCTCTATCGTAAGGCTGTCACTGATGTTTTCTATTCTTTTCCCAATCCCAGTGAGTATCCTTATGATATGATCCTTGCTTTAAATTCTCCATCAGGCATGTTATTTATATCTGTTTCACTTAGATTTATAGCCAAGGCCTTAGCTTGTTCTTTCATTTGGCATAAATTCCTTCACCTTTGCATTTTCTCTAAGTGTCTTTCCCTGTGTTAGAAAATCCAGTTACGTTTCCTGCTTCCTGCAAGTAATGTCCTTATGAAGAAGAGGTCATGTACTGCCCAAGGCCTGGAGCTTCAGGGAGTGTCTCTGGTGTTTGCTGCATGTACTCTGCTGTCGTTTTGGGGTGCTATATCCTTTAGACCAGTACTCTGCAGAGGCCCTCCTTACCTGCTGTGGCCAGTGTTTGGTCCCTGAGCTGAATGTGGTGAGTTTAACCAGGTATACTCTGGTCTCCTTACAGAACGAGTCTTATCACCATCTCCACTGGAACTCCCTTCAAAACTCTCTGGTCAGGAGATGTGGTGAAGTCAGAGCTTTATGCTGGTCTTCTGAAGGTTAGGCCCACTGTGCTAGTCCTGAAGCAAGCCTGAGAAGGGTACCTCCAGTGAAGCACAGGGGGTGGGGCTTGGTGTAAGCAAATTATGCAGGCAGTGTTGCTGCTGGGCTGCTTCCAGCAGCTGGCTCACTGTTTATGTTGTTATGTGTGGGGGAGGGGAAGGGCTCCAGCCAACTCCTTTGTTCCCAGAGACATATCTCAGTGAATGCTGCCTCTCAGGGGAAAACTCAGAGGATAGCAAATAATTCCCATTCATTCCAGATGCTCTTCATATTGCTTTTACCAAGCAATCTGTCCTTGGGTTGCTGCCTGCCTTCTCTCCAGGAGCAGGGTGGTGCTCTCAGGGCTCTATCCCAGCCAATCTTGCTGATGTTCAAAATTTCAGGCTTTAAACCCTACTGGTTTCAAGAACTCATGAAACTCTGCCCTTCTTGTTTTCCAAAGCCAAGGGCTTTGGTGAAACAATCTCCATGTACGCACCCCCCCCCCCCCCCCCCCGCCATGTGCTTCTCTTTCTCTGTCTGTCTCTCTCTAGCCCTTCTCCAGACCAGAGCTCCCTCCCCTCCTCAGTAGCTTTGATCCATTCTTCCCTTAAACCACATCTCTCACTTCCTACCTTCTTTGATGTGGTCTCTTCTCTCCCTTCATTTGTAGAGTTTATTCTTTCAGTCTCCAGGTTGATTTCTGAGGTATTTAGAATGATTTGATAGCTATCTACTGTGTTCACAAGATGAGTTGAGCCTAGTGTCTTCCTACTCTACTGCCATCCTCCTCCTTCTCTGAGGCACTGTTTCTCCTCTATGTTTTCCATTGTTGTTGTTGCTGTTTTAAGATTTTATTTATTTACTTGACAGAGATCACAAGTAGACAGAGAGGCAGGCAGAGAGGGAGAGAGAGAGAGGGAAGCAGGCTCCACGCTGAGCAGAGAGCCCGATGCGGAACTCGATCCCAGGATCTTGAGATCATGACCTGAGCCGAAGGCAGCGGCTTAACCCACTGAGCCACCCAGGTGCCCTCCATTGTTGTTTTACCCTCCATCTTCCCCACTCTATTTCATATACCTAACAAGATACCTTGTGTTGTTTCCAGCAAAGTAAAATTTGGCCTGTTTTACTTTACAGAAACAGAAACACAAATCAGTTAATTAAAAAACTGGATTCAATGTGCCTGAGACTACAAAATACTAGAGAACACAAATAAAAAAGAGAGGCCCTGCTTTCTGGAGCTCACTGTAGAAGTAATAAGTGAGGATGTTTTAGTTCAAAAACACAGATACTTCTGAAAATAGTTCTGTGTTATCAACAGGTTTCTGGTCTCTCTTTTACATTACAAACACAATCCATACAAACATACCTACTTGAAACACCATGCTATCTTGGACACACAAATTTTAAAATCACAACAAAAATAGGGGTCTAACTTACCATCATTTTTTCAAAGAGATCCAGTACTTCCTTTTCTGACAAATTCAAAGATCGTTCATCATACAATGGCTGAGCTGCTGGAAACTCACTCATAGTAACTTGAGAATCAATAGGATGTTGAATAAGAGGTTTTTCTTTTTTGACAGTAGATTTTCTAAAACTTGTAATCCGGTCACGCTACAAAGAAAAACATAAGAAACTCTAAGAAAGGAACCCAGAATCACAAATACAAAGTACTGAAACATCAAAATAGCACTTAATACAAGAAACATCAAAATAGCACTTAGTATAATATGTATCATTAGTGTCTTTTGACAAACTCTTAAGCAACAAGCTCCAGTTAGAGATTGTACAGTTTTGAAAATTTGTAGTAGTTCTTCAGTCTCAGAAGTCTGAGGTGTGAAAAGCATTTCTCAAAAGTAAACCTTAGTCCCTTATTTCTGTTTCACACAGTAAGTAGGTAAAAAAAAAAAAAAAAAATCCTGCATTAAGGTCACGTGGTTGTTTAGGGGAGAATATAGCTTTGAACTATGAGAAATAAAGAAAGGAAATATAAACAGCCCCAATGTTCAATTCTAAGAGGTAAATTACAACATTTCTCTCTTCGAAGTGCCAAAAATTGTGACAAGTATCTATGGATACTTTGTCAGCATAGCGGTTGGGTATAATAGTTAAGGACATAGATTCTGAAGCCAGACTGGGTTTGAATGTGCCCTTTACTAACTGAGGAACCCTGTGTAAATTATGCTTCCTAATCTCTAAAATATGTATAGCAAGTGGCATCTGGGTGGTTCTTTCAGGTAAGCATCTGACTTTTAATATCCGCTCAGGTCATCATCTAGTAGGGATCATGAGATCAAGCCCCACCCACACAGGGCTCTATGCTCAGTGGGGAATCTGCTTGAGATTTTCTCTTTCTCTAAAATAAATACATAAAGTCTTTAAAATACAGATAACAAGTACCTATACCACAGAGTTATACTGAGATTAAAATAAGTTGATATGTTTAATGTACTTCTCTGCTATTTATTATAATTGTTGCTGTTACTATGACTGCCCTTTTTTTCCCTGAAAATAGAGAATAACAAGACATCACCTTTTCCATTTAATGGCAATGTTAACGCATACAGAATTATCTTATTCCTACAACTACTATTATGAAGAACTTCAGGATATTGACTCTGAAACTTTGGTTCCATGCACAATCTCTAATAATTAGCTTGCTATTTCACATAAAGTATATTAATGAGTCCAGGTACATATGAACATCCCAATCTGTTTTAAACCACAAAACACTAGACCTCAAAAATTAGTAATGTCCATAAAACTGAATGCAATTCAGTTTTATTCTGGTTTCTGTTAGAAAGCACATGCATACCATCAACTCATGTTAAACAAGCACACATGTTAGATGTGAGAACAGTAATCTTCCTGCCATGTTACTGAGTCCTTATAAATTATTTCAAATATTTTAATTATTACAAACTGCATCACAGAAGTTATTACAACTACTTAATTTTCTGTTGACTCCCCCCATAAAAAGAACACACTTTTAATTTTGATTCCAGGAACCCTTTTTTTTTTAATTAAAAGCTGTATTTTTAAAGAAATATGAGCAGTTTTATGCAGCTTATTTAGGATTACAAAAATGATTTCAGTACATGGTTTCATACAAAGAGATTATATAAATCATAGTGTTTTAGAGCTGGGAAGAAATTTGAAAAATCATCTAGACCCTCTCATTTCACAGAAAAAGTGACTCACTAAATTTGTAAGTCCTGGTTCCAATCCCAATGTTCACATTAAGATTTATTTCTTCAAATTATCCTGAACTATATTCTAATTTTCTTTTAACTCTTAGAGGAAAATAAAGTTGGTTTAGGTATGTATTACATTTTCAAACAACTCTATTAAGTAATCCCAAATAAGCTTAAGTACATATTCAACAGTCAAATTTCACTAAAAAAATATGGTGGACATAAAAGCATTTAAATATGTAATTTACCATTAAATCAATGTTTTTCTGTTCCTGTTACTTCATGTCACTTTTGTAGTGCTAGATTGTAACTGAGTAGCATTATTTACATATATACTTGATCTTCCATTATGCCCTTCATTTCTATCTAGATAATACTGCTTTCGGCTATACTCTAATAAGAAAACGAAGTTAAGCTACACAATTTTATCTTCTTGAATCACTAATGTTTTACATTATTTGTAATTTCACAAAGAAAAAAAATGGACACTGCTTAAAATACTGTATTTTAAAAGTTTAGCTATAAAAGGGCACTCTTAAAAGTTAAGCCCATAACTTTTAATAAGATTTACTATGATAGCCTTAGCTCAAAATATTTAAGAATTTTAATTTTAACAGCATATAGCTGACATGATTAACTTACTTTCCTTTCTACATTAATTTTCCCCAATATTGACATTAATCTTTTACTTATTCACAGTTTCCTTGGCTATCATAGGAGAAAAACGTCTGTATTTTCCAGAGTTAGATTTATATACAGACAAAAAAAATTCTGGTTAAGGTATATAGTAGGATAAAATCAAAATTTTACTGAGTTCTCTGATAATTCTTTACTTTAAGATCCAAAAAAACAAAAGAATCTCTTAAGAAGTCTTCCATTCTACTGTACTTTTAAACATCTATATATATCTTACATACATGAATGCTTTAATGTCCACCCACTTTAGTTAAAAAAGGCAACATGCACAAGTAACATAACATGCTACTAAGACAACCTTACCACATCATCTGCCAAAGTTTTTATTTGAATGTTCTATTAAAACCAAAAGGGGAAAAAAAAAAACCTGTCAGATAAGAGAATTCATAGATCAAACAAATTAATAATTGAATGATACCCCATTGATTTTATTAATTATAACTAATCAAAAAGAACTAGCAACTTTGAATATATAACCAAATACATTTTTTACAAGAGGAAAAAAAAACACTCTTTAAGGATTAAAAATGAAGATTTGGATGGGGGTGTGTACTTGTTTTTAAAGATGACTTGCAGAGTCCCAAAGTCAGATCTGGATCAGACATCATTACCATAGTGCTCAAACATGATAAAAGAAATTGCAAAGTGTTAAGTCCTTTCAAGTTTTTTCAAAGTTTTAGAATGAATCATATATATGAAATAAATAAATTTTTAAAAATGGAAAAAATGTCACATTTAATATAAATGAAATAAATGAAACAGCTGTGTCTAAAATCCAGTTACATCTGATAATTAAAGGACATCTTCAAAATATACTAGAAAAAACTGAATTAACAGATTCTGTTAATCTATGTCCATTTCTCAAAAATTCCAAAACATGTTTTTTCCATGTGGTTTTCTACTTCTGCTGAAAAGCTTAAAATGGTATATCCTAGTTAGTAAAAGAAAGTGGCTAATAAAAGCTACCATACAACAAAATGGGCACCACTATTTGAAGAATTAGGGTACAGCAATGCTAAAGTAATAAAGCAATTATTACAGTAAAGTAAACAAAGAAATAATAATTAGTAATCTTCCATGATTGAGAAGGTAATTCAAGATCTTACAATAACATATGATCAGCATGAAGGGCAATTATTATAAGTACGCTGAAATTCTAATTAAAAATTGTGATTTGGGGGCACAGTTGTTAAGCATCTGCCTTCAGCTCAGAATCGAGCCCCACATCTGGCTAACTACTCAGCGGGAAGCCTGCTTCTCCTTCTCCCACTCCCCTCTGCTTGTATTCCCTTTCTCGCTGTCTCTCTCTCTCTCTCTCTGTGTCAAATAAATGAGTAAAATCTTTAAAAAATAATAAAATAATAAAAATTGTGGTTAGGGAGGAAAGAGATTTTTAAAAATCACCAGTTGAGATTTAAAAATAAACTTTCTGCCACATCCTACACATTTATGTCTTATAACAGAAGCTGAGGGGCGCCTGGGTGGCTCAGTGGGTTTAGCCTCTGCCTTCGGCTCAGGTCATGATCCCAGGGTCCTGGGATCGAGCCCCGCATCAGGCTCTCTGCTCAGCGGGGAGCCTGCTTCCCTATCTCTCTCTCTGCCTGCCTCTCTGCCTATTTGTGATCTCTGTCAAATAAATAAAATCTTTAAAAAAATTAACAGAAGCTGAATGATGTACACCAACTTAGTCAAGCTTGCTCACATCCCTTTTTACTAAAAGGGATATTAGTACTCGTAGCCGAGTACTTCCCAAATTTGGGAAAGGAAACAGAATTCATGTCCTAGAGTCAGAGAGAACAATCCCCAAGATGAAGGAGAACAGACCAATGCCCGGGCATGTAATAGTGAACCCTGTGAATCTTAATACCAGGGAAACCATCTTAAGGGCAGGTAGGAGAAAGAGATTCCTTATCTACAAAGCGAGGAACATCAGAACAACCTCAGACCTGTCCAGTGAGATCTGGCAAGCCAGAAAGGGCTAGGAAGACATATTCAGGATACTAAATGAGAAGAACCAAAAATTCTTTATCCAGCAAGGCTGTCATTCAGAATGGATGGAGTGATAAGGAGCTTCCAGGATCAGCAGAGATTAACAGAATATGTGACCACTAACACGGTCCTGCAAGAAATATTAAGGGGGGGTTCCATAAAAGGAGAAAGAACCCCATGGGTGATATAAAACAGAAACATACAAAGGTGAACCACAGAAACAGGACTTCACAGACAACATGATGACAATAAAATCCCATCTTTCAATAATCACTTTCAACGTGAACAGCCTAAATGCTCCCATAAAACGGCACACGGTTGCAGACTGGATTAAAAGACAGGACCGATCCATATGAGGTCTACAAGAGATTCATTGTGAACCTAGGGATACATCCAGACTGGAAGTAAAAGGATGCAGAATCATCTTTCATGCCAAAGGACCGCAAAAGAAAACCGAGGTAGCAATGCTCATATCAGACAAATTAGATATTAATGTAAAGACTGTAGTCAGATACAGAGGGACACTTTATCATTCTTAAAGCTTCTATTCAACAAGAGGATCTAACAACTATAAATATCTATACCCCCAACATTGGAACAGCCAACTACATAAGCAAACTATTAATCAAAATACAGACATATTGATAATAATACATTAATTGTAAGGGACCTTAACATTCCACTCTCAGCAAAAGACAGATCATCTAAGCAGAAAATCAACAAGGAAACAAGAGCTTTGAATGACACATTGGACCAGATGGACCTCATAGATAAATACAGAACAGTCCACCCAAAAAATAGCAGAATACTCATTCTGCTCAAGCACACATGGAACTTTGTCCAAAATAGACCACATGCTCGGTCACGAATCAGGTTTCAACCGATACCAAAAGACAGATTATTCCCTGCGCATTCTCAGACCGCAATACTATGAAACTGGAACTCAATCACAAGAAAACATTTGAAAGAAACTGAAATAGTTCAAGCTAAAGACCATCCTCGTCAAGAATGTTTTGGTCGGGGCGCCTGGGTGGCTCAGTGGGTTGAGCCGCTGCCTTCGGCTCAGGTCATGATCTCAGGGTCCTGGGATCGAGTCCCGCATCGGGCTCTCTGCTCGGCAGGGAGCCTGCTTCCTCCTCTCTCTCTCTGCCTGCCTCTCTGCCTGCTTGTGATCTCTCTCTGTCAAATAAATAAATAAAATCTTTAAAAAAAAAAATTAAAAAAAAAAAGAATGTTTTGGTCAAGCAGGAAATCAAAGAACTTAATCAATCCACTGAAACCAATGAGAACGAAGACATATCAGGCCAAAATCTATGGGATATGGCAAAGGCGGTACTAATACATAGCCATCCAAGCCTCACCCAAAAAAACAGAAAAATTCCAAATATACAAACTATCTTCATACCTTCAAGATCTGGAGAAATCAATTACAAATTAAACCAAACCCACACACAGGAAGAGAAATAATTAAAATTAGAGAGATCAATGAATTATATACCAGAAATACATTAGAACACATCAACGAATCTAGAAGCTGGTTCTTTGAAACAGTCAATAAGATTGATAATCCACTGGCCAGACTTATCCAAAAGAAAAAAGAAAGGATCCAAATTAATAAAATTATGAATGAAAGGGGGGGAGATCACAACTAACACCAAGGAAATAGAAAAAGTCATCAGAAATTATTATCAATAGCAATATGCCAATAAGTTAAGCAACCTAAACGAAACGGATACATTCCTGGAAATCTATAAACTTCCAAGACAGAAAAAGGAAGAAACTGGCAACCTGAACAGACCAATAACCAGTAACGAGACTGAAGCAGTGATCAAAAACCTCCCAAAAAACAAGAGTCCACAACCGGATGGATTCCCTGGGAAATTCTACCAAACATTCAAAGAAGAAATAACACTATTCTCCTGAAGCTGTTTCAAGAAACAGAAACAGACGGAAAACTTCCAGACTCTTTCTATGCTGCCAGCATTACCTTGATCCCCAAACCAGGCAAAGACCCCATCTAAAAGGAGAACTTCAGACCAATACGATGCCAAAATTCTTACCAATACCTACCTAACAGGATCCAACAATACATTTAAAGGATTATCCACCACAACCAGGTGGGATTTATCCCGGGGATGCAAGGATGATTCAACATTTGCAAATCACTCAATGTGATAGAACAAATTCATAAGAGAAGAGAGAAGAACTACATGGTCCTCTCAACTGATACAGAAAAAGCATTTAACAAAATACAGCATCCTTTCCCGCCTTTCATGGTTAAAACTCTTCAGAGTATAGGGAAAGAGGGGAATTTCCTCAATTTCATAAAATCTATCTATGAAAAACCCACAGTGAGTATCATTCTCAATGGGGAAAAGCTGAGTCTTTTCCTTAAAATCAGGAACACGACAAGGATGCCCACTCTCACGACTATTACTCAACATAGTACTAGAAGTCCTACCAACAGCAATGAGACAACAAAGAAATAAACGGTATTCAAATTGGCAAAGAAAAAGTCAAACTCTTTCTCTTCGCGAATGGCATGATACTTCATGGGGAAAACCAAAAAAACTCCACCCCCAAATTATTAGAACTCATACAGCAATTCAGTAATGTGGCATGATACAAAATCAGTGCACAGAAATGCATCTGTTGCTTTCTTATACACTAGGCATCGGTTGCTTTCTTCTACACTAACAATGAAAATGTAAAAAGAGAAATTAGAGAAATGATTCCATTTACAACAGCATCAAAAACTGTAAGATACCTTGGAATAAACCTAACCAAAGAGGTGAAGGATCTATATACTCAAGGACTATGGAACATTCATGAAATAAATTGAAGACGACACAAAAAGATGGAAAAACTCTCCATGCTCATGGATCAGAAGAATAAACATTGTTAAAATGTCTATGCGGCCCAGAGCTATCTGTACTTTCAACACCATCCCAATCAAAATACCATCAGCATTTTTCAAAGCGCTGGAACAAACAATCCTAAAATTTGTATGGAACCAGAAAAGACCCCTAATCACCAAAGAATTGTTGAAAAAGAAAAACAAAGCTGGGGGCCTCGTGTTGCCTGATTTCAAGCTATATTATAAAACTGTGATCACCAAGACAGCCTGGTACTGGCACAAAAACAGACACACAGATCAAAGGAACAGAATACAGAGTCCAGATATGGACCCACAACTCTATGGTCAAATAATCGTCAACAAAGCAGGAAAAAAATATCTGATGGAAAAAGACAGTCTCTTAATAAATGGTGCTGGGAAAACTGGTGAGCTATATACAGAAGAATGAAACTCGACCATCCTCTTACACCATACATGAGGATAAACTCAAAAAGGATGAATGACCTCAATGTGAAAACAGGAATCCATCAAAATCCTAGAGGAGAACATAGGTAGTAACCTCTTCAACATCAGCCACACCAACTTCTTTCAAGACAGGTCTCCAAAGTCAAGAAAACAAAAGCAAAAATGAACTTTGGGACTTCAGCAAGATAAAAGACTTCTGCACAGCAAAGGAAACAGTCAACAAAACAAAGAGGCAATGCAAGGAATGGGAGAAGATATTTGCAAATGACACAACAGACAATGGGTTGATATCCAAGATTTATAAAGAACTTCCCAAACTCAACACCTCAAAAACAAACAATCTAGTCAAAAAATTGGCAGAAGACATGAACAGACACTTCTCCAAAGAAGACATACAAATGGCTAATAGAAACATGAAAAAATATTCATCATCATTAGCCATCAGGGAGATTCAAATCAAAACCACATTGAGATACCACCACCTTACACCAGTTAGAATGGCAAAAAATTGACAAGGCAAGAAACAACAAATGTTGGCGAGGATGTGGAGAAAGGGGAACCCTCTTACAATGTTGGCAGGTGCAGCCACTTTAGAAAACGATGTGGAGGTTCCTCAAAAAATTAAAAATAGAGCTACCCTATGACCTGGAGATTGCACTACTGGGTATTTACCCCAAAGGTACAGATGTCATGAAAAGAAGGGCCATATGCACCCTAATGTTCATAGCAGCAATGGCCACAAAAGCCAAACTGTGGGAAGACCAGAGATGCCCTTCAACAGAAAAACTGATAAAGAAGATGTAGTCCCTATCTACAACAGAGTATTACTCAGCCATCAGAAAGGATGAATACCCAACTTTTGCATCAACATGGATGGGACTGGAGGAGATTATGCTAAGTAAGTCATGCAGAGAAAGTCAATTATTATATGGTTTCACTTATTTGTGAAACATAAGCAGTAGCATGGAGGACACTATTCTTTCTAGTGGAAAAATGAAGGGGGGAATCGGAGGGGGAGACAAACCATGAGACACTATGGATACTGGGAATTAAACTGTGGGTTTTAGAGGGGTGGGAGGCTAGAGGGATGGGTTAGCCCGGTGATGAGTATTAAGGAGAGCATGTACTGCATGGAGCACTGGGTGCTATACGCAAACAGTGAATCCTGGAACACTACGTCAAAAACTAATGATATATTGTATGGTGACTAACATAATTTCCAAATATAAAATAAAAAAGAAAACAATGAAAATTAAAAAACTTTCCAACAGCTCTCTAATTTCACTACAAGTGTAAGTCAAAATCCTTACAATGGCCTACCAGGTGCTCCTGATCTGTACACCCTCCAGATCCCTCTGACCTCATCTCCTATTACTGCCCCTTTAATTCCTTCAGTTCAGTCACAGTGACCACCTCACTGTTCTTCAATAATGTAATCAGTCACGTGCACTGACTCTTCACTCTGCTGGCAATGACCTTTTCTATTTTCATATTCTTTCTTCCATAATCTCTCCTTTCAGAATTTTTGCTTAGTGAGACCCAATCTGTCCATTCTATTCAAGTGGAAACAACGAGATTAGAAGGTGGCAGTGGAGTAGAGGACCCTAGGCTTGCCTTGTCCAATTAACACCACTAGGTAACTATCAAATCATCTCAATACTCCAGAAATTGACTCCAAACTGGCAGAATAAAATATAACTAAAGGAAGACAGGAGGCCACATCAAAGAAAGCAGGAAGTGCAGAAACAAAGTATGGGAGAGAAAAAGATCTTAACCACTGCAGTGGCAAGGGAGCTGTGTTCTCAGAGAAAGGCAGGAGACAGACTCACATGTAGGAGAGCACATGGGGAAAACAATTCCCTCTAACAACTGGCTTGGAATGTGAGAGGAGCCAAACTTCAATTTCATGACTTCTGACAAGCAATAGTGCTTAAAGCCTGGAGTTTTAAATGTCAGTGGGCTTAGCTGAGATAGAGCTCCAAGGGCATTGGGGTTGCTCTTGGGAGAGAAAGCAGACAAAAGACCTAGAGACACACAGCATGGAAACAGCAATCTGAAGACCAACTAGGGCACATGGTGGGGAGGTTATGTGTTCATTTTAGAATGCATCCCAGAGAGGCAGCATTCACAAAGGGACCCTTTAGGAACAAAAAACTGCCAGATGCTATATCCCTCCACTGCCTAACTTCATAAGCACATGACCACCTGTGGGCACCAGCACAGTGGCAACACTCACTCACTAACTTACACCAAACCCTGCCCAACATACCCCGGCAGAATCACACTTACGGAAGTGCCAGTTTCACTGGTCTCAGACCAAGGCACACCTAGTCAAATGCCCACATTCAGTCCAGGGACCAAACACTGTTCAAAACAGACCAAGACAGTCTCTGTAGACAACTGGCCCAAAAGATAAAGTGACCATCACAAAATAGCACAGTATATGCAGCACACATTGAAGACAGTCAATGCCAGAAACGTAAGGCTCTGGGAAATAAGGGAAACCACACAGCAGGACACTACAGAACCTCTTCTTCATAAGGCCATTACCCACAAGAACAAGAAATTTAGTTGACTTTCCTAAAACAACAAAACTAAAAGACAACCTACTAATGGGAGAAGGTATTTGCAAATGATATATCCAGTAAGGGGTTAATATCCAAACTATATAAAGAACTGATACAAATCAACACTCAAAAAACAAACAATCCAATTTAAAAATGGGCAAAAGTCATGAACAGACATTTCTCCAAGAATGACATCCAGTTGGCCAACACACACATGAAAAGATGCTCACCATCAACTCATCATCAGGGAAATGCAAATCAAAACTCCAATGAGATATCACCTCACACCTGTGAGAATGGCTCCAATTAACACCACAGGAAACAACAGATTTGGCAAGAATGTGGAGAAAGGAGAACCCTCTTACACTGCTGGTGGGAGTGCAAACTGGGGTAGACACTGTGGAAAAGAGTATGGAAGTTCCTCAAAAAGTTAAAAATAGAACTGCCTTCCCATCTAGCAATTAAACTACTACAGTTTTACCCAAAGGACACAAAAATGTTAATTCAAAGGGATAAAAGCAGGACACCCAGGTGGCTCAGTTGGTTAGGTCATGATGCCAGAGTCCTGGGATCAAGTCCTGCATGGGGCTCATTGCCCAGCAGGGAGCCTGGTTCTCCCTCTGCCTCTGCCCCACCCCCTGCTTGTGCACATGCACACATGTGCTCTCTCTCTGCTCTAACAAATAAATAAATAAAAGCTTTTTTTAAAAAAGGATACATGCACCCTGATGTTTACAGTGGCATTATTTACAACAGCTAAATTATGGAAGCATCCCAGTATCCAATAATAGATGAGTGGACAAAGGAGTTGTGATACACACACACACACACACACACACACACACACACACACACTGGAATACTACTCAGCCATAAAAACAAAGAAATCTTGCCATTTACAATGACATGGATGGAGCTAGGGAGTATAATGCTAAGCAAAGAAGTCAGAGAAAGACAAACACCATATTATTTCACACATAAATGTAACTTAAGAAACAAAGCAAATAAGCAAAGGAAAAGAGAGAGAGAGAGAGAGAGAGAGAGAGAGAGACAAACCAAGAAACAGACTCTTAACTATAGAGAACAAATTGATGGTTACCAGAGGGGAGGTGGGGGGAGGTGGGTAAAATAAGTGAAGGGCATTAAAAATACGCTTATGATGAGCACTGAGCAGTATATAGAATTGCTGAATCACTATCCTGTACACCTAAAATGAATGTAACATTGTACATTAACTATACTTGAATTTAAAAAAGACACATTTGTAAAAATGACAAAATAATTTGATTCACAAAATATATATATATATATAAAACCCTCCTTCAGAATACATTAAATAATAAAATAAATTATTGGGTAAGTTACAATTAAATTATCTTCAATAGAAAAAATTATTTCCACCTCACAACTGTCTTTATAAATTAGTCAAAAAAGAAACATACAAAAGGAGTTGAGAATAGCAAAAACCACCAGCAAAAGAAACATTTCAGGGAACTATAAAGAGCTGTTTGACAACATTTTTATGTAAACTATGTAAACATTTTATGTAAACTTATGTAAACAGGCATTTTTATGTAAACTAAACTTAAAACATATTTTTAAATGGTTGTATTAAAGTGCATTTTCATCTATACTTGTGGTGAGCATAACATAACAAAGAAACTGAATCACTATGTTGTACACCTGAAAATATTATATGTCAACTATGCTCAGCTAAAACAATTTTTTAAAGATTATCTAGGGCACCTGGGTGGCTCAGCTAAGGGGTTTAAACCATGCCTTCAGCTCAGATCATGATCCCAAGGGTCCTGGGATCAAGCCCCGAGTCAGGCTCCCTGCTCAGCTATGAGCCTGCTTCTCCCTCTACCCTCTGCCTGCCACTGCCCTTGCTTGTGCTCTCTCTCCCTCCCTCTCTCTCTCTCTCCCCCTTTCTGTCAAATAAATAAGTCTTTAAGGGAAAAAAAAGGTTATCTGAAAATTTTTTTTCATTCATAATGATGTTCTATAAAGACAAGCTCTCAAATTTTATCTGAATGTGATTTATATAGGTACATCCATCTCTCACACATGACATGTAAGCAGACATTATAGATTTTAACCCTGTGTACAAACTATAGAGCTATTATACAGTTAAAAAAATTTTAAACAAAAATGGCCCAAAATAAACCTTTATTAGAGTCACACCCCTGAATTAAAAGCACTGATTGAAGTCATTTTAGTAAGCTTTTATTGTGCAAATCAAATGGTAATAGTCATTAGGACGAGGGAATACTGCACAAATAAGTATGGTGACCATATATTTCCATTAAAATCAACTCTAGAAAAGCAGTAAGCTTGCACTTAGTCAAACAATTAGAGTTTATTAAACTTCACTTGTGATACTTCACTTGTGTTATGTTAAATGCAACTTAACAGTTATGTTAAATATAACTTACTACAGTATTATGAGTATTGTATAATTATAAAATTATCACTCCAGAGTCTCAACCCCGAAAGAGAAATGGCCGATTTACTTATAAGCCCTAATGCTGAAGTTCTGATTGAAATGCAAGATTCATTATTGCAAGAAAATTAAGTTTTAATTTTCTTAATCAAACAGAAATTAACAAAGATAGCAATATGTAAAGATTCAACTCTTATGGTTGTTACATGGTAATACAATGTTGTATAAACACTGCACAATTACTCCCACAGAAAGAGGAAAACTAAACTGTGTATAATTCAAAAGTCTCACCACCAACTAAAAAACTTAGTCACACAAATTGACCACTTTCTTCTCTTTTAAATAAATAAGTCAGACATCGCAATAAAAAATGAAGGGTCAGTTATTTACCTGGCTCTAAGTTTCTTGCTTAGAAGGGCAATACGACACAGAAAACCATATTTGGTTCAACTGAATGAATATTTGAGCTTTTTCTATGCACCTATTCAGTGCTGAGCACTAGGAATACAATCATGAACAAGATAAACATGCATTATTCCTTCATGGACCTTGTAATCTAGTTGAAGATGAGATCCATGAAAGATCATAAAAGAGAAATTCTGAGAGCTCTAACAGGGCAGTACCCTAAAATAACCTCCATTTACTTTTCAGAGTAGTAGGGCCCTTAAGTTAGGCCATCTGTATCAATCAGGGTTTGATTTCTCTAGACGAAATTTCTGCCAAATACCTATTCAGATCAGTAGCAGTAACAGAAGGAAGTACTCGTCAAAGGCCTGCCTTTTATTTTTCAGATCCTGTACTCACTCTAAACTTTTAAAAACCAGTTAAGACCAATCAAGGTAATTCAAGGCCATTTAACCATCTCTAAACCAAAATGAACATTTAGTTCAGGCATCAAATTCTTTATTACAAAGACTTTTTTTGGAGGGGTGTCTGGGTGGTTAATCAGTTTAGTGTCCAATTCTTGATTTCTGTTGAAGTCATGATCTCAATGATCCTGAGATCCAGCTCTGAGGTCAGCCTCTGAGCTCACTGTGGAGTTTGTTTGTCCCTCTACCTCTGCTCCTCCCCCTGCTCGCTCGTGCTCGCACTCTCTCTCTCTCTCTCTCTCTCTGAGCTCACTGTGGAGTCTACTTATCCCTCTCCCTCTGCTCCTCCCCCTGCTCTCTCTCTCATAAATTAAAAATCTTTTAAAAAGCTTTTTTTTTAGTAGAGTACCTTTCAGTTGTATTTATTTTACCAAGAAAGCTAAATCTATTCTGATTTTTAGAACTGAGATCAATGTAGAAGTTTTAATGCTAAGAAGATGAGAGGAAAACAAACTTTGGCTTTCAAAAATAACTGATTACTGCTTCTATTTAAAATTAATCCAAAATATTATTTCATCTTTCTAACAGTGTCATTTTCAGATGCATACATGTCATCTTAGGTATTGTAGTCTTTCACCATCATTAGCACTTAGGAATAGATGACAGGTTCATTTGGCAGTGTACTAGGTTTAAAGAGGATTTAAAGAGCCTTGGCCCTGCAGGACAAAAGCCTAGTAGTAGTTGAGATGAATAAGTAACAGTCATTAAGCTCCTATTCACCACTTTACTTTGCTGTTGTTAGCATCTCAAACTGTCCCTTTCATCATTTCAATAAAGCAATGCTTTTATATTTTTGCAACCATAGGGACATCATCTGAGAAGTACTGTCAAATCAAAAGCATCAAATTTTAACCCACGAGAATTCGTAACTATTACAAAATAAAATTCTTTCTACAATCTTTTATGACAAGAAAAAATTCCTTTAGGGATTTTCTTCTTAAGATGCTCTTTCAATTTATAATGAACAAAATGTGTATCTACCGGAAATCAAATAGGACACTGCAGCATTGGACTTCAGTTTTCTCCATTAAGCAAAAGACCATGTTACTTCACTGGATAAATTTCATAAAGCTGTCATACAAAATATGCTCAGTATTAAACTGTTTTGCTATGAACTTCAATCTTTAACTGCCAAGAGGAGTGACTATGATACAGGAATCCAGCAATCTCTTCCGTGTAACAACCATACCTAGCTTCACGACTAAGGGTGAAGCATTCAGGAAATACATGTTTGCCACTTAGGTATTAAAAAAAAATCACATAAATGAATTGGAGGAAATCATTTAGTACTTGAATTAATCAGAAACAACTGTAAGAATAATCTAGGTTTCTAAGACTAGTAACTTCTTCTGTAGGTATAGAAATAATTTTTTTTTGTTTTATACTAAACTATTTCAAATGGGAAATTTGTTTAGCATGAAAATTCATCTTTTAGTCTATGAATAAAAAGCAGCAGAGATGAAAGCTAGTTTTACACAAATATAAGTATTTCAAAACACAGCATAGCACCTTATACATAGTAGATACTCTGATGGCAATGAGTTAGCCAAGTAGGACTCAACATTTAATTTTTACCTTCTGTTTAAAAAAAAGAGAGAAATGCCTCAACCAAACATTAATATATTTGAGTACCCATTATAGGCCCAGCAATGTATGGCACATACATGTATAAGATATGATTCTGCCCTTAAGTCCTCTACTGTCTAATAAGAATGAAATCTAAACACATATAAACAAATGCTAAATTGTGAGATTCTAAGGTATGTCACCCCCCCACCCCAAGCACTATCACATGTCCTATCCTATTATCTTCACAGCATTAACCAATATGTGAAATATCTTGTACACTTATTTGTGTCTTATTTTCTAGGAAACAAACCCCTAACAGCAGGGACCTTATTTTACCTGTCTTACTCACTTTTGGATCTCTAACACTTAGAGCAGTAGCTGGCACGTAACACCTACTCAAATATTTGGTGAATAAATTGAGTACAATAGGAATTCAGAGAAGAAATACATAAATGTAGCTTCATTTAGAAACTATAAAGAACTGTACCCTAATTGTTGGGTAGGATTTAAATAGCCAGTAAGAGGGGACAAGAAGGAAGTTAGGAAGAAGAAGGAGCATTAGCATTTTATTTTACCTTAGGGAAGCAGCCTTATGAAACACAGGGTTGACGTTGAAGGGTATTAAATTCTGAACATGTATGGTGGGGATGGATTAAAGATAATCTTGAAAACCCAAGGGAGTAGTATGGCCTTAAGTCTCACAACTACTGAGACTTCTTACGATTTCCTGATTCAGAGATAGACATGGAGAAGGCAGTAGTTTAGAAAGATGACTTTAGGTAGTGTAAGTCCACAATCTGCTATCTGAAACCCTTAAAGCCAGATGTGTTTTGGAATTTAGAGTAAAATTGTAGAAAGGAATACAGTATGTGTTCCATAATATAACAAAATACAGCCAGCAGGATCTAGTGTAGCACCCCAAATCAAATGCATTCATGGTTAACAGTGAAACGTGAATATTCCACAAACAGGACAGACAGATAAAGACTACATATAGCTTCAAGTTGGGTCAGGTTTTGTGGCTGAATGAGAAAATTCTGTTTCCAGAGCTTTCAGATTTTTGAATTTCAGAGCAAGGTTGTAAGCTGTAATATTCAGAATAGAAGAGAGCAAGAATCAAAGGCTAAAAACGTAGCTTGCAGAGATAAGCAAGTTGGGTCTATTCTACCTAAATACTAGTTACAATTCAATGAGCATTTATTATGTGCCAGGCACTATGCTAAGAGCTTTATATGCATTGCCTCATTTAAACCCTCACAGCAATCCTACTATATAGGAATCTACTGACCCATTTTACAGGCTAAGTAATCAAGTTTCACAGTCATTAAGTCATTTGCCTAAAGTCACAAAGATAATAAATTACACAGTTAGGATTAGTATTTAGATCTGAGTAGAATCCAAGCTCTAAAACATCTACCTACATGCTGAAGTCAGTCCACAAGAGTCTTCATCCATATAACAATACTAGTTAGCGCTCAAGTTCTTTTTCAATCTCGGCCTTTCTATGTACACTTTGCTCTACTGAAAGTACTCACCCCATGCCCCCTTGTTCACCTAGCCATCTCCTATCTCTGCTCAGATCAGATTACAGTCGATCCTGTGATAGTCTCCCATGGTTCCTAACTTCTCCTTTTGTAACACATTTCAATTATCAAATTATAATTTCTTCTCAATGACAGTCTTCCTTGTTATACTGTACATTCACTGTAGTAAAGATTAGTCTCTCTTGGTCCAAACTGTGTTCTCAGTTTTGTGTACTACTTCCAGCACACAGTTAGCACTCAAACTTGTCATGATTGATTGAATTGGAGATAGTAGGAGAGAGACAGACACCAAGAGCGAGATCCAGTTGTGAGGTGATAAGAGCTAACTAGGATGGTAGCAACAGAAATAGAGAAGACAGTTGCTATATATAATTTTATTTAAAATTATGCTTATTATTGAAACAATGTACCCAGACATGTGCCTGTTGTTTGTATTAAATAGGGTGATTTAATATCTATTGTTGTGCTTACCATCTTTTTTTTTTAAGATTTTATTTATTTATTTGACAGAGAGAAAGAGAGAGAGAGAGATCACAAGTAGACCAAGAGGCAGGGGGAAGCAGGCTCCCCGCTGAGCAGAGAGCCTGATGTGGGGCTCAATCCTGGGACCCTGATCATAACTTGAGCCCAAGGCAGTGGCTTAACCCACTGAGCCACCCAGGTGCCCCTGTGCTTACCATCTTTATAACACACAAATAACCTCTAAATGGCTATGATTATTATTCTGGAGATACCTCACCACACAATGACTTAAATAACCACATCATTTAGTTTTCTGATGTAGCTGTAAAATTAATCTGACAAAACAAAATGATTCACTCCTTTAAAGATTTAAGAGTATAAATCACCTAAAATTGAAAATTATTCCTGAGTTCTGAATAAGGTATTATTATAACACATTTTTGGTAGAAAAAGGTATATATAAAAAAAAAATCAACCAATGATTTAATTTCACTATTAGTACTTTTAACTGCTATTCTTGAATTTGCAAATAATTACCAATCCACGGAACAGCTGGAGTCTAAAAGTCCATTTATATAGCAGTTATTTAGCTCCTGGAACACGTTCCCAAATATGCAACCAGTAAAAATGGTTTCCAAAGTAAAAGCAGACAACCATCTCCCCATGGAAAACAAAAACAGCTTGTTTAAACTCATACAGGAAGAACTTGTTTAAATAACTAAATATTGGGGCACACCTGGGTGGCTCAGTCAGTTAAACGTCTTACTGCTGATTTTGGCTCAGGTCATGTTCACAGGGTCATGAGATGGAGAGGCGCTGTGCGGGCTGTGGAGCCTGCCTGGGATTCTCTTTCCCCGCTCTGCCCCTTCCTCCCTATAATTAATTAATTAATTAACAAATATTTAACACTGAAAAGCTTAAGCAAAGAATGATTACGGTAGGCAAAAATGACTTCAAATTAATCCCCACAACAAACCTATACTGTAGTTATTATTATTATCCCCATTTTACTGATAAGAAAAATGAGGGACACAGAGGTTAAACAAAACCATTTTATAATACTCTCTGACCGGTATGCAGTATCACCATGCCAGCTAAAAATATACTTTCACAAAGTAATTAGCAAAGATAGGACCGTGATATGATATGATCCATCAATAGCACAAACAGACGCATCTCAACATATTCAATAATTCCCTTGGTTGAAAACCAAGAAAAGCTTCAACCTGACATCTTAGACCATTGACATAGCTTACTTTCAGAGTTAGAGTAAGAGCTACAGAGCTCAGAGGTCATGTACCTCTCAGATCACTCACATGAACTTGTCTATAAAAGCTACTGAATTAATTTTCTGACACCAATAACACACAGATCTTTCCAGGCACCCGACCAACTATAAAATACAAAATCATAAGTGACAAAACATACTCTCAAGAGCATATACTAGATTTTCCCATGATATTTGTATTTTTAAAATACAGAAGGAAAATGCCATCAAATAAATGTCAATAAACTCTGTAAAATGAATTCTGTAAATGAAACTCTGTAAATGAATTCTGGATTTGCCCTAAAAATATTTATTCTCTTTATTTAAATTGCATTAAAAAATTAAGCACTCTCATCTTACAGAATAAATTCTATGACAAAGATTAAAAACTCCCCCCCACCAAAAAAAGATTAAAAACCTTCCCAATTTCTGCTTTCATCTACCTTAGTTATAGTAACACACAAAATCAGTATTTTAATTTAATCCTTAAAGGACTTTATGATTTCAACTTAAGTTTTCTGAGACAGCCAACAATGAAGAATTCATTCTTTTTGTCCTAGCTTTGTCAAACAGAAGCTTTCACTGAATTCCACAAAGGTAGAGCCAGAAACAGCCTTACTACATGCAATCAGGAGGGGGAAAACCAGTATAAAATTAGGTCATTCTGTAAAATATTACTATTCTCTACATCCAATATGTTTTAACTTAATCATTAAAAGGTAGCTTCAAGAGAAGAAAAAAATAAAAAAACCTAAGCTGAAATCAGAAAGGAAGGATACCTGGGTGGCTCAGTGGGTTAAGCCTCTGCCTTCAGCTCAGGTCATGAAGTTGGGGTCTTGCGATTGAGCCCCGCATCGGGCTCTCTGTTCAGCGGGGAGCCTAACTTCTCCCTCTCTCTCTCTGCCTGCCTCTCTGTCTACTTGTGATCTGTCTGTGAAATAAATAAAATCTTTTAAAAAAAAAGGAAATCAGAAAGGATTACTGCAAAAATATACATTTATAACTAGTAGTTTTTTATAAGCCCTCTAGAAGTATATTTATCATGAGTAAAATCTGTCAAATTTTTGTTTTCTGCCGATATCCGTATTGATGTGACCATACAGCCCAAATACAACATCTGCTCTTAGTGAATAGTTAATTGGATTTTCTTCTGCCTTCTCCTTTCCCTGCCACCAAGACCAATGAGAATGTTCCAACTTAAAGAACACTGGAGGTTATACTACTAAAATAATCCTTAAATTATATTATGTATTTAAATATCCTAAAATGGTTTATCTGAAGTTTTACAACGATCAATGATAGAAATAAATATCTTAAATATTTTGTGACAAGGTTAAACCTAGGTGGGTATTTAATAAAGAGACTGAGAAGTGTGCTCTCAATCTCTTCAAAAACAAGTGACTAAATTTTCCCCCACTTTGGTATATTTCTAGTAAAAATATATGCTTAACCTGGAGACTTTGACACGTGAACATAGAAGGATGAAATTTTCTTTTAAATTTTTATTTAAATTCCAGTTAGTTAACATACAGTGTAGTATTAGTTTCAGGTGTACAATATAGTGATTCAACACTTCCATTCAACCGCCAGTACTCAGCAGAACAAGTGTACTCCTTAATCAACACCTCTTTCACCTATTCCCCCAACCCACCTCAGAAGGATGAAATTTTGACGAAGACTAGAGATGTGATGTTATTAAACACCACAAAGGAAGATATATCACATAACCAGGAGAACAGTTAGGAGGAAAAATTTCAGGAAACTGGGAAAAACTAGACGTACACTGATTTTTATGAACTAACCAAGTTTGGTAAAGGAAGGAAGTGCCAAGTAACTACTGACCAAAACGAAAGGGAAACTGCCAGATTGAGGTTAAGATAATTGCGGGGTAGGCAACAGATAATATCTAAAACAAATAAGGTAAGACATGGTACTTCAAGCATATTATTTAGAGATAAGGAGAAAACAAAACAGTGAAAAGAGTTAAAATGGGTTGGCACTGGTAAACAACAACACTGGTGATAGAAATACATGGAGTAGGGGAAGATTACTCTTTATACAAGCCCTTCTGTATCACTGACTTTAAATATGTACATATATAGTACATATTTTGAGTACTTTGAGTATTTTGAGTAAAAAAATGATCAAAGAAAAGTAAGTTAAAACCAAGCTAGCGGAATTCTGAAAAGTAAAGGATGAAAAAATATATAAATAAAATCCACAAAAGCAGCAACAATAATACAAAGAACAAAACATCTGAAAAACAAGGCTGGAGACATGGTTGGTAGTCTTGAATAAGTCAAATGAAACAAAATTGCAACAAACAATATATAATGATTATAGAAATGATGACACATGGCAAACATGGGAGAGCCAGATTAGGGAGGTGATATGGCCAAACTCCCCAAAGAGTCAAGATTTGTACCCACTTCTACCATCCATTTTATAATCTCTTTGTAATAAACCTCCTTATTTAGCAGAGTTCAAAATTCTAAGGATATATTATCTAGCCAGATAATCACTTCAGTTTGCCAAGAATACTGTCCGTTTAGAGGTTTCAGGGGTTTTTTTGTTTTGTTTTGTTTTTACTGCAGACCTGTTCTCCATAAAAGGCTACCTTGATTATGTGCAAGAAGAGAAAATGCTGGGGGTGCCTGGGTGTCTCAATAGGTTGTATATGTCTTCCACTCATGTCATGATCTCAGGGTCCTGGGATCCAGCCCTGTGTCTAGGTTCTCTGTTCAGCGGGGAGTCTGTTTCTCCCTCTCCCTCTGCCCCTTCCCCCACCTCGTGTTCTCTCTCTCAAATAAATAAATAAATTCATTTTTTTAAAAAAGGAGGGGGAGAGAAAAAGAAAGTCTACTCTTCTCCCCCTCCTTAAAAAAAGAGAAAATGTTAGTAAATATTACAATGACATTTGAATAGACTATTACGTCTAAAACTAATCTAAATAAACACAGCAGTCAAGGAACTAAAAGAAAAAACAAGTTATTTCTGAAAGGGGGAAAAAGATGTCTCATCTTTTAAAAGATAAGACACATTGCGTTCCACCTTTATACACACTAGTCTCTGATAATGCACCCATTTAAATGTTCAGCTAGCACAGTAACACACATTCAATCATTTTGTTATCAGCAAAATATTTACCATATACACAAATTCT
This sequence comes from Mustela erminea, assembly GCF_009829155.1. Taxonomy (NCBI): domain Eukaryota; kingdom Metazoa; phylum Chordata; class Mammalia; order Carnivora; family Mustelidae; genus Mustela; species Mustela erminea. The sequence goes on along the minus strand of NC_045635.1, from coordinate 77,480,474 downwards.
AAAACTATTATCCTTACCAGTTGCTAACTTTCCCTCTTACCCTACAGCAAGCTATTGAGAGGAGGGAGCATGGGTAAGTGTGTGTGTGTGTGTGTGTGTGTGTGTGTGTGTGTGTGTGTGTTATTCAAATATTTACTAACACTAGCCTCTAAAATCAAGGCATTAATTCACACAATAGAATGAGATAAAAATGGAAATTCTGCTTTAAGCATCATAAGCAATCAACTTAAATTTAAAATCATCAGGAAGAACATGGCAAACAGGACAGTGGAGCAGTAACTTTCAGTAAGAATTGTGGTATGATACACACCTCCGCAAATGAACAGCAACCACCTGACTGTTCTACAAATGATCATAAAAAGACGTAAAGGGTTAGTGATTAAATATGTTATTTTTTGAGTAGAGCAGGGACAAAAAGTTCGTCCAGCAAACTCCCTATGAACAAATTGTTTTATTCATCCTAACCTGAAGGCTGAGCCAAATCTGAATAAACCTAGGTAGTTGAGTAGCAGTTCATCTACATTTGAATAGAACTACTGCAATACTGGAATGGTTCCACAAATCTCCCTATCAGACTTCACTGGTAAATAATACTTAGCAACCTCCCTACTAAAAATCCTACTAAAAATGAGAAATACAAAGACAAACGTTAAGGTACAAATAAATATACAGAATCCCTCAGGATTACCTAACAAAACCACAAATGTTCCAGAAAGTATATCCTTGGATATAATTCTTAAAAAGATCTGTGATTACAAGGCCTCATACTGAAATCATCCCCTACTTTATTTTTATTTTAGGTCTACAACATAAAATGTCGACACCCAATAGATGCCTTTATCTGTCATGGAGACAAGGTAACCATATATTAATATGTGATTAGTAAGATTTAAAGAATGAGAATACAATCTGCTTGACTACCATGGTTATTCGACAAACAATTTGGAGCATGTTGGTTCCTCAGATACCCAGAAGCGACAAAGAAAGGATGTTCTAACTAGAATTTCATTTTACAGCACAGAAAATGAGCCTTTACTATACAGCATTATACAGACCAGGAGGTGGTTACTGTTGTGGGAAACAAAGGCAGAAGAAAAAGTATTAAATTTCCTTACTACCTACAGTCCACTGCCAAGTCCTTGAAACAGGCAAAGTGACATTCCTCTAGGGACTCAGCTGCTTCAGTGTTACTACTTTGCTATGGGCAAAAGGCAATCTTAGCCGGACCCTCCAAGATCCTGTAAGCCTACTTTAACATATAAAAATTCCTTTGGAAACTTCCTTTTATCTCTACCCCCCTACAAGATACATGTTGGCAATCATTTTCCACACATATGACCCACCTACATACATCTGAAGAGTCTCATGACTGAGTTTTTCTTGAACAGCAATAAATGACCTTTCCCCAACAATAGCTAGCCCCCTAAAAGTTCTGGAAACCTTGCTTCCAAAATTCCTTACACACTTACCCTACCTATCTGATGAGGGAGCAAGAGGCTGGCTGAAGACAAAGCAAAAGCTGGCGCCTTGCACCCCCCCCTTCATCCGCTCCCCTCCATATGTGTGGCATTCCTCAGGACCCCTGACGGCCATAAAACGATAAATAGTTAACTTGCAGAGATCACAGTCCTGCAAGGTAGGAGTCTCCCTTGGTTTGCAAATATCCTTGAGATTTACAACAAAGAAGTTACCTTATCAATAGCCCAATCTCCAAAGACACAGAACTCAGTTCCTCAAGCCTAATGTTACCCTCCCCTCCATAAAAACCGAAGGAGGTGGAAGTAGAAGGAAAAGTAAATAAAGTTAAATTTCTTCTAAACCTAAATCTTATTAACAAGGATGCTTGATAGCAGGAATGGAACATTCCACCAGACTTCCAATTGTCTTTACTCGATAACAACTAAGCCTTCAATATCCTGATAGTATTCTTTGCCCCAATAGCCCTTCTGAACACCCCTTTGTCCTCACCTACCCAACCGTGGGGTATATAACATGCCCACCTTCACAACCCGGGGCGGCCGCATCTCTGCCTGCCCACGGGCCCTGTCCCCGTGCTTTAATAAACCACCATTTTGCACCAATGACGTCTTAAGAATTCTTTCTTTAGTCGTCGGCTCCGAACCTCCTCACCCCACCGAACCTGACTTAGGTTCTGGGACTTCATCATATCCCTAACCCCCTCGCAACTTTTCAAGTATATAACGGGCCACTCCTCATGACCTCAATGCATCTCTTTCTGAGCATGGGTCCTGTCTCCATGATTTAATAAAATCACCTTTCTGCACCAGAGAGGTCTCAAGAATTCGTTCTTGGCCGTCAGCTTCAAACCCCTAACATATTTCCTATATCAGCAACTTTTTAAAAACTGGTTAAAGTGAGAAATTATTAAAAGTAGAAATTGTCTTCAACATTTTGTTGTAACTCACAACCTGGAAATACACATTCGTTCACCACTTTTTTGATGTAGAGCTAAGGCCTTTTAATATAGGCTCCTTAGCGGGAATTCAGAGCAACGCCCCTTTCATAAACCACATCCTTAGTGCATTCTCTGCTATTAGCATTTTCCTTGGAAAAAAGAATTTAAAGATACCTGCAAAGCCACAGGAATCCTAGATTGTTATTTTTCCTAGGCTTTTCACTTGCCTCACCTATGCTTAATTCAATGGCAAGCTTTTTAGCTGCTTCATGAACTCATACAAAGGACTTCTAGTTAATTTTCATGGAAAGATCTTTTTCTTCTTACTAATTCCTATCATTACAATAGTAATTACACTTGGCATTATAGGTGTGGAGAACAAAGGCAAAAAGGAAATGTAGATAAAATGAAATCTCCTTATAACTCTCAGTCCACTGACAAATACTTGCAGTAGCAGGGTGTGACATTCCTCCAGGAACTCCCAATCTTATTGTTAATGCCTAGCTAGAGGGAAAAACAACCTTAGCTTAACAAAAGCCAGGCCTTCATGATCCGGTAAGTCTTTAACATATGAAAGACCTTTTGGAAACATCCCTCATCTTTACTTCCCACAACTTGAAAGCATATAAATGAGTCACCCCCCCTCACAACCCAAGTACAGCTCTTTCTACCCAGAGGTCTTGTCTGAGTGCTATAATAAAGACACCTTTTTGTACCGAAGATGTCTCAAGAATTCTTGGCCACTGGCTCATGGCCCCTACTTCAAACCATATCAAAGGTATGGAAACAAATACAACAGACTCACTGGTAAGCATACAACTCAACAGATAGGAACAGAAGGTAGTTTATAAATTATTAGAAACCACTGCTTTTAATATTTATCATTTGTCTCAATGATCAAATTGTCTAAGCTTAAAAATTGTATGTCATTTGCAGGTAAGAAACATGAAAGGATCTTTTTTATTTATTCCTGCTTATATAAAGCCATTTTGGAATATACCCTTCACTTAAAAGGCCATATGAACAATCCCAGTCTTAGAAGAATCAACTCTTCTCACCCTATTTGTTTGCCTACCCTCAACTCCAGAAGCTTCACTAGTGCTCACATGGAAGCAGTTATGAATTTTAAAAAAGCTTTAAGATACACTCTTATGTGAATAAAGGCAAGACTTGAAAAGTAGAAACAGCTCAGTTCCAATTATTCCTAAGGGAGAACTTTTAAATCAAGGCTGCTTACAGGATTATCTGTTCCCCAAAACATTCTCCTTTCACTGTCAGACTTCATGCACTTTCTTGGGATACCTGCTTGATAATTTACAAGCAATGAACTTTTATTAACACTCATCATTTTACAATTACGAGAATACAGCACAACTCCAGAAATTATCGTAACATAGTTCTTTCTTATACTTAGGAAAAATAAGTTCTTTGACAGAAATGAAGACTCAGAAAAGAGGAGGTAGGTACTTGGAAAAAGTGAAGAACAGGAAGATGTGGGAAGGGGAAAATCACAGAAGGGTGTCACCTAAAGGGAGACCGCCATTATGTGGAAAAAGGGTACAGAAAGGAGCCTGGGGAATCCCAAAGATAAAATTTACCACCTTCAAAATATTGCCTAGGGTCAGCCCCATACCTAGAAAAGAACTTTTTCTTCACTATTCCCACTATATGGCACATAACTGCTACCAAAGCCCAGACTCATACTGTGCATAAGTAGCTCATCTACAATGCAGATTAAGTAGGATTTGAAAAAGGGGAGCTACCCTGGGAAACTGGACTCCCTATATAACATGTTCCCAAAGAAACAATATTCTCCGAGATACGAAAAAGAAAGAAAAATGTCTTACAAACACTTTTTGGAATACAACATGTTCTTAGTATCCCCAGTACTAAAGAATACTCAGAGAGCAAAATTTAAAACGTAGGAGATAAAGGAACAAAGAAACCAAAGTTACCACTTTCAAGAAAGAAGCAGTTGTCCATAAATAACACTAGCATTCTAATATCCTACAGCAAAACATCCACCTTTGCTAACCTTTGACCCCTTGGGATAAAAGTCTCACACAGTATAAGGATCTGATACTTCTCCACCCAGGGATTTGGTATGCAACACTTCCATCCAGATAAGATTAAGGTGAGGATATGCTATATTCTGCCTATTTCTGCTATTCACAGTTTTGTAGATTTTTTTCAATTTGCATCAGAAAAAACAGGTAGCTTTCTCAATGTTTCTTTTTGTTTGTTTGTTTGAAGTTTTTATTTAAATTCCAATTCGTTAACATATAGTGTTAATAATGGTGTCGGGAATATTATTTAGTGATTCATCACTTACGTACAACATCACTTGTGCTCATCACAAGTGCCCTTCTTAATAACCATTGCACATTTAGCCCATTCTCCAACCACCTCCCCCTCCAATAATCCTTAAGTTTGTACTCTATAGTTTATTATCTTGTGTTTTGCCTCTCTTTTTTTCTTCCTTCCCCTATGTTCATGTTTTGTTTCTTAAATTCCACATATGAGTGCAATCGCCAATTTGTCTCTCTCTGACATGACTTATTTCACTTAGCATAATACACTCTAACTCCACCCATGTTATTGCAAATGGCAAGATTTCATTCTTTTTTATTGCTGAATAATACTCCATTGTATATAATAAATACCACATCTTCTTTATCCTTTCATCAGTCAATGGACATTTGGGCTCTTTCTTTGACTATTGTTACTAACGTTGCTATAAACACTGGGGTGCATGTGCCCCATCCAATCAGTCTTTTTGTATCTTGAGTTAATACCCTGCAGTGCAATTGCTGGGTCACAGGGTAGTTCTATTTTTAAGTTTCTGAGGAATCTCCATACTGTTTTCCAGAATGGCCGCACCAGTTTGCATTCCTACCAATAATGTAAGAGGGTTCCCTCTTTCTCCACATCCTTACCAACATCTCTTATTTGCTGTGTCGTTAATTTGAACCATTCTGACAGGTGTGAGGTTGTATCTCATCATAGTTTTGATTTGAATATGCTTTTTCTTTTTTTTTTTTTTTTTAATATGAATATGCTTTTTCAATCTAAACATATACCCAGGGGCACGTGGGTGGCTCAGTCGTTAAGTGTCTGCCCTCGGCTCAGGTCACGCTCCCAGGGTTCTGGGATTGAGCCCCACATCGGGCTCCCTGCTCAGCAGGAAGCTTGCTTCTCTCTTTCCCACTCCCCCTGCTTGTGTTCCCTTTCTCACTGTGTCTCTTTCTATCAAATAAATAAAACCTATTAAAAAAAAAAGTTTAAACATATACCCAGGAACACACATGCTCCTTCCTCTAGGAGTCATCTTCTCCTCCAACATAGTAGGGAGGGTCTACACTACCCAACAAGCTTCATATATACCTCAGTACCTAGCAATAATGTCCCATAATCACCTAAAGTTACATGTCTAAATATAAACTCATCTTCCCACCAACTATCTCTGTCCCTACTTCTCCATGCTTATTCTTCTTCCTCCCACCCAGATCCCACCTCAATTCAATCACCAAAGTTGATAGCTTCTAAATCCTTATCTTCCTCTTTATTCTATCCCTATTACACACTGTCCTAGTTCAGCAGTTCATTTCCTATTTCTACTATTATAATAAATTCTCTAGTCTCCCAGCCTCCAATCTGACCTCTTTCCAATCATTTCTCCTCACTTTTTTAAACTTTTGGATCTGGAGTAAAGAATTAAATTCCATATGGACTCTAAGAAGGTGATAAAATTGAGTGATGCAGGTCAACTAAAGAAAAGGAAATGTCAACTAACACTTGACCCCAGGGTGAAAAAAGATTTCAGAGCACTGGCATATCCCAGAGCACATGGCCCATTAAGATGAGACAGATCTTGTTCAGGTACAGCAGAATGCTGACAGCCATGTGGGAACATGGGCTCAGTATTGCAAAGTTATTCTGCTGTTTCAAGAGAAACCAGAAATTTGGACTTACATGTGTAAACTCCCAATTTTTAAGAGCTGACAAGTCAAATTTGTAAAACCATGCCAATGCTGCAAGCTTAACAAAACAAATCTGTGGGCCAGATATGACTTGCAAGGCTGCCATTCTGCAAACTGCACAAAAATAGTGGTTCTCCAACTTTAGAGTTATCTACATAGATTCCCAGACCCACATCAAAAGGATTCTCATTCTGTAGGCCAATGGGGTTCCAGAATCTGTCTGTTAGGAAGCTTTCCTGGTGGCCTTGAGGTAAGTGGTCCTAAACCACTTCTTCTTCTTTTTTTTTTTTTTTAACAAATCTGTATAAAAGGAAATCTAGAGAATTAAAGGGAATGAGAAAAATGGAAAATATACTTCTAATGCATTTAAAATATCTTAAATATTCTCATTTGCTGTCATAGGGAAATACAACCTAGTATATACTTGCTTCAGTTTTGCACAATTGTGTTCATTCATAAACATATTTTCAAGTACTATATGAAACCAGTGAGAATTATTAAAAGATTATTTTTTTCAGTGCACTGGACATCTCAGATTAATAGTAATACAATGGTTATAATTAGCATTAAAATATAAGATGGTCTTGGGGCACCTGGGGTGGCTCAGTGGGTTAAAGCCTCTGCCTTAAGCTCAGGTCATGATCCCAGGGTCCTGGGATAGAGCCTGCTTCCTCCTCTCTCTCTGCCTGCTTCTCTGCCTACTTGTGATCTCTGTCAAATAAATAAACAAAATCTTAAAAAAAAATTATATATATATATATATATGATGGTCTTCTAAAAAATGAGGAATATTTTATCTTTACTGAGAAATCTACTTTTTAAAAAAGATTATTTATTTATTTATTTGACAGACAGAGATCACAAGTAGACAGAGAGGCAGGCAGAAAGAGGAGGAAGCAGACTCCCCCCAGAGCAGAGAGCCCAATGCGGGGCTCGATCACAGGACCCTGAGATCATGACCTAAGCTAAAGACAGAGGCTTTAACCCACTCAGCCACCCAGGCACCCCAAGAAATCTACTTTTAAAGTGTTATTTTTTTTGGAATATTTTAAGTGATCCAGTCTACATGAAAAGCCAGAAACTGAGTATAATCCATGATCCATGAATTCATAGTTAAGTCTTCCGTTCTAAATTCCAAATGGATTTTTCAGATGGGGAATGTGGAGAGGGCAAGAAGGAGGAGTACCTAGTGACTCACTTCCTGGCTTATTTTAGTCCAAATTATTAATCTCCCCTATCTCTAAATCCCACCTATTCATACAGCACTGTGTATATAAATCTCATTCTCCTTAAAATACTGTATATTCCTTGATAAGAAGCACCTATATTTCACAACTCTTTATCCTTCAGCACTAAATAGAATATTAAACAGAATTGCTCTACAATGTTTATCAAGTAAAGGAATAGTAGCTATAGGAAAATGTGCCCCATATTCTTAAGCAAAAGGAGGAGGGGCCAGTAGCAGAGGGAGGTTTACGCCTAATCATCAGACCCAACTTACAGGCAATCAAGTCAGAAGGTAGGGCAAGTGGGAGAGAGATTGGATAAGTAAACAGTTTCCAACACACCACATTTCGGGAGGTCACTCAGAAAGAAACAGAACAGAGACACTCCTACTTGGGACTGGGCCGCTAAGTTCCAAGGTAACATCTATGGGAAAGGGAGGGAAAAGGCCAGGCAAAATTTTTAACCTACTTTAACCTACCAGGGGAGCCCCTGCCCGAGGGTCTTTCATTATGGTCATGTATTTATAACTTAGCAAGTTCCTGTCCTCTGCTTCAGTAGTAATACTCTTCGTGTTTCAAAAGCCCAAAAGGGATTTTTGAAAGAATCACAAATCTCTCATGAGAAAGCTGCCTAGCAAAGGATGATTCATTCATGTCCTAAAAATCTATTTCTTTTTCAAATAATTTTGTACTCCAACAAGGAGCCTGAAAGTTTCCCCAACTGATACTCTGCAAAACAATATCCCATTTCTAGAGCTACAAACCACTGCACACACACCAAGAAATAAAAGAATTCAAAATAATTCACTTTCAGTAGAACACGATAGGCAATACCTCTGAACTCAAAAAAATAGAAAATAACCACAAAACATTCAATTTTGGCCTCAACTAAACTAAAACACTGAGTAACATTCATATACCATAACAGAAAGGGAGTTTACTTTTAAGGAGTTGCTAAAACTTTAAAACTCTGTATGCATCCTTAAAGTTTTATATTCAGATCAAATAATCATTAGCAATAACAGTAACAGATACTATTTCATTCATGTTACAAGTTAGGTTTTGTGCAATAACTAGATTTGAATAAAATTATAGCATATTTGGATATCCTGCATATTTGTTTGTAATCTTCTGTATATGGACAAATTTTCATTCCTTTGGCTCTTGTCTCAATTTCATTTGGACACCTATAATAAGAAAAAATTTAAAGAATGTAGTAATAAAACTAAGCGGACAGTGTCTCTTTTTTTTTTTTTTTTTAAAGATTTTATTTACTTGACAGACAGAGATCACAAGCAGGCAGAGAGACAGGCAGAGAGAGAGGAGGAAGCAGGCTCCCCGCTGAGGAGGGAGCCCGATGTGGGGCTCCATCCCAGTACCCTGGGATCATGATCCGAGCCGAAGGCAGAGGTTTTGAGCCGAAGGCAGAGATTTTAACCGGCTAAGCCACCCAGGTTCCCCTGACAGTGTCTCTTAATACCAAGTTCATTTTTCAGTGAATTCTCCTAAGAGGGGCTGGAGTTCAAATCACAGCCCCGAGATTACTTTGCCATAGTTGTAAGCAATGTAGCTTTGCTTTGTCATAAGAGATTCATGTGTAAAAATGGTAATAAACAACCAAAGTATCAGGACGCCTGGGTGGCTCAGTTGGTTAAATGGCTGCCTTCGGCTCAGGTCATGATCCCAGCATCCTGGGATAGAGTCCCGCATCAGGCTCCTTGCTCTGCCTGCCTGTGTTCACTCACTCTCTCTCTGACAAATAAATAAATAAAATCTTCAAAAAAAAAAAAACCACAACCGAAGTATTATAACACTTCAGTGAGGATAACTTTACCCAGTTTTTTATAAATCTTGCAGCTTCTCTCAGAATATTCTGGGAACTAACTCAGCCTAGACGAAACACATTCAGTTTGACAGCAGCAGTCTTGTATGCTAAGCTACCTGACCTTTAAGCAATACCTATTTATAAAAACAAACAAACAACAAAAAAAATTTAGGCTTAGAGGGATAGATTTACAGAAGAGGAAGTTGGGACCAAGGATCAAGTAAGTCACTACAAAACTGTGTAAGTTAATAAAGTACACACTATTCACAATACATGCATGCCTCATTTCACAAATTTTCTAAGTTGTCAAATTAAAGCATGCCAAAAGGTATCAAAATAGATGCCTCTATATTTATACTACAGATAGGCCAATTATCACAGAGTTTTGACAAAAGATTCTAGACTTCATAATATTTCCAATTATAAAAAGTCTAAATTAGGTAAAGTCTGACTGTAGTAAGGTCTGATCACATCACTCCCCTACTCAGATACTGTACAGAATGAAGTCTAAATTCTTCAGAGGAACATTCAGTGCTCACCATGATGAAGCTTTAATCTCCCTCCAGACTGACCTCTACCACTCCCATATGTACAACTGGGCCTCACTAGACTCTTAATTCTTCAAACTTGCTACAACTTCTTAACTCCCTTGCAGCTGTACAAAATGTCCCCTCTCCACTCTCTATCACTGCTTAAGAAAAAACTCCCTGTACTTCGAGTATCTTCTGTTGCCTATCTTTCCATGAAGTCAGCCCTAATACTCCCGAGTACTTTTTACCTCTACAGTAGCACTTAACCACATTCCACCTTGCACCACAGGTTCGTACACATCAGACTCTCCAACCCTGTGTTCTGAGTGGGCAGGGACTATTTACTTTAGCACTTTCAAAATGCTTAGCACAATACTGGGGTAGGTTTCTCCAAAATGCTTATTAGATTTTATTAAATACTTAAGAATTTCAGAGTAGAACTTTTCCAACTGAGCAGCTTACCCAAATCCTCTGTAATAAAATTAACCATATATAGCTCTAAATTATTTGTGGACAACTCCTAGCTAACCTCTCAAACTATTATTTCCTCGGCTAACTTAATCCAACAATGATAAAATGTGTTAAGATGCATTTATCAAACTTAGTAACATCTGTGATAAAATGTGTTAAGATGCATTTATCAAACTTAGTAACATCTGTGATAGGAAAAAAAGGCAAAAATAAAAAATATGAAGTACATGTTAATAAAGTAGAAAAAAATCATAGTTCATTTCTATGTTTTAATTACAGCCTGTTACTCCTAAAAAAGTAGCATGCTATCATAAAATAGCATATATTTTGGAATCAGAATCAGTTAACCTGAGACTCATTTCCTTATTTATAAAATGTGGAAAATAACTACATTTACCACACACTTCTGGTAACAATGAAGGAAGTTGGTGAGCCCCCAGAACAATGTCTGAAACAATATAAGCCCTTAGTAAATGTTAATTCCCTTTCTCTACCTCACTTCTGAGTTGGTAAAAAATGCTTCATATGATCACCCATATTCAATTACAGAGCAAGTTTGGTCATAGACGTCCCCCCAAGATCTTAACACTTGTAAAATCAATGTCACTTAGGGGCACCTGGGTAGCTCAGTTAGTTAAATGCCCAACTCTGGATTTCAGCTCTGGACATGCTCTCAGAGTCCCGAGATCAAGCCCCACATAGGACTCCATACTCAGGAGAGTCTGCTTGAGATCCTCTCCCTCTCTCACTCTCTAAAAATAAATAAATCTTAAAACAATTACAAATAAAATCGTAACACTTAAAAAAAACCTGTCTTTATATAACTTTTTATTTATATATGTGATGATCTCTCTATTGAGAACACCCTCATTTAACCTTACTAAAGTGGCTTTCAGGGGCGCCTTGTGGCTCAGTCAGTTAAGCATCTGCCTCCAGCTCAGGTCATGATCCCAGGGTCCTGGGATAGAGCCCTATATCAGGCTCCCTGTTAAGCAGGGAGCCTGCCTGTTTCTTCCTCTCCTCTGCCCCTCCCTACCACTCAAGCTCTAATAAATATAATCTTTTTGAAATTTTTTTTAAATAAACTTTCATTCTCCAAGACCCAGATCAGATGTGGCCTCTGTGAAGTCTCTCCTCTCCCTACCAGCAACAGTATGTGGCATTCCAAAGAATACTCTGCTCACACCTATGTATTACAGAACTTACTACTTTAGACTTGCATATTCCCCTTTTCTCACTAGGACATGGGTTCCTCAAGAGTAAAACCCATGTACAGTTGTTTCAATATGTGTGGAATGATTATACTCTATAACATACATCTATAATAAGTACAACTGTAAATACAACCATGCAGAATACACAGAATACACTGGTTCTCTATAGGAAACTGAAGGTTGAAGGGGAATGAGTTGATCATGTCACTTTCAGACGACAAAGACTTTAAGAAGTTACATGAAGAAATGGAAGGAAAGTACTTAGAATCATCTGAGAAGAATAAAAGGATAAAAGGTTATTTCAGGTAAATGGAAGAATTTAGGAAATAGCTTCACTTAAAGGGGCAAACAGAAGAAAGAAGAAGATAAAATTAGGTAGCTTAACAGTAACCGTATATATAAAAATAAGAATTGTCCTCATGAATTGGATAAGTAGTCACTTTTGCTTTTGCTTCCCTGTCTTCCAGAGACATGTCTAATAAGAAGTTGCTACGCCAAGGTCAAAGAGGCTTCTGCCTCTGTTTTCCTGTAGGATTTTGATGGTTTCCTGCCTCACATTTAGGTCTTTCATCCATTCTGAACTTAATTTTGTTTATGGGCCCAGTTTCATCTTTCGGTATGTTGCTGTCCAGTTTTCCAAATACCATTTGTTGAAAAGAGTCTCTATTTTTCCTTTGGATATTCTTTCCTGCTTTGTCAAAGATTAGTTGACCATACAGCTGAGGGTCCATTTCTGGGTTCCCTGTTCTGTTCCACTGTTCTAAGTGTCTGTTTTTGTGCCAGTACCATACCATCCTAATGACTACAGCTTTGTAATATTGCTTGAAATCTGCAATTGTGACGACTCCAGTTTTGTTTTTCTTTTTCAGAATTGCTTTGGCTATTTGGGGTCTTTTGTGGTTTCATACAAATCTTAGGATTGTTTGTTCTAGCTCTGTGAAAAATGCTGGTGGTATTTTGATACAGATCGCACTGAATGTGTAGACTGCTTTGGGTTGTATACACATTTTAACAACATTTGTTCCAGGAGCATGGAATGTTTTTCCATTTCTTTGTGTCCTCTACAATTTCTTTCAAAAGTGTTCTACAGTCTTCAGAGTACAGATCTTTTACTTCTTTAGTTAGGTTTATTCCTAGGGATCTCATTGTATTAAGTGCAATTGCAAAAGGAATTGATTCCTTGAATTCTTTTTCTACTGCTTCATTATTGGTATATAGAAATGTAACAGATTTCTGCACATTGATTTGATATCCTGCATCTTTGCTGAACTCACCAGAGTTCTAGCACTTTTTTGGTGGAGTCTTTCAGGTTTTCTACATAGAGTATCATGTCTTCTGCAAATAGTGGAAGTTTGATTTCTTCCTTGCCAATCTGGATGCCTTTTATGTCTTTTTCTTGTCTAACTGCTGAGACTGAGACTTCCAGTACTAAAATGAACTGCTGGAGTTTCATCAAAATGAAAGCTTCTGTACAGGGGCACCCGGGTGGCTCAGTGGGTTAAGCCTCTGCCTTCGGCTCAGGTCATGATCTCAGGGTCCTAGGTTCGAGCCCCACATCAGGCTCTCAGAGAGCTCAGCAGAGAGCTCTCTCTGCCTGCCTCTCTGCCTACTTGTGAGCTCTCTCTCCCTCTCTGTCAAATAAATAAGTAAAATCTTAAAAAAAAAAAAAAAAAAAAGCTTCTGCACAGTAAGGAAACAATCAACAAAATTAAAAGACAGCCTTCGGAATGGAAGATATATGCAAATGACATATGTGATAAAGGGATAATGTCCAATATCTATAAAGAACAAGCTCAACATCTAAAAAACAAATACCCCAGTTAAGAAATGGGGAGAAGACATGAATAGATACTTTTCCAAAGAGGTTATCCAGATAACTAACAGACACATGAAAAGACGTTCAACATCACCCATGATCAGGGAAATACAAATCAAAACTATGATGAGATACCACCTCACACTAGTCAGAATGGCAAAAATTAACAACACAAGGAACAACAGGTATTGGTGAGAATACCTGTGCTGGTGCCGCCACTCTGGAGAACAGTATGGAGGTTGCTCTAAAAGTTAAAAATGGAACTACCCCATAACCCAGCATTGCACTATTGGGTTTCTGCACAAAGGATACAAAAATACAGATTCAAAGAGGTACATGCACCCTTACGTTTACAGTAGCATTATCAACAATAGCCAAACTATGTAAAGAGCCCAAATATCCACAGACTGACGAATGGATAAAGAAGATGTCGGGGTGTGTGTGTGCGTGTGGGGTGTGTGTGTGTGTGTGTGTGTGTGTGTGTGTGTGTGTAATATCACTCAGCCATCAAAATAAACAGAATCTTGCCATTTGCAATGCTGTGGATAGTGCAAGAATGTATCATGCTAAGTGAAATAAGTCAGTCAGAGAAAGACAAAATACCATATGATCTCACTCATGTAGAATCTAAGGGAAAAAAAAACAGATCAACATATGGGAAGGCGGAAAAGAAAAAAAAGGAAAGAGGAAAACAAGCCAAAAGTGACTCTCAACGACAGAGAATGAACCGAGAGGTTGCTGGAGGAACATGGGTGGGGGATGGGCTGAATGGCTGATGGATATTAAAGAGGGCACCTGTTGTGACAGGCACTAGGTGTTGTATGTAAGTAATGAATCACTGAATTCTACTCCAGAAACCAATACTGCACTACATGTTAAGAAAATTTAAAAAAAAATTAGTCACTGGCTTTCAATAGTCAAATAGGGAAGTTAACCTCAATTAAAGTGGACCAGAAATCATAAAGGTCACTCAGTGACTAATATTACAGTAATACAGTCTGGTGATAAGCAGGGAGAGAACTTATCCTGAATAAGTAAACTTGATAAACACCATATGTACATGTGTCTACATATCAAGTTAATTTTTATTCTCCCTGCAAAGAGAATATTAAAACAACCACTGCCATAAAGTACTCCAGGTTTCACAAATGTCTCACAGAAAAGAATCAACAACTTTCTGCTGTTTTTGTTAGAACCACATCATAATTAGGAAATGTCTTTCAGCAAACAATGATATGGTATTGAACTTCAATGTCAGAGTAGCTAGAAAAGTTTGGCACCAACTGCATTCAGGTAGTATTTGAAGAGGCATGTGATTGCCTGCAACTGTACATAGAGAAGAGCGGATAAAGAAACAATTTTTGAGATGAAGGGCAAAGGAAGCCATTACCTTTGCAAGTCAACAAATCCAGTGACAGAAGCTGCTAGAGAAAACTATACCATGGAATGTAAAATCCATATAGATGATGAGTTAAAGTGACCAGCATCAAAAGCTGTTTAGGTGTCAAGGAAACAGCAGATGGAAAAATTGCCTTTTAAACTCATTAGGATGAGAGTGAGTATTTTTCTCAGAGGTCAGAAATTAGTGATAAGAGGTATAAATTTACAACAACAAAGTTGTGAACAGTCCAGTTCAGATTTCCTGTAGTGGAAAGGAAGGAAATGAAAATAAAATTGGTAGGAGACAAACAATGCTTCCTTGAAAATAGGGATGACCTGGCCGTCTCAATACAGAGGGAACGATAATATAATGGAAGAATGAATAAATGGCTAAGGAGCCAGTAATTTTTCACATTAAATAAACACAAACTCACAGAAACCAAAGCAGGATTTCTCAACCTTGGCACTACTGACATTTTGGGCAGGATAATTCTTTGTCATGGGGAGCTGTCTGGCACACTGAGAGGATGTTCAACAGCATGCCTGGCCTCTACTCACTTGATACCAGTAGCACCCCCCCCCCAATTTATGACAACGAAAAATGTCTCCAGGTACTACCATATTTCTCCTGGAAGACAAAATTATGCCCTGCTGAGAACCACTGGTATAAAGAAAAAGAAGAATACACTTTTGGGAACAAGAATGTGACATATGTAAGGAATTACGTATTTTTCTAAAACACAAGGCTAAAGCTTTAGAGCTCTAGGTGAGGTCAAAGACAAAAGGACATCAATAGCCAAGACCATATTTGGAGGAAATACAAATTTGTAAGAATAGATAAGAGGGCTCTTTGAAAAACAAATTAAAAAAATACTTAGTTGGCTTAATTACCAGCTTTCCCAGCTATGTTTATATCATTATATGAGCTTTAGATGTCCTTTTCCTCCTGGTTTCATACTTATTGTACATAGTTCCATGAAAAAAAAAAAAAGCACAGAAATTTTAACTCATTCAAGTTAGTGATCATAAGTATGGAACAGCCCGACTTCCAAGCATATACTGGTATAATCATGACCTGTTTCATTCATCACATTTGTTCATTAAAAGCTCCCTTCTCCTCTTGGGAGGATGATGATTAAGACTGAAGGGCTATAACTCAAATCACAAACACATTTCCATATTATCTGGCATGTAAACCCATAGTTTAAGACTCTATTACTTGTCACACAACAACACAAAAACAGTTGTGTGACAAAAACAGTGTCACAACACTCTCAGAAGCCTAATTAAAAAGATAACACTTGGCTGAATATGCCACACTTTTATAGCTGCCAATCTTTAAGCAAAGCAGACACAAGCAGCAGCAGGAGAAGGTAGGTGATTCTTGGCACTCCCCTAAACAAGAAACAATGCATATCACGTACTTATATACTAGGAGATAGCATTAGTTTTTCCGAAGCAGTTTTACTTCACACAAAATTTCACAAACAAACAAGGGAAATGGGTAGAGGAGGAGAGATAGAAACTAAAAGATGAAACAGGCAATTTGGCTTGGCAGTATAACCTGTTCAGAAGCCACTCTCTTCATGGCTAACATACAAAGACAAAAAAAATAAATAAATGAGAGAGAGAGAGAATCATATGCAATATTCAATAGTTGTAAAGTACAGTAGGCCTTGTGTTGACCACGAAATTATTTAAGAGGCCAGACTGATATTTTTAATTATGTTCATATATCCTTAAAATCGACAGCCATATCACTTTTATCCTCATAGCTATTTCCCATCAAGTGGTGACGTATCTGGCCTACTACTTCATGGCAGTGATTCAAAGAATTTTAACTACTAATTATCAGTGGCACTAAAATGAATGGCCCTTGAACTTAGTCTACTAAATTTTACATAAGCATAGTGCAAATGTAGGCCAGGTCCAACCATCACCAGTCTAGAGAACCACTAGGTCTTCAAGTCAATTTAGAGCCAGTCTAAAATTTAGGGTCTTAGACAGTATAAAAACAATGGCTAAAAATATGGATTTCCTTAGTCACACTGGTCTTGAATTTCAAATTCACCACTATTTCATTGGGCAAGTTACTTATCCTTTTCTTTTTTTTTTTTTTAAGATTGTATTTATTTATTTGACAGACAGAGATCACAAGTAGGCAGAGAGGCAGGCAGAGAGAGAGGAAGGGAAGCAGGCTCCCTGCCGAGCAGAGAGCCCGACACAGGACTCGATCCCAGGACCCTGGGATCACGACCTGAGTCGAAGGCAGAGGCTTCAACCCACTGAGCCACCCAGGCGCCCAACCTTTTCTGAGCTCTTTTCCTCACCCACAAAATAACTGATGTGAGAACCAAATGAGTCACTGTTGATGGGGGAGGTATCTGCCATCAATCCCTGAGCAACCCTGCACATTCTTACTAGGTAGAAAGGCCCTGAGACTGAAGGGCCCTGACAACAATTTAGCCAGGCCATTTCTAAGGGCTATGTTTAAAGCACATGACCCTAGGGACACCTGGGTGGCTCACTTGGTTAAGCATCCAACTCTTGACTTTGGCTCAGGTCATGATCTCAGGGTCATGGGATTAAGTCCCACATTGGGCTCCATGCTCAGAAAGAAATCAGCTCGAGAGTCTCTCTCTCCCTCTGTGCCTCCTCTCTGTCTCTCTCTCAAATAAATAAATAAGTGAAAATAAAGCAAGTGGCCCTGATCATGAGGTAATACCACCCCTCCCCAAAGAACATGCTTGCTTCTGCTTATCATAAAAGTGGTAAATCCTCCGAACTCACTGTTCCTCTCCTGTGACACAACTGACTACCCATGTAGGCATCCATACTGGTCTACCTGTAAAAATTAGGACCACAGTGAACCAGCAGGTCACAGTGACATTCTGTCTACTGCTTTTGCAATGAATAATAAACCATCTTTTATTGCTGACCCACGAGTCTTAAGTTTTCTGCAATCCTTCAGGAAACAGCAACAGGTATATAAGGAGGATAAAATCCCAGACCTGTAATAGTTCTTGACAAAAATATGCAAGGTATTTAGAATAGCAACTGGCACATGTTGTCATGTATTTATGTTACAGAAGAGTCATTACAACTGTCAATAACCTCTGATTTCCCGTACATCAGAGCTGAATGGAACCTTAAAGATGGTTTATTTCAACTCCTGGATTTTACAGAATAAACAGACACCTAGAGAAAAGATAGATGACTTGCCCAGAGTTATATTTTTAAAAGCAGTCAGCTTACCTTCTATATAACCTCTTCAAATTGTGAGAAATTAACTCTTAAAATAAAACTTAATAAGATCAGTTAGATACCCTATGTAGCTTATTTCAACTTTATATAGCTTATGAAACTCTTAGATTCTATAAAATATGGAGTCATGAAAACACAAAGTGGTGATACTAGAATCAAAATGCAATTTCTATTAGTTTATGGCAGCATGACTGATGATGTGTGTGGATGGGAAATACTTTTAAATAAATCTGTCACATTCAGTAATTGATTTCACATCCAATGGCCATCCTTCTTGCATGTTATTTCTGTGGCCAGGCAATAGGATACACCACTAATAATATTCACAGAAACCAGTAAAAGCAAGGAGTAAGATGATCAAAGTTAGGGGCGCCTAGGTGGCTCAGTTGGTTAAAGCCTCCGCTTTCGGCTCAGGTCATGATCCCAGGGTCCTGGGATCGAGCCCCGCATTGGGCTCTCTGCTCAGCAGGAAGCCTGCTTCCTCCTCTCTCTCTCTCTGCCTGCCTCTCTGCCTACTTGTGATCTCTGTCAAATAAATAAATAAAATATTTTTTTAAAAAAAGATGATCAGAGTTAGAAACATGCAAGGGTTAATAGGTTAGTTAAAGGGAGGGGGTTGAAAGCAGGGATATGTAACATAACCTATCTTGATCCACAACTAGCCACAAAAGATTTTATAGGAGTGTGATAAACTGGGCACAGAGCCCTGCTTAACTCCTACTTTAAAGTATAACTAATGCTTCAATTCCATTATAGCGAGATATAGCCCCTTAAAATTTAGTATTTGGACTCAGACCTATTCAGCCATATAAATATGGAGGATTTGGATCTCACAGAAATTTATAAGACCATCTTGATTAAGCAAGTATAGGCTATACAAAGGAAACCTAAGAATTCAGAGGTAAGAAGACATGGGTTAGCCCTGCTTTAGTAAAGCAAACACATGAAAAGCCAAACCACTGGCATGGAAAAAATCCAGGCCATTTTTTTTTTCTGTACTGTAAAATCTTCCCTCCCTTTAACAGCTTGTTTAAAGACCATTAGCTATTCAACCAAAGGGGAGGAGAAATGTAAGCTAATGCACTGCCAATGAAAAACAAGTTGTGAAGTCAGCCTAAGAAAAGATTATTTCCACTCACAAATGTTTTATGTACACACTGACTCTTCTGGAAAACATTGATTTTGTAATGTGAGGTACTAGGCTGCAAGGCACATTAGAGGATATACTTCTGCCAAATTTATTTCAACCCATCTTAAATTTCTACAGGTTCTTGCATAGGTAACATAAGTGAAAATAGATGTTATGACACAAACTTTTAAAAAAATGCAGTTTTACCCGACAGTCTGTAACCATGCGAAGAACTGTAGAACAATAACATCAAGAAAATCACTGGAGACAGTGCAGAAAGGGAGGAACCTTAAGTTGGAAAAAGCAATCAACATAATGAACCTGGAGGCTAGGTCCTCCAGAACTCAGCCCTCTACAATTGAGGAATGCAATCATTTAAAGGCAAAGGTAGGGCACCTGGTGGCTCAGTGGGTTAAGCCTCTGCCTTTGGCTCAGGTCATGATCTCACAGTCCTGGGATCGAGTCCTGCATCAGGCTCTCTGCTTGGCAGGGAGCCTGCTTCCTCCTCTCTCCCTCTCTCTCTGCCTGCCTCTCTGCCTACTTGTGATCTTTCTCTGTTGAATAAATAAATAAAATCTTTAGAGAAAAAAAAAAGGCTAAAGGTAGTCAGGCTTAGGATAACACATTACATAGATATACACCTTATGTTCTTTTTGTCAGAATTAATGACACGTGGAAAATACCTATTCTAAGTGAGACATTATCTAAGTCCTGTGCCTTGCTGAATCTCCTTTCAGGTATGAGAATAAAATCCACAAAATAAAGATAAAAGGAATACAATAAAAGTAGTTTAAATGCAGTCGCTAGCCCATATTACACCTCTGTGTGAATTACAAAAAACAGTCCCCAGAAGATATAGTCTTGTGATTGAGCACATGATTTGGTAAGTGATGTGACCTCATGGTCTCACATCCTTGAGTGTCGCTGCCCAAGTCTCTATTACACATACAACTTCAAAATGTAAGTGTACAGTCTATACAAGGTCTTGCTTTCTACATATAGAATCTTCCTAAACAGCTTCAGCCAGCATGATATGCTATTAAGCATTTGAAATTTTATCACTGGTAGATTGCAAAGCACATAAAACAATACCTCCACAGATTTTTCTCCCCTCAGCAAAACAAAAGAAACATGTGCCACAATGATCCAGCCCCAACAATTATCAATCATCTCCTATTTTGAGGAAAATTACCACCTGACTGGATCAGTAAATAGACTAGAAGTTGAAGAGTGTAAATGGATTACTAGTCTAAATCCACTTGAATCCAAAGTTCAAGAAATGATATGCCTACTGCCTCCCAGTATAATAACAGCACTCAGCCCTAAATTGCTATCTGGAAAGTAGTGGTTACACAACTTCTTTAGTAAATCTGTGTGGAGTCCAGGCTTTTTGCCCAAGTGGATTTCTCATACTTACCCACTCCACCCATCCCCAGCTCCATCACCACATTAGTATAGCCTGATTTTCAATTTTAACCCCACAAATATCCAAATAAGAAAACTTAATAGTTCCAAGTTCTTTGTAAAGGTTTACTCACCCAATTATCCATATTCAGCAACCTAGAGTATATTAAAGTGTCTAAAAATCAATGACAGACACCTCAATTATCAAATTGGCATTTGCATTGAAATAAAAACTAGAGCTAGTAACATATATATATAGTTGTGTGTATCAAAGAGTTATATGAATCCTTTATCCCAGAACTCAAGAACACATTTCCTTTATCCAACTATCTACATTTCCCTAGAAAGAAAATGCTTACACATAAACCCCACCCCACTTCACAAATTGCAAAATGAAGAATGAGTGATTACCCAACCAGTGAGTGGAGCCAAAAGTCTTATTTGGTCTCTTTTCTATGGCACATAGTAGCTGTTCTAACTCTCCACGTTTGTCTAGACAACCTTTCAGATATTTCTACAGAATTAAAGACAGAGGGGCAGCTGGGTGGTTCAGTCAGTTAAGTACCCCACTCTTGATTTTTGCTCAGGTCATGATCTTAGGGTCCTGGCACTAAGCCCCACACTGGGTTCCATGCTCAGTGCAGAGTTTGCTTAAGAGATTCTTCTCTCCCTTTCTCCCTCTGCCCCTCTCCCTGCTGGCAGGTATACACTCTTGCCCTCTAAAATAAATAAATATTTAAAAAAGGAACTGAAGATAGAAGTGAACTTAATTGGAGCTGATACTTCATGATAGCACTTTATGTGGAGTAACTTTAAATGAAATTTTACCATTAACTTTGGGGCACCTGGGTGGCTCAGCACGTTAAGCATCTGACACTTAGTTTTGGCTCAGGTCATGATCTCATGAGTATGAGATCAAACCCCACTTCAGACTCCACGCTCTTAAGAGTGGAGTGCTTAAGAGTCTCTTCCTCTGCCCCTCCCCCCATTTGCACATGCACACTCTGTCTTTCAAAATAAACCTTTAAAAATTGTACCATTGGGGCACCTGGGTGGCTCAGTGGGTTAAGCCTCTGTGCCTCTGCTTTCGGCTCAGGTCATGATCTCGGGGTCCTGGGATCAAGCCCCGCATCGGGCTCTCTGCTCAGCGGGGAGTCTGCTTCCCCCTCTCTCTCTGCCTGCCTCTCTGCCTACCTGTGATCTTTCTCTCTGTCAAATAAATAAATAAAATCTTTAAAAAAAAAATTGTACCATTGGCCGCCATCTTGCTGTGTGCTGCGTGCTGTTAATTGACCATGTCTTCTCACAAGACTTTCAGGATCAAGCGATTCCTGGCCAAGAAACAAAAGCAGAATGGTCCCATTCCCCAGTGGATTCGGATGAAAACTGGTAATAAAATCAGGTACAACTCCAAGAGGAGGCACTGGAGGAGAACCAAGCTGGGTCTCTAAGGCGTCCCACCTCACACAATGACACACCTAATTGGCACCATGTATTTAATTAAGCTACTTGAGGATCATGTGTTCTATTCCATCACCCTGTTAACCACCTTTCTGCCTGGCCAATAGATACCATTTATCAGCGAAAGATTTTTCTGTTACTATAGCTCTGCACCAGTGGGTTGGTTTGGTAATAAACATGAGGCCTTTGAGCTGTAAAAAAAAAAAAAAAAGAAAGAAAGAAAAAAATTGTACTATTAACTTCAAGTTGTATTTGGTTAAGGAACTCAGTGACATGTATACTAGTTAGGCACACATTAAATTAAAACTCTATATTTTGAGTCAATTAGGGATATCTGAATATGAGTTAAGTATTAGATGATACCAAGCAATATATTATTTTTTAAGTGGCAACAGTGGTATATGGTTACATTAAAAAAAGGTAATTTTTACTTTTTATTATATTTACTATATGCCTTATATCTTCCTACTGAAGTATGTAGGAGAAAAATGACATGATATCTGGGATATGCATTAAAATACTTTAGCAAGGAAAAAATAAGGATGGATAAAGCAAATGCTGAAAATCTAGATTAACTGCTAGATTGGGGGTAATGGAGATACGGTAATTCGTTATACTAACCTCTCTACTTGTTAGTACATTTGCAAATTTTTATGTTTTACAAAAAAGGCCACATTAACTAGCCTTTATTATACTTAAAGTGAAAACTATATTTCTATCTTTTTTTACTTTGAGCTAGGTGAGAGACCAATAAATTAAGGATAAAATTCCTCATAATTTTGACCATATCTTTACCAAAGCATGTGGATATCTATCCCAGAATGACAGATTTAGGACTGCACCTATTTTCTCCCCTGGGTGACTCCCAGAATTACCAGGTGATCGAATCAACAGCCTTTGGGAAGCAATACATTACTAATGAAGTCTCCGGATTCCTACACCAACCTGCATGAATAACGACACAGAAGCTTCTCAAGTAGGCACTGCTATAGAGAGCCTTAACAGAAAGAAAGACTGGTGGACAATTTGACAGTGTTTGGTAGCTTACTATCCCGAAAACAATGCAGAAAAACCTTCATTAAACAAAAGCTTGTGTAAGTGGTGATTAGTAAGAATTTTGTTTGCCACATTTTTTCATGAGAAAGCACCAATACCCTTTCCCCAGGACGCCTTACATAAAGCAAGCAAAAATCAGAATTCACTCAAATGTCTGCTTAAGCTATAGCCAGAGTAAATCAATCAGGCTGAAACAGATTCAACCTAATCAGATAAATAAGTTTTAAATTAGTATGAGTTCACATTTATTACTTACAGTCATAATAAATAGCTATGTAAAAATACATCTCAACCTTCCTTTATACAGATCAATTTTGAGCTGTCTTTCTACAAGAAGACAATGGGTATCTCCTACAAGATGCCCACTTGGATATCAAGTATGTAACTATTATTTCAAGTCACCTGGCCATCATCTTAGTTTCTTCAGTCTTGAGACAAAATAGCAGCATATCGAACATCCCAAATCTGACAGAAGGAATTGGTCTCGGCATGGCAGACTAGATACAGGAATAGGGGGAAGTTGGGTCTTCAATAACAATCCATATGGTGCTAGTGATAACCAGTAATTTTTAACCAAATGTGCTGATTCAGGGAAATTAGCATATATTATGTGTGTATAATTTTCAAAGTATCCTGTCATTTAAAGTGTTCTTTGGGATCACACTGGCAAAGAATAGGATTTCACTTCAATGACATACTGCTACTGCCAGAGCTAGAGCTCCTCGTACCTGGAGTAAACTCTAGGTGGATTATAATTCTGATGGTTCCAAAAAAGAACAAAATGAGAGATTGAGTAATTTTTCACCTTCAGAGACCTTGAAGCATAATAACTCAGTGCTATAAGCACTTCTTGCAATATTTTAAACTTATCTCTAGGCCAGTCCCCTTAACATATAGGGACTCAGTTTCCTTATTTGTACAACAACAGTTAAGCTACCTGGCAAGGCAGAATGCCAAAGATATCTAATAAATGATGCCAAAAATAATAAAAGATATCTAATTTAAAAATGCTTTTGTTTTAAGATTTTTATTTACTTGTCAGAGAGAGAGAGAGAGTACACACAAGGAGAGGGAGCAGCAGGCAGAGGGAGAAGCAGGCTCCTCGCTAAGCAAGGAGCCTAATGCAGGACTCAAATCCATTCCAAGACCCTGGGATCATGACCTGAGACAAAGGCAGACCCTTAACTGACTAAGCCAACCAGGTATCCCTCTAATAAATATTTTTTAACAAAAATTTTAAACGTGTCAAATTTTTAAATTAAAAGAAAATGGTAGCCTGGTTCTTAAAAAAATACTACAGTAAAAAAAAAAATGTGAAATTCACATTTTATATTCATCCAACAGAATTATTAGTAAAAGGTCAGAATGTATACTCCTCCAAATGGACAAATGGAATAGGGAATCAATCAACATATAACCATATTATGGTACTTCATACAATAATATTAGAGCTATCAAATTGCAAGAAAGCCATTAAACCATCCAACCACAATCACATTCAATTCAGGTAGTATAGGGGGTTAATCGTAATGCTATATTGTTGTATAGCAATACGAAATTTCTAAATGCTATCTCATTCATTTCTGTGTTTTATCTACATGATCTTGTAAAGCCAGTCAGGCAGACATTATCTCCAACCCCCAGATGTTAATGAAAGGGCTCAAACTCCTGCTGTTAAACAGTTCATCAGAAATCACAAGCAAAGGGCACCTGGGTGGCTCAGTCCTTTGGCCTCTGCCTTCCTCTCTGGGTCATGATCCCAGTCTCGCAACAGGCTCCCCGCTTGGCGGAAGCCTGGTTTCCCTCTCCCACTTCCCCTGCTTGTATTCCTGCTCTCGCTGTCTTTCTCTCTGAAAAATACATAAGTAAAATCTTTAAAAAAAAAAAAAAAAGGAAGCAAAGAAAGAAAGAAATAACAAGCAACTAAAGGACAGACACTGGACCCAGGTCCTTTGGTCCTCCTACTAATAACAATAAAGTGTTTCTTGGGTCATAAGTTTTAATACTTTTTGTCTGCATTAAGTTCAGGTTCTGCCATCACAAGAATCCAAACAAAAAGGGGGATAGAGAAGTTCTCCCAGACAAGAAGTTTCTTGAATTTCAAAATAGACAAAGGACACAGAGGGATGTACAGATAGGTTCATTTGATGGAGTATTTTTTTAAAAGCCTATTTTCAACAATTTACACTCTCAAAATGTCTGGCCTATAGGCAAAGAATTCCCAGCTAATAATCATTTACTGAGTAGTTCTGTACTCAAGCACCAGCTTACAAGGTTTTCAAGAATAGGCATAAAGTGGGACCACTGTCCAGAAGCATTTTAAAATCTCTGTAGATACAAGATCAGCATGTAACATTAAGAGTCACAATAGTTATGAGTTCAGCCTTTGGTAAGCTGAGGAATCAGTGAAGTTTTAATGAAAGTATGAGGGAATTTTGAGACACAAGCTGAGCTGTGAAAGTCAGGTGAGATTTATAAAGGAGAAATAAGGTAGATATTTCAAATCTGGTGACAATTTTCAGTATGGGTTCCAAAAAGGTGAGACAATGGAGTAGCAGGAAGAAACTGAAATGCAGAGATATATATGCCTAGTAAAGAGATGAACTAGTAAATCAATGAGTAGATGAGTTGCAACTGGAATCCAGGTCTCTAAACATCAAACTCTTAGGTCACTCTGTTGTTCCTCTTAACTAGTCTTCTTGCCTCCACTCTGCCCCCTTCTCCAAGAAAATCACCACTGTATTAAGTTTCTTTAATTCTGATCAGGCCAGTCCCCTGCTTAAATCTCTTCAATGGCCTACTGTGGCTTACAGAAAGAATTTGAAACTGTAAAATAGCATACAAATATCCATCATGATCTGGACACTCTCTTTTCTAGCAGGTCCACCATATGTACCCTTTGTTTCAGCCATTAACATCTACACACAGTTCCTTTAATAGGCATGTTACCATATCTCTCTACCTTTGTATATGTTGTTCTTTCAACCTAAAAATGCCTTTCCTCCCCCTTCTTCAATTAATGCCTTATTCTTCAAGCTTTGGTGTAAATGTCACCTACTATGGTTAAGGCTTTCCTTGTTACACTCAACCATCCAATTAGATTTAGATGCCTCTCCACAATGTATCACCCTCCTATGCATATCCCTATGATTCTTTATCACACAGCTCTTTAATCATTAACTTCCCTGTCTCCCCCACTAGACTAGGAGCATCTTTCTATCACCAACCATCAGCATGCCTAACATCGAGTAGATGCTCAGTAAATGTTTGTTGCATGAATGAACTTATTGTGCTCAACTTTTCAATTAAATCAAAACATGATTTATCCAATTAAAAAACCAAGCCAAATATTCAGGAAGTTATACAATAACCAAAAAATTAACTTCTATTACACCAAGTTACTAATTTGACTCCCCTATGTAAAGACCAAAGGCTTCAGAAATGATACAGAAACACAAAGCCAAAAAGCAAAAACATCTAAGACTGTTAAGCCCTTCTTCACCACTGTGTGTGTGTGTGAGGGCTGTCAGTTCTACCTTAACAATAGCCTCTTTTAATAGTCAAGCCATTACCTTAAATATGTGGAATTCAAGATGCAGCTCCTTCATAATACTTCTAGAGTTCTATTAGGTTTGACAAAACATACTCCACGACTGACACTAAATTAGTAATTAATCTAAGATTCATGCTGCTTGATGACATGCTACAATCTGGGCCTAACCAAAGAGCTACATAAAATGCAAAGCTTTAATAATAATACATTATTCAAAAGGTGCTAAGTCCAAGAGATGGATGCCTTCAGTAAAAAGAATCAAATAGGGTCATTATGAGGATTCACAGATGAAGAAAATTAAACTAAGTTCTGTTAAATTTGTATTTAATCTTAAAAAGAAAATTTTTTTTTCTTTAAAAAGATTTTATTTATTTATTTGACAGAGAGAGAGAGAGAGAGAGAACGAAAGAGGGAACACAAGCAGGGGAAGTAGGAGAGGGAGAAGGCGGCTTCTCCCTAAACAGAGAGCCTAATGTGGGACTGGATCCCAAGACCCTGGGATCATGACCTGAGCGGAAGGCAGATGCTCAAGGACTGAGCCACCCATGTGCCCCCACCCCCCAAAAAATTCTAATACCCATCAAAAGTTGCGATATAAAGTAGTTCTTCTCAACAGAAAACATACCTTCCTTCTCCAGTTTTCCAGAACAATGAGAAACTAAATGAAAACAAATGAATCACAACCCTTATACTTTAATGAATCCACTATAACTATTGTTACTTTTTCAACGTAATGGAAATTTTCATCTTAACTAATACTATATATAGACATTATCTAATTAACTTCTTTTTACTCCCAGAAATCTTCAATACCAATCATTTGTGTGATCAGTACTATTTCCCTTCTGCCTTCATTACTGACCTCCTCCTCTCCCTATTAACTTGGGAGTGGAATCAACTGGCATACCTTTACCCTCTCTCTTTGGTAACCCAATAGTTCTTAGCCTTCTATAGTTAACAGGCGCCTTTGAGAAACTGATGAAAACTATGAAACCCAGAAAAATGAATGTACCTATTACACTCAATTTTTTTCATACAACTTCAGGAGTTACCCCCCACAGTTACCTACACAAGTAATTTTTATGACCATATAGCTCTCTTTTATAATCTCACACAACTCCTTTATATACATACACAATCAAGAACTTTACAATGATTAATAATGTAATACTCAAAATAATAAAATTAAGTAAAGTTTTATCTTACTGGCAATATTTTAAGAACCCCCAGATGAACTCCACCCTAAAAGGCCTTAGAACATGTTGAGCACTTCAATAAGACAACTCAAAATAATGAGTAAGGCATTAATTTAAAAAAAAAATGTCTTATCAAGTCTTGTTGTTTGATCAACTTGCTTGCTTTAAAATGGCTGAAATGTCTTCCTAAATTTGTTTTTATTAACTCTGACATATCTGCTTCTAAAATCATGTAAGTCTCAAAACTTAATTTGTGCAAAAAGTAAAGTTCCAACTGCTATTAATTCTTGGATTCAAATACCCGTTCTACTATATCAAGCTATGTTCAACACTGAATGCTGTAGCCAGTAAGTGAAAGTGATACCATCTCTTAACGATCTAGTTACCTCATCAAAGCAAGTAAAACATAAAAGATGAAACAGAACAAATACCAAACGGAAAGGAAGAATATAATCAAGGTGTTATTACTAAAAGAGATAAGTGCTTTCTTGAAAGTGTAGTTCCTAAAAGTAGAAGCTTCTTGCTGGATATACCAAACTATTCGTGGACACTAAGCTGACGTTTATTTTTGCTTGAACTTTTAATCACTGTTTAAATCACACTTTTGTACTGGGTCAAAAAAAAAAAAGGAAACATGACCACTCTTTTACCACAAACTGATAAATTTCAAAGCTGCATCAGAATTTTTAAATATATTAAATGTTGGTGATACACTCACAAAACTTTCCTAAGTTTCATGAAGCTGTGAGCACCTATTATTAAACCAATTAGCCCTCTACCAGCATAGACAATTCACAAAAAGAAGTTTCTTCATTTGTGAATACTGGGTTAACAGGATATATCAAGTAAGCAAGTTATCAGTTTGCCTCAAGTTAGCGTGGAATTGATGAGACTTTAAACTGTTCATTTTATTCTAACCCACTACGTCCCTTCTTCCCACACAATGGAAATCTATATACTTTCTGAAATAATAGTTTGACCATTGTCTTCCAGCATGGACAATTCATCATTGAAAGGCAAACTGTAAGTAAAAGAGAAGTGCAACAGGTACATACCAAACGATCAGATGCCATAAGAAAATAGTTATTAGTAATGTCACTGTCTCCTCTGCTATTATAAACAAGTTGCTGGTGAAAACTGAAAACTAAATGTGCAACATGTGCTTGTCCTTCTGAGTTAGAGGAAGAAACTTCAAACAAGATTTATTTGCTGAACTTGTGCAGGAAAACTATTTTCCCTCATGCCACCCAAATTATAAACTTTATTGATAAATGTCTGCATATTTGCCATGACCGGGAAAAAAAGACTGTAGCCAATATATTTTGTTAATGCTACTAGTTTTTAAGTTTCACTATTAAACCATTTTCAAATAAACTAAAAAAAAAAAAAAAGAAAAAAAAGAGGAACCTTTTTAACTGATGAGTTGAAGAAACTCCAGTATTTCCCAACCTAATACCAGGCCCCATAGATTACATTCCTCTGCACATTAAGTCAGTGGCAGGAAATGGACTGCTACCACTGGTTCACACACTTTCAGGGCTATGAAACTTGTGCAGTCTTACTGCTTTTGACCATTCTTAATCAACTACGTGGAAGTACTGTAATGACTCTATTATATAAACAACAATTGGGGGTACCTCACCCAACCTCAAACTCCCACGCTCCCCCGACTCTTACACAGAAATGTGTCTTGGGCAAGCACATGGAAGAGGCAACGGGAAAAGGCGCACGTAGGCGATTCTTCCTTACATTTCTGGTAACGCAGAAAGACTAGGAGCCTACGCTGTGTGGTTTTTTTAAGGGTGGGGCTGGTTGACAAGTCTGTGGGTGGGCTCCCAAGTATTTGGATTGAAAAGAAGAAACGTTCCCCTTACCGGACAGTA
Organism: Mustela erminea; assembly: GCF_009829155.1. Classification (NCBI taxonomy): domain Eukaryota; kingdom Metazoa; phylum Chordata; class Mammalia; order Carnivora; family Mustelidae; genus Mustela; species Mustela erminea. The sequence goes on along the minus strand of NC_045635.1, from coordinate 77,450,670 downwards.
AGCATTAAGAGTCAAAACCTAGCAACAGACTGCGGTGGAAAGGAAAGGAATCGCGGGAAAATTCATGCCCACAAGTTAGATAATCAACAGACCCTAGCCAGTACTCCGAGTCTCCCCAAGTTGGGGTGGGGCCCTTCTCTTTTCCACACTGCCTCCCAGAATGATACGAGTGAGAAAGGGGTTAAATGAAGAAGGGGGTGCTCTTCCGCCCCCACGCAGTCTCCGCGGCTCCTGGAGTAGCACAGCGAGATCGCGGGTAGCCTTGGGAGGGGCCCCGGATCCCCCTGTGCGCAACTGCCGGAGGATCCTGGGGCTCTCGCTGTCCCCAAAGCCGGCGGGGGCTGCGGGCGCACTCACCAATTTAGGTTTGTTTTTCGTTTCCTCTTCGTTGGCGGCCCGGTTCCCCGCGCTCCGCTTGTTGCTCCGGCCCCCACCGGGTTCCTCGCTGCCGCCTCCCGCTCCCGTTGCCGCCGCCCCGGGCTGCTCCATCTTTCTCCGGCCCTATCACCTGTGACCTGTAACCCGACCTCTCCTCAACTTGGGGAAGCCCCACTGGGTGGTCCCGCTGCCCCCAGCTGATTCGGTATCACCTCTTCCTGTGTGAGAATGTGTATGCCTGGAAAGCGGCTGATTTCAGACTCCCGGCTCCCAGGCACCCTCGACGCAACACGCCGTTGCCACTACTCGGCGCCAGGGCAAGCCCTGCCCCTGAGCAGCTGCAGTTACCGCGGTCGCCGGCGCCGCCGCCCTTAGGGCGGTGTTTAGGGTGGAGGGAAAGTAGGTGCCTATCTCTTTAAGAGGGCCTTGACACACGTGATTCATCAAAGTACCCGCAGTCAGCCGACCGGGCGCCGAAAGCTGCTTCCTACTCCCAGTGCCGAGCGGGCCTCAGCTACTGAGCATGCCCAGCGCAGCGACGGGAGCCAGAGGATAGCCGAAGACTTTAAGCTGCCGTTAAGCACTGATTTCACTTCCCAGGGGCCTAGAGTGAAATGAAAGGGAGCTAGTAAAGAAAAAAGAGGTATAGCCCATTTTAGAGACAGGGAACCTGAGGCCCGGAATGATTCAAGTGTGAGTTTAACTGGCAGGTCTACCTAAGTATCAGCTTCCACTGTTGTAGGCCGGAGCACCTTCCCCACAGAGGCCTTGCTGGGGGTGTGGTCCTGCTAGGCTCCAAGGGAGGGGTGGATTGGAAGACAGCTGGCATCCTATAGGAAAACCACCGCTGGAAGTGCTAATTAATTGCCTAGACGGACGGTATGGGTCAAAGTGGACAAATGGGGTGCTTTATATTGCCATGATTACTTTGCGATCAAAGAAATACGGTCGTTCCTTTATTTCCATGCTGCTGGGTAGTAGAAGCAGCACACATCCACTACTTAATTTTGGGGGAAGAGGGAGCAGGAGCAGTTAAGGCTCTTTAACCAAAGTACCTATAGAGAGCTAGCAGTTGGATTGAGTGATTTTCAGTTCGGGGGACTAGCTTAGGTTTAGGGTTATTGCGAGGAGTAATACATGTGTGTCACAGCTTTGTTTAAAACATAAATCTCTAGACAAATGCTGGGTGTTTTTGTGGAGCAGTAGCACCGTACTGTAAATATTGTTAGTCTTTGGTGCTTGTGTTGTCAGGAAGAGGCCTAAGCTATATTTCTAACATCTTTTTTTTTTTTAAACAGGGCCCCCTAAAAAGAGTGTACACACTGAGAACATTGCAGGGGTAGAGCAGGATTTGAATGAACCACAACCATAGACTAAGAGCACATATGATAGAGAAGCCTGAAATGTAACCTCAGATATGAAGTCTATTAACATGTCCATATGCCTGTTATTCACATATCTCCAAACTATGACTTCTTTTGCCCTCCCCTTCAACCTAAATTCAACTATGCTGAATCCAATTGGTTTATGAGCATATTTATTGAGAGAGCATTACAATAAATTTGTCCATGCTATAGATGTGAGGAAGCAATTAATTGGGACAGTAGAGTGAAAAGAACATAATATATCTAAAAACAGTTTAAATCCTGTCTTCGTCATTATTATTAACTTTCTTTTTAATCACACAGGTGATAAACTACCCAAAAACAGCACGGAAGAAGAAATACATCCTTCCAGACAGGGTGGATAAGGAGCCCTAAGGTAAATTTGATTTGTCTAAGTTTCTATCTTAAAATTTGATGTATATTTTGAATTCGACTCACTATATGCATACAAACACATACGTGATAAATTACTTAAATGTTTCCCCTCTGAAAAACTGAGTAAAAATGCATGCTACAGAAAGACATGCTTTGCATGTCTTTATCCAAGACTTTCTTCCAATTTCTGTATAAGGGATATGGATATGGATGAGAATCCTCCAAGCTCAAACGTGGCTCAATAATGTGCTCAATGGGTATTTATTAAACTCCTTAGGGTATACCAAGTGCTATGCAGAGTGCTCTAGGTTAGAAGAAGGAATGGACACACTTTCTGCCCTTTAGTACCTGTGCTGGGAGAGACAGACTGAACTGCATTTCAGATTCAGAACAGATATGAACAGGGAACTCATAGAGCACATCAGAGCAGTAAAGCACCAGAATGTCAAGGTTCCAAGACACCTTCCCAAAGAGAATGATGCTTGAGCTAAGTCTTAAGGGTATAATTAAAGTTAGTAAGTTTTTTTGACAGCCTACTATTAGGTACTGTGCTAGGCATTATGGATACAATAGTGAGCAGGACAGATATGACTTGCTCTAAGGGCTTTCAGGCTATTGGAAAGCATATTAAACAAAACTGTATTGAGCAATTACAAGGCAAAGAAAGAGGGTGAAGAGCATTTCAGGCAAAGGAAATGACAATAGCATGTGCAAAGACCGTATGGTTAAGAAATTGGGGGCATCTGGGGGAGAAGGCTTCTGTGGCCAAGAGAAAAAGTAGAATAGATAAGCAGTTCCCAGATCATGAAGGACTTGTAGGTCTCATTGGTGTGGATTTAAAAGGGAGAAGACGTTGTAATACAAATGACCTCTGTTTAGAGTGTGTAAATAAACTTGAAAATGGATTGGCATTATTTTGAATAAGGTTGGGTTTCACTGTCCTCAGGCAAGTGAAGCTACATTTGAAATCCAATTAGAGGTATGTGTAAAAGATGCATAATCTTACTGCAAAAAGTGAAAAAGTCTCTTCCTGATATGGCTTACCTCCGACTTTACTGTCATTATCTCAGCCCCGCCCCATCTTTATTCTCAAAGTTTGTTTTTAAGCATTTTGCTTCAGTTAATGTAACAGTAATCAAACAAACACCCTCCCGTCCTACATCAGGGTCATTGGTCTCTCTTGGAAGTTAACATGTGAAAGAAACCACTACTGTCCTACAAGGATTTGCCCACTGATTATGAAACAGGTGCCTCACCAAGTATACAGTCCTAGGACTGATCTCACTGCTCCTGCATTCCTTTGTTTTTACCTTCCTGGGACGCACAGATAGCTTGGTGGAGGGAGAGACCTCTTTGCTCTCATGCTGAAAAAAGGAGGCTCTAACATTAATTGGGATATCAAAAGTTTATGTTAGACATACTGACCTGTGGTCTCTTCCTCTGGCTTTTCATGATTTTAGCATCCAGTTAACTTTAAAAAACTGAGCCCTAGGAGAAAAGAAAGATAAAGGCGGCTAAGATCTATATTTCTTCAAACTGACTGTAGAGTTCTTTGTTACCCCCAGAGGTTTCTGATGAGCCTCATAGTATCCCTCTTGCTTTCTGTGTCTCCCTTCTGCTGAATGTTCTCTTTTAAATAATCTGGGTCATTAATAAAGAAATGAAAGGAAACATGGATTAGGCAAAAATGAGAAATAACCCCCTTTAGGGTCATGGAAAAACATTTGTGATATAAAGTTTGCCTAAGAGTAAACAAGTATTTATTAAGCATATACTATGTGCCAACACCAAAATAGATGTTATGCCAAAAAAAAAAAAATACCATTCTCCTGTAATGTTTTATATGTCTTCCTGAAGAATCTCCTGTTCTATAGAAATGCACACTGAGGAAAAATGGATAATGGGAAACATGGTTAGGGAAGATATTTAAATCCAGTACAACTTTATAATCAGAGCAGTAATGAAAATAATAACCATTCTAACAAGATTAAATCTCCATTGGCATTTGCTCCAGCATCACAACCTTCAATGCTTGGTAGCCTTCATGCTTCTTCCTTCCTGTTGTGGTTCCTCAAGGGCATCATTCACTTTGAATAAAATTAAAAATATAAGTGGGAATGCCTTGTTGGCAGTCAGTTAAGTCTCTGGCTCTTGGTTTCAGCTCGGGTCTAAATCTCAGGGTCCTGAGGTCCAGCCATTTGTTGGGCTCATCAGGGAGTCTGCTGGAGATTCTCTCCCCACCTCCCACCACCCCCAGCTGTGCGCGCTCGCTCTCTCTCTCTCCCAAAAAAATTAATAAATCTTTTTTAAAAATCTAATTAAAGAGTATGCAACTTTTAAAAACCTGTGGTGAAATGTCTTCACAGCTTTGTTCTCAGTAGTCACAGCTTCACCAAATAGTTTAATGTAAGGAACTTAAGAGGTGGTTGAAAGCACTAAAGTAGTTATACTGAAGGGGCAGAGTCAGGTGCAAGATTATTCTTTTTTCCTTAAAGTCTTCATACATTGCTAGAATTTATGCTTAATTGTGAGAAAGCTTCCTCATCATCATCTCAGAACTTCAAGAGCTAAGAAAATTCACATGTGAACCAACTGGACTTCCACCTTATTTTGACATAATTCTTCTATTTATCAATTGCTAATATGCTTATTCATGGTACACAAATGTAATGAAACAGACTGTAAAATAGAAAATCTTTGCCCTCAATAGCTATAAAATCTACTTGAGAAAACAAACGACTAATTTGTGAAACAGTGAGAGAAGAGTAGCTGCCTAAATTGGAGATACTGACTCTAAATTCAACATAACGTGGTAAAGGTGTGAGCTTGGTTGGACCTAGAATAGATGAAGAAGTTCTCAAGGAGAAGGTAGAACTTGAGCTGCTAAGGTATAAAGCAGAAATCAGGCATGAATAGGCAAAACTAAGAAAGGAAGTAAGGAAAAGACAACATGTAGAATGGTCTGGAAACAATACTGACCAATGATGTTGAGTGGCTACTGGGGCTTGAGGAGAATGCTGAGAACATAGATGTTGAATAATAGTAGGAAACATGGTTATCCCCCTAGCATTTTCCCATAATATAAACAGATTTGAATGTAAGACACAGTGGTAGTAACAGGTAAAGTTCTTTAGCAGGAATGTTAGAAAGAAGTAAGGAGCTGGTCTGGCAGTGGCATGCAGAATAAATTTTTTTCTTTTTTTAAAAATTTAAATTCAATTTAGTTAACATGTAGTACAGTATTGGTTTCAGGAGGAAAATTTAGTGATTCATCACTTACATATAACATCTAGTGCTTATCTGAACAAATGCCCTCCTTAATGCCCATCACCCATCTATCACATCCCTCTACCCACCACCCCTCCAGCTACCTTCAGTTTGTTCTCTATAGCTAAGAGTCTCTTATAGTTTGCCTCCCTCTCTGTTTTTAACTTTATTTTTTCCTCCCTTCCCCTATGTTCATCTGTTTTGTTTCTTAAATTCCTCATATGAGTGAAATCCTTATGGTATGATGACTTTCTCTGACTGACTTATTTCAGTTAACATAATGCACTCTAGTTCCATCCATGTCATAGCAAATGGTAAGATGTCATTCTTTTTTATGGCTGAATAATTTTCCTGTGTGTGTGTGTGTGTGTGTGTGTGTGTGTGTACCACAACTTTATCCATTTTTCAATCAGTGGACAAATGGGCTGTTCCCATAATTTGGCTGTTGTTAATAATGCTGCCATAAACATTGGAGTGCATGTACCCCTTTGAATTAGTGTTTTTGTGTACAGTTGCTGGATCACTGGGTAGCTCTATTTTTGACTTTTTGAGGAATCCCCATACTGTTTTCCAGAGTGGCTGCACCAGTTTGCATTCCTACCAACAATGTAAGATGGTTCCCCTTTCTCTGCATCCTTGCCAATACCTGTTGTTCTTTGTGTTGTTGATTTTAGCCATTCTGACAGGTATAAGGTGATATCTCACTGCAGTTTTGATTCGTATTACCCTGATGATCAGTGATGCTGAACATCTTTTCATGTGTCTGTTGGCCATCTGTATGTCTTTGGATAAATGTCTGTTCATGCCTTCTGCCCATTTTTAAATGGATTATTCATTTGGGGGGTGTTGGGTTGTTTTTTTGTTTGTTTGTTTTTATTTTAAGTAAACTTCATGCCACACATGAGGCTTGAATTCACAATGGGTGTTGAGTTTGCTAAGTTCTTTCTATATTTTGGATACTAACACTTTATCAGATATGTCATTTGCAAATATCTTCTCCCATTCCATATGTTGCCCTTTAGTTTTGTTGATTTTTTTACTGCACTGTGCAGAAGCTTTTTATTTTGATGAAATAAATAAGTCAGAGAAAAACAAATACCATATGATTTTGCTCATATGTGGAATCTAAGAAACAAAAGAAAGGAGCAACAGGGGAAAAAAAGAGAGGCAAATCAAGAAACAGAATATAGATGAACTGGAAAGGTAGATGATTAACTAGAAAGAACAAACTGTTACCAGAAGGGAAGTGGGTGGAGGGATGGGTTAAATAGGTGATGCGAATTGAGGAGTGTGGTTGTTGTGATGAGCACGAGGTGTTGTGTGGAACAGTTGAATCACTGTATTGTACACCTGAAACTAATATTACATTGTGTTAACTAACAGGAATTTAAATAAAAACTTAAAAAAAATAAAGGAACAAACTGTTCCTCTTCACAGATTACATACAGGAAACAAAGGAAAAGAAAGAGTAAACAAGAATTACTAAAATGTTGGCCCAAGGAAATAAAAACCTAGTAGCAAACTGGAAGATAGTATCTAAGGTATTTGGCATTTGCAGACAGAGTCATGCCAAGGAGCCTGGTACCCAAAAACTAAAGAGACTAATTACAGCAGGACAGGAAAGCTAAGAAGCTTCCTGTAGTCACCAACAGGAAAAGACTGGGCAGGCTGGTAAAGCAGAAAGAAAAGTTGTATAACAGAAGGCAGTAAGCAGGCAGACAGCTAGACTCTAGAAGTCTAGCACTGGATGTCCTGGGAGGTAGGCAGACAGAGAATAGAATCCGGTCTGGTGGCAAGCAATAAGCAGATGAGCAGGAATCCACTGATGGGGATTGGGATTAAGAAACAAATTAGTAATCTCTTAAGAGGTCTGGCAAGACACTGCTAAATAAGGCAGGGCATCAGGCCTAAAGAAATTGGCGTGATAGATGAAATCTACAAAGAGAGGTAAACAGAGGTGAATAAAAGGTTGCAACAAAGACACCCAGTTTGTTTCTCTGTGAGATCACAGTAGGACTAGAAGCAATAGGTCCACTTGATGCTAAGCCACAAACTATTGAAATACTTCTCCTTGAATCCTCTCTGACTAGGAACTCTTAAGATAGGTCCCAGTGCAGGAAAAGTAGACAACAAGAAAAGGCCTGGAAAAAACAATGACCAATAGTGGTTACTTACCTAAGTAAGGGTTAATGTCATTGTAATGATTACAGGGATTAGGACTGGAAGCCAGGCAGCTAAAACATAGCCCCACAAAAATTAGTCCAAGACTATGGTGCCACTTTCTTCTTTTGGGGAAGGTGCTGTGGGATGCCTGAGTGGCTCAGTCAAGTGTCTCCCTTCGGCTCAGGTCATGATTCCAGGGTCCTGGGATCTAGTCCCACATCGGGTTCCTTGCTCAGGGGTAAGCCTGCTTCTCCCTCTACCTGCCATTCCCCCTGCTTGTGCTCTCTTGCTCTCTATCTCTGACAAATAAATAAATAAAATCTTAAAAAAAAAAAGAAAAGAAAAAAGAAAGTGCTGAGACTAATAGAAACTGAGAATTCCCAGATTCATGCCACCTATGGTTTATTATATAGTATTCTAAAAACCAACCCTTTGAATTTTATATGGAGAATATGCTTCTAACAAAGAACAGACCTCCCTGTCAACCAAAGTCCCAAAACCCCAAAGCAATTTTTTTTTAAAGAGTTTATTTATTTATTTGACAGACAGAGATCACAAGTAGGCAGAGAGGCAGGCAGGGGGTGGGGGGAAGCAGGCTCCCCGCCAAGCAGAGAGCCCAATGTGGGGCTCAATCCCAGGACCCTGGGATCATGACCCGAGCCGAAGGCAGAGGCTTTAACCCACTGAGCCACCCAGGCGCCCCCCCAAAGCAATTTTTAAGAGTAGCTTAACAGGTCATAAATGGTAATTGTTCTATCTATAAGTTAGTAAGACATAGTTATAACAGTGAGGGAAAAACTTTCAATTTGCTTTTTAAACTATGTGGATCAGAGAAACACACATTGGTGTTAATAGGGATGCTATTTAAGAAGTTGAGGGGTTTTTTTTAGAAAAAAAATAGTATGTAGAAACAGTCTCTTGGAGATAAATGTAATTCAAATATGAGACTAAAATTATGTAACTAAAATCTATTGTCTCTCTTACTTTGTGGTTTATTTTCTGACCTTTTCAAAATATAATTAATTATGAAAATTAAAGAAGACATATCTGACATCTGTAAATAATAACTTGTTTTCATATCTAGGCATCAGTAGTTAGACAGGTCTTACAAATAGGTTATTTAGGGGCAACTGGATGGCTCAGTCGGTTAAGTGTCTGACTGTTGATTTTGGCTCAGGTCATGATCTCAGGGTTGTGAGATCAAGCCCTTCTTCTCTCTCTCTTTCCCTCCCCCCACTGCCCCTCCCCTTCTTCATCTCCCCCACCACCCTACACATGTGAATGCACTATTTTGTTTTATATATTATCCCACACAGATTTTAAGTTTTATTGATACATAATTCACAAATCATACATTTTGCCCTTTTAAAGAGTATAGTTCATCAGTTAATATATTCAGAGTTGTATAACCATCACTGCAATCAATTTTAAAACATTTTCATCACACCAGAAAGAATCTTGTCTTTAACCATAACCCCTCCTCAGTCCTCCAAAACCACACCCCCTCCCAATACAAGGCAACCACTAATCCACTTTATGTCTCTAGATTTCCCTATTCTAGGCATTCACATAAGTAGAATCTTACAATGTATAATGGTTTTGTTTTTTAAAGATTTTTATTTATTTATTTGACAGACAGAGACAGAACGAGAGAGGAAACAGAAGCAGAGGGAATGGGAGAGGGAGAAGCAGCCTTCCCGCTGAGCAGGGAGCCCGATACGGGGTTCAATACCAGGACCCTGGGATCATGATCTGAGCTGAAGGTAGATGCTTAACGACTGAGCCACCCAGGCACCCCAATGTATGGTGTTTTATTAACTGGAATCTTTCACTGAGAATATTTTCAAGGTTCATCCATTCCATATCAGTTTTTATTTGTTCATTATTATTACCTATTAGTTCCTCAGACATAAATACAAATCAGTTGTTTAAGCCACCTACCCTGCTATACACACAATGGCAAGATATACCTTCTTATAGTTGCAAAGAGTTGATATTCTCATGTGAATACCAATCTTGTCCTTCTTCTCCTGGCAGGAAATCAGGGTTTGATTTTCCTATACAATGATATAATAGAAGAATTTCTTTCTGACCCAGGGCCTGATGTATGGAAATGACCACAAACACCACATTTAGTGAAGTATACATTATGTGCCAGAACAACTCCTAGAAGTTTATATAAACTAATTAAACAGGACAACCCAGAAACCGATTACATTAAATTGTATATTACCTCATACAGTAGTGGAGAACATGTAGTTCTTATCCTACTTATTTTTTAAAGATCTTATTTATTTATTTGAAAGAGAGAGACAGTAACAGAGATAGCAAGAGAGAGCATAAGCAGGGGGAGGGGCAGAGAGAGAGGAAAAAGTAGGATCCCCACAGAGCAGGGAGCCTGATGTGGGGCTCCATCCCAGGACCCTAGGATCCTGACCTGAGTCAAAGGCAGACCCCTAAGAGACTGAGCCACAGACACACCCCTATCCTACTTATTTTTAAGTCTTCCAATTCAACATATTAGAAGCCAAAATGTGCATCTACATTGACATCACATTCACTCAGAAAGCCTTTTTTAAGATATGCACATTAATTTTTTTAAAAGATTTTAAAATTTTATTTTAAAATTTAAAATTTTTAAATTTTTAAATAAAATGAAATAAAATAAAATGATTCAATTTTAAAATTAAATTTTTTATTAAAATTAAATTAAATTAATTATTAAAATTAATTTAAATTTAAATTAATTTTATTAATTAAATTTAAATTAGTTTAAATTAATTAATTTATTTATTAAGATTTTATTTAAAATTTACTAAAAATTTATTAAAAATTTTATAAAAATAAATTTGAATTAATCTAAATTTAAATTAAATTTAATTTAAATTTAATTTAAAAATTTTTTAAATTAATTTACTTATTTTCAGAAAAACAGTATTCATTATTTTTTCACCACACCCAGTGCTCCATGCAATCCGTGCCCTCTATAATACCCACCACCTGGTACCCCAACCTCCCACCCCCCCGCCACTTCAAACCCCTCAGATTGTTTTTCAGAGTCCATAGTCTCTCATGATTCACCTCCCCTTCCAATTTACCCCAACTCCCTTCTCCTCTCTAACACCCCTTGTCCTCCATGATATTTGTTATGCTCCACAAATAAGTGAAACCATAAGATAACTGACTCCTGCTTGACTTATTTCACTCAGCATAATAAATTTTAAATTTTAAAATAAAATTTTTAAAATTTTATTAAAAATAAAATAAATTATTTATTTGACAGACAGAGATCACAAGTAGGCAGAGAGGCAGGCAGAGAGAGAGGAGGAAGCAGGCTCCCTGCTGAGCAGAGAGCTGGATGCGGGGCTTGATCCCAGGACGCTGGGATCATGACCTGAGCAGAAGGCCGAGGCTCAACCAACTGAGCCACCCAGGCCCCCCTGCACATGAATTTTTAAGAAAATTTTTGGGAAAGACTTTTAATCACTGGGTGATTCCCTGAGTACTAGATGTAAGGACATCTGTTTTGCTGCTGCTTTTATTGTATTTTTTTTTAACAAATAGCCCTGTAACACTGGCTTTCTGCTGCCTCCAAAACAATGACTAATGTGAACTACCATTCTAATCAGTACTAGCAGCTTCACCTGACACCCTGATACTATATAAGGACAGACCCACCTCTAAATCCTATGAACCAGCCCTGCTTTTCATCAGAATTTTCATCCTTTAATCTTTCATCATGTTGTTATTTTATACCATCAGAATACCTCAAAGCCTTGGCTTCAATAGTGGCTAAATTAAAATATGCAAGGCTGAGTTTAATCCCAAATATACAGAATAAAACTTTTCCATTGCAGGTTAATCTCTATATATGATCCTCCAATAATATATAACTGTCATTAGATTACTTTTCCTTTTTACATTATTTTTGATGATTAAATATGATATAGGACATAAAGTAATATGATTATATTTTAGCTAGCATAGTAGAACTTACACATATCATTTTAATTATATTAACAAACATTGAGTAGTAAATATGTCCAGGGCATGGTGCTAAGAATAGGTGAGTGATAACAGCATTCATGATCTCATTTGGCTTAGGATATTGTCAAGGCAACTGACAAGAGCTCATCTGACGGCAAAAGAATATTATAGAAATGTATAGGAAGAAGAGAATGGGGAAGGTTTTTTTTTTTTACAAGGTTTTTTAAATAAAGGTTTTATTTATTTGAGAGAGAGAGAGAGATAATGAGCAGGAGGAAGGAGGCAGAGGAGAAAGGAGAAGCAGACTCCCTGCTCAGCAGGAAGCCTGATGTGGGGCTCTATCCTAGGACCCTGAGATCATGATCTGAGTGTAAGGCAGATGCTTAACCAACTGAGCTGCCCAGATGCCCGCAGAATGGGGAAGATTTTATGGAAAATCTGTATCTTTAAATATAAGTGGGACCCCAAAAGCTAGAAATTAGAGGAAAGGGCTTTTGAGGGAGAGGGAACAACGTGAGCAAAAGCTTAGAGAAAGGAAAATGAGGGCTGCTCCTGGAAATTGTTTAGTCATCTAATGGAGCTAGAAGGTAGGTTTTATGATTGTATGGTGGGAGATAAAACTGAGAAAGAGGGGCCAGTCAGGAAGACCTTGAATGCCATTCTGAATTTATTCTATAACTGTGGAGAGTTGCCAGAAATATATGAAAAGGAAAAACACATGATTAGACCTGTATTTTATTTTATTTTATTTTATTTTAAGATTTTCATCTATTTATTTGACAGACAGAAATCACAAGTAGGCAGAGAGAGAGACTGGAGGAAGCAGGTTCCCCGCCAAGCAGAGAGCCCGATGAGGGGCTTGATCCCAGGACCCTGGGATCATGACCTGAGCCGAAGGCAGAGGCTTTAACCCACTGAGCCACCCAAGCGTCCCTAGACCTGTATTTTAGAAACAATTATCTGGCATTGGTATGTAGAATGGTTTATAAGATAAGAAACTGGAGACAAGGAGATAAATTAGGGCAACACTTTCAAAAGCCATTCTCTTATTGGAGAATAAGTACTTTGGCTCCACCTGACTGCCAGTTACAGAAACCTGACCTAGTACAGATACCCAAAATAGTCCAGAAAAGGAAAAGTTAGAAAGGTGGGCCAAGGCAAAAGTCTGCTAAGAAAAACCAAAATAAACATAGTGCAAAGGTTTAAAGTCCCTGTTAGATTTGCCTTATAGATCCAAGAGTTTTCAAGTTACAGTCAGGATCATAACTGGATGTCTTACAGGAGGAAGGAAAATCAATGGTAAACAACCTGGAGGCATCCATAACTTAACTTACTGGTTGGTGGATAGGAGATGCATAATTGAGTTGGGCTTTTTCACAATACACAAGGCAATAAATAAAATATTTTAGTGATAGACATGCAATAATAAGACTATCATTTAGAAGAGTAGAAGAAGGAATGAAAAGATAGGAACAGACTTCACAGATCATATTTGTAGGATCTAATGACCTGATATAGGAAATAAGGGAATGGGAAAAGTAGAAGATAATTCTGAGGTTTCAAACCTGAGTTACAAGGAGAGTGATAATTTTGCAATGCAGATTAGGAATCAAAGTGGAGTAATATATTTTGAAAAATATGATGCTGAGTTATGTATGAAAGATGCCACATTTTAGGGGCACCTGGGTGGCTCAGTGAGTTGGGCCTCTGCCTTCAGCTCAGGTCATGGTCTCAGGGTCCTGGGATGGAGCCCTGCATCCTGCTCTCTGCTCAGTGGGGTGCCTGCTCCCACCCCCCGCCTCCGGCTGCCTCTCTGCCTACTTGTGATCTCTGTCTGTGAAATAAATAAATAAAATCTTTTAAAAAAAGATGCCACATTTTAGGTGCCTGCCAAATATGCAATGAAGACATCATTAAGGATTAAGTCTTGTGTTTCTGAAAAAGTTTGACAATGGATGATTTAGTCATTTATATAGCAATATTAGTTGAAGATATAGTAGGTGGGATCACCAAGGAAGAGAGTGGGGAGGGTTATGAAAACCAAAGAAAGAAGTTTATTGAAAGCTCGTTTTAAGTGTGGACAAGGGAAAAGTAGTCATCCAAGGATATAGCTTAGCAGTTTATTACTAATGGTAGGTTCTGAGATTTCAGTTCAGTGTGACAGGGTTGGTGATGATGCCATCATACTAGAATGCAGATTGGGAATCTGAAAGGAGAAATATTTTTTATGCAGGATGGCTGGATGCTAAGAAAAAATATCGGACAGGTAGGATGGGATCCAGGAAAGTGCAGTAACACAGAGACCATTCATTAATTTTGAAGACATGGTAGCCAGCAGAAATATCAGAAAGGATGAGGTCTTTGGTGACATTAAAGACAAATCAGGAAACCAATGAGCAGATTTCTTTTTGGAAACCAATGAGCAGATTTCTTTTTGGAAAGACTATAGATACATTAAAATAAAGCTGACATTGGTCAGAACTCCACTTCTGAGATTGCTTTCAGAAACAGGTCACCAGCCAAACAAGAAAACCAGTCTAGTTTTTTCATAGAGCGTACTTGCTCTTTTTTTTTTTTTAAGATTTTATTTATTTATTTGACAGAGATCACAAGTAGGCAGAGAGGCAGGCATAGAGAGAGAGGGAAGCAGGTTCCCTGCTGAGCAGAGAGCCCAATGTGGGGCTCGATCCCAGGACCCTGGGATCATGACCTGAGCTGAATGAAGGCAGAGGCTTTAACCCACTAAACCACCAGGTGCCCCGAGAGTACTTGCTCTTGACATGTACATGTGTCTCTGCCATCTTCTTTCTCTCTTTTACTTGTCTTTCTTCTTTCTCCTCTCCTTTCCTAGTTCATTATCCTTCCCATTCTGCCAGATGTAGTAACCCTTCAGTCCCTGTTCCATGTAAGTCTCTGCTGATATTGACCTGTGACCAGATATAGAGTAGAGGGTCTATATAAGGTCTGAGACTAAGTACAAGGTGCCAGTTGAAACTAAGAACTATGGGGAGCAGTACTCAGAATGTATCAGAAAGTAGACTGACTTCCATAATTTTATTTGTGTGCTAGAAGCCTACCCTAAATGTGAGAGGTTTATGACCTGAAAATTACAGTAAGTTAAAGATTGCTTAGGTATGCCCTTATATACTAAAAAGCATACATAAACCACACAACTAGATAACACATAGATAAATCTTTTATTTATCATGTTAATGTATACATATAGAAACTGTCCATATTAATAATGACACACACACAGAAAATGAGTATGGGGGCGCCTGGGTGGCTCAGTGGGTTAAAGCCTCTGCCTTCGGCTCAGGTCATGATCCCAGCGTCCTGGGATAGAGCTCTGCATCGGGCTCTCTGCTCAGCAAGGAGCCTGCTTCCTCCTCTCTCTCTGCATGCCTTTCTGCCTACTTGTGATCTCAGTCTGTCAAATAAATAAATAAAATCTTAAAAAAAAAAAAAGAAAATGAGTATGAATATGAATGTTTCTCACATTTATTTTGGTTATTCAGGAGTAAATTACATTCACTCTCTAAATTTATTCTTCCTCACTGTTACTTCTAAAATGCTGAACTAGCTTAATTTGGACAGTGAACTACTCTTTGGAAATACGTTTCAAGAGCTCTGTGTTTCAGGTAGCTCTAAATCCTGCATCTTTTTTTTTTTTTAAGATTTTATTTATTTATTTGACATAGAGAGCGAGATCACAAGTAGGCAGAGGCAGGCAGAGAGAGAGGGGGAAGCAGGCTCCCCGCCAAGCAGAGAGCCTGATGTGGGGCTCGATCCCAGGACCCTGAGATCATGACCTGAGCCGAAGGCAGAGGCTTTAACCCACTGAGCCACCCAGGCGCCCCTAAATCCTGCATCTTGATTCTGAGTTCTTACCCCTAAAGAGCACAGTGCATTTCTACCTTTAGGGTAACCCAAGATCATTGGCTCTAGTTTAAAGACTTGACCCTGGATAATTATGGCAAATCAGGATCCGTAGCCACACCTGCCAGCTTTGCACATCAACGCAATTCACAAAAAAGGGCTTAGAGGACAAGTTGGGAGATAGACCGGTGATTAATATAAACAGTGTTGAGCTAGAACAGTGGTTCTTAAAGTATTGTCCCCAGACCAATAACATCAGCATCACCTGGAAACTTCTTAGTACTAAAAATTCTCAAGTAGCAATTCACACCTACTGGATCAGAAACTCTGGGTTTGCAATCCAGCAATCTGTGTTTTAACAAGCCCTCTAAGTGATTTTGATGCATGCAAAAGTTTGAGAACCACTGAGGTAGAATAAAATAAGTCATGAGCAGGAGGGTTATAAGACAGAGGAAAGAGGAAAACAAGGCACCCGCAAGGGAAATGGCATTGAATGAAGGAGAGGAATACTGAAGGAGGAGTACATTGAATTGTATCACTCCAACTGCCTTCTCAAGAACAACTCGTCCATTCAGATATTTTAAAAGTGCTAAACTACATATTTTAAATGTAGCAAGAAATGGAATGGAATGGTAAACCAGAAGTTGACTGAAGGGCAAGAACAGAGTCAGGGGTAAATGGCATATGAGATGGATCAAATCCAAACCAGCAGAAGCTATCAGGAGTGGAACAAAACACAACAGTGGTAAATGAACAAAAAGGTAAATTGGTTGCTTCTGATGGTTTAAGGAAACTCTGATGCCCTATCACTCAGTACTGTGCTACCAGAGAGAACAAGTAGCTCCAAGGCTGGGAATGGGGTCAAGGGAAGGGGATATATTTATGTTCCAAAATTATCTGAGTGGGTGCTTCAAAGAACCAAGACATTTAATGTAATCCAGGCCCTTGATATTTCAGCAGGGAGTATGGTTTACAAAACTGCTTTATTCCACATTCACAACTCTCAACTGTGCATAGAATTTCTAATGCCAACATAAATCAATCGGTCTATGAGGAAGTAGATATATTTAAATCCAAACAAGATGGTTTGTGAACTGGCCTTTGTCATATTTTATATACACTCTGCTAGGGGCCTTTATGGTTGTTAGTAACACAAAGCCTTTAAGGAGAGGAAACTAGGAATGGTGGAGACCCAAATATTTGGGGTCAAGGACCTGGGAGAACTCTCTGCTGAGCCTCCCTGCTCTCTCTTTCTGCCTGCCTCTCTGCTTCTTGTGATCTCTCTATCAAATAAATAAACAAAATCTTAAAAAAAAATAAATAAAATCTTAAAAAAAAGAAATAGTACAAGGTATATTGATTCCATTTTCAAAATATTCTTGGGAATACAAAATAATCTGTAGTGACAAAAAGGAACCAATAGGTACCTGGGCATCAGGGGAGACTGAATGTAGGGGCAAGAAGATGGGATTAGAGAGGGACTAAGGAATCTTCTGAGGCTGAAGTATTTGTTAATTATCTTGATTTTGGTGATGGTTTCACAGTATATGAACATGTCATAGGTCTCAAATTGTACTTTTAAATATATACAATTTATTTTATATCAGTGATGCCTTAATAGAGCTGTTAAAATATGTCATGAAGAAATGCCTTGTAGAAATAAAAAAAATTGCCGAAGTATTTTCCAGATAAGTTGTATCACATTGCCAGCAGCAATATATTAGAATTCCAGTAGTCCTACATCCTTGGCATCCTTTAGCCATTCTAATGAGCGTGTGGTAGTAGTTGAAGGTTTTAATCTGTATTTCCCTAGCAATAAATGATGAGCATTTTTTCACAAGTTTGTTTCCTATCCAAATATCTTTTGGGAAGTGTCTGCTCAAATATTTACTTTTAATTGGGTTGATAGTTTTCTCACTTTTGAGTTTTGAGATTCTTCTTGTATTCTGAATGCAAGTCCTTTATCAAATACATGCTTTGCAAATATCTTTCCCAGTCTGTGATTTGTTTTCTCATTGTCCTAGCAGTGTCTTTTGAAAAGCAAAGGTTTTTAATTTTACTGAAATTCAGTTTACTGATTTTTATTTTATAGACTATACATGGTATAGCATCTAAGAAATCTTTTCCTAACCCAGGTTCACAAAATTTTTCTCCTATGTTTTCTTCTTGTATAGTTTTAGGTGTTACATTTAGGTCTGTGATCTCCTTTAACTTAAATTTTGCAATGATAAAAGCTATGGATTGAAAATCAGGGTTTTTGTTCATTTGTCTTTGTGATTTGATAGCTGATTGCTCCACTCCAAATAAATGAAAAAAAAAAACCTTCTATGCACCTTGTACTTTTCTCCATCCTTTGTAAAAAGTCAGTTGCCCATATATACATGGGTTTATTTCTGGACTATTTATATCTTGTTTTATTCATCTATTTGTCCATCACAGGTCAATACTATGCTGGTTTGTTTCTTTGTTTTGTTTGTTTACTCTTTAGTGATTAGGAAAAATTTATTTATTCTGCACACACCAAAAAGACAGTTTGCAAACTGGGAGCATTCAAACCAAAACATGGAATGAAACCAAAACATGGAATGAGGTTCGGGGGACAGGTATATTGTTATAAAGCAGCTTATATAGTGAGAAAGGAGTGACTGTTTTTCATAGTGATTGGTTTTAATAGACTTGATCAGTGGTTGTCTCATATGAATCTTAGGAAACAGTCCCAGTTTTGCTTATGATTTCCAGAGGCATGGGAAAGAAATGACCTTTATCAAGTTATATTGCCAAAAAAAGCTAAATTAGGTTTTGCTTGTATGAGTAAACTAGTTTTATCTGCTCAGGCAATTTTCAAGCCTGGCCTCCATTTCTTTCTTAACATCTTTTAAGGACCTAACTGATAAAACCTGTCACTTGAAAGAGGAACACTTTGTAATAAATATTGTTGTGGCTTGGTATTAACAACTTTTTTTTTTACTTTTAAAAAAAAATTTAAACTCAATTAATTAACATACAGTGTATTATAAGTTTCAGAGGTAGTTTAGTGATTTGCCATTGCATATAACACCCAGTGTTCATTCCATCAAGTGCCCTCCTTAATACCTGTCACAGTTACCCCATTCCCAACCCACCTCCCTTCCAACAACTCTCAGTTTGCTTCCTGTAGTTAAGACTCTCCTACGATTTGTCTCCCTCTCTGATTTTATCTTAGCTTACTTTTCCCTCCCTTCCCCTATGTTCATCTATTTTGTTTCTTAAATTCCACATTTGTATGAAAGCATATGATATTTGTCTTTCTCTGACTTACTTCACTTACCAGAATATCATCTAGTTCCATCCAACTCATTGCAGATGGTACAATTTCTTCTTTTTTTGATGGCTAAGTAACATTCCATTCTGTATATTACACCACATCTTTATCCATTTATCTGTCAGTGGACATCTGGTCTCTGTTCATACTTTGGTTATTGTGGACATTGCTGTGATAAACATTGGGGTGCATGTGCCCCTTCAAATCACTATGTTTGTATCCTTTGGATAAATACCTAATAGTGCAATTGCTGGGTGGTAAGGTACCTTTATTTTTACCTTTTTGAGGAAACTCTATACTGTTTGCCAGAGTGTATGCACCAGCTTGCATTCCCACCAACAGTGTAAGAGGGGCCTTCTTTCTCCACAACCTTGCCAACATCTGTTCTTTCCTGACTTGTTAATTTTAGCCATTCTGAATGGTGTGAGGTGGTATCTCATTGTGGTTTTGATTTGTATTTCCCTGATGCTGAGTGATGCTGAGCATTTTTTCATTTATCTATTGGCCATTTGTATGTCTTTTTAGAGAAATGTCTGTTCATGGCTTCTGCCCATTTCTTGGATGGATTATTTGAGTGTTGAATTTGGTAAGTTCTTTAGAGATTTTGGATAATAGCCCTTTACATGATAAGACATTTGTAAATATCCTCTCCCATTCCATAGGTTGCCTTTTAGTTTTGTTGATTCCTTTGCTGTATAAAAGCTTTTTTATGTTGATGAAGTACCAGAAGTTATTTTTTGCATTTATATCTCTTGCCTTTGAAGGTGTGTCTAGGAGAAGTTGTTCCAGCCGAAGTCAAAGAGTTTGTTTCCTGTGTTCTCCTGCAGGATTTTAATGGATTCCTGTCTCGTATTTAGGTCTTTCATCCATTTTGAATTTATTTTATGTATAGTGTAATAAAATAGTCCAGGTTCATTTTCTGCATGTGGCTGTCCAATTTTCCCAACACCATTTGTTGAAGACACTGCCTTTTTTCTGTTGGATATTCTTTCCTGCTTTGTCCAAGATTAGTTGACCATAGCATTGAAGGTCTGTTTCTGATTCTCTATTCTGTTCCTGTTATTATGTGCCTGTTTTTGCGTCACTACCATTCTATCTTAATGATTAGAGTTTCGTAATGGAGCTTGAAGTCTGGAATTGTGATGCCACCAACTTTTCTTTTCTTTTTGCACCAGCTTTTCTTTTCTTTTTCAACCTGCCTTTAGTTATTTGGGATCTTCTCTGGTTCCATGCAAATTTTAGGCTGATTTGTTCCAACTCTGTGAAAAATATTCAAGGTATTTTAAAGGGGATTGCATTGAATATGTAGATTGATTTAGGTTACACAGACATTTTAACAGTATTTTTCTTCTAATCCATGAGGATGGGATATTTTTCCATTTCTTTGTGTCTTCCTCAATTTCTTTCATAAATGTTCTATAGTTTTCAGAGTACAGATTTTTTACCTCTTTTGTTAGGTTTATTCCTAGTTATTTTATGGCTTTTGGTATAATTCTAAATGGAATCAATTCCTTGATTGTCTTCTCTTCTCTCTTTCTCTTTCTTCTGTCTCATTGTTAGTGTATACAAATGCAGCTGACTTCTCTGCGTTGCTTTTATGTCATGCCACATTGCTGAATTCCTGTATGAGTTCTAGCAGTTTTGAAGTAGAGTCTTTTGAGTTTTCAATATAGAGTATCATATCATCTGCAAAGAGTAAAAGTTTTACTTCTTTGCTGACTTAGATGTCTTTTATTTCTTTTTGTTGTCTGATTGCTGAGGCTAAAACTTCCAGTACTATGTTGAACATAGTGTGGTGAGAATGAACATCACTGTCATGTATGTTCCTGATCTTAGGGGAAAAGTCGATTTTTCCCCCATCAGGATGATATTCAATGTGGGTTTTTCATATATGGCTTTTATGACATTGTGTTATGTTCCCACTGTCCCAACACTGCAGAGAGTTTTAATCAAGAAAGGATGCTGTATCTTGTCAAATGCTTTTTCTATATCTATTGAGAGGATGACATGGTTCTTGTCCTTTTATTAATGTGGTCTATCACATTGATCAATTTGTGAATGTTAAACTGCCCTTACAGCC
Source organism: Mustela erminea (assembly GCF_009829155.1). Classification (NCBI taxonomy): domain Eukaryota; kingdom Metazoa; phylum Chordata; class Mammalia; order Carnivora; family Mustelidae; genus Mustela; species Mustela erminea. The sequence continues at coordinate 77,429,855 of NC_045635.1, read as the reverse complement.
CAGGAATAAATCCTACTTGGTCATGGTGAATAATCGTTTTAATGTACTGTTGGATCCTATTTATGGGCTAGTATCTTGGTGAGTATTTTGGCATCCATGTTCACCAGGGATATTGGTCTATAAGTCTCCTTTTTGATGGGGTCTTTGTCTGGTTTTGGGATCAAGGTAATGATGGCCTCACAGAAAAAGTTTAGAAGTTTTCCTTCTATTTCTATTTTTTGAAACAGTTTCAGAAGAATAGGTATTGATCCTTCTTTAAATGTTTGGTAGAATTCTGCTGGGAGGACATCTGGGCCTGGACTCTTTTTTGTTGGGAGATTTTTTATTAACTGCTTCAATTTCTTTGCTGATTATGGGTCTGTCCATGTTTTCTATTCCTGTTTTAGTTTTGAAAGTTTAAATGTTTCTAGAAATGCATCCATTTTTTCCAGATTGCCTAATTCTTTGGCATATAACTGCTCATCATATGCTCTTATACTTGTTTGTATTTCTTCAGTGTTGGTTGTAATATCTCATCTTTCATTCATGATTTTATTTATTTGGGTCCTTTCCCTTTTTGATAAGACTGGCTAGGGGTTTATTGATCTTATTAAGTCTTTCAGAGAAACTGCTCCTAATTTCACTGATCTGTTCTAATGATCTCCTGATATCTCTTTCATTGATTTCTGCTCTAATTCTTACTATTTCTCTTTTCCTACTGGATTTAGGCTTTATTTGCTCTTCTTTTTCCGGCTCTTTTAGGTGTAAGATTAGGTTGTGTATTTGAGACTTTTCTTGTTTCCTGAAAAAGGCTTATATTGGTACATAGTTCCCTCTTAGAACTGACTGCCTTTGCTGCATCCCAAAGGTTCTGAACTATCATATTTTCATTTTCATTTTTTTCCATGAATTTTTAAAATTCTTCTTTAATTTCCTGGTTGACCCATTCATTCCTTATTAGGATATTTTTTAACCTCCATGTATTTATGTTCTTTCTAAATTTTCTCTTGTGATTGGGTTCAAGTTTCAAAGCATTGTGTTCAGAAAATATGCAGAGAATAACCGCAGTCTTTTGGTATCGGTTGAGACCTGATTTGTGACCCAATATGTGATCTATTCTGGAGAATGTTCCATGTGAACTAGAGAAGAATGTGTATTCTGTTCCTTTAGGGTGGAATGCTCTGAATAGATCTGTGATGTCCATCTGATCCAGTGTGTCATTTAAAACCCTTGTTTCCTTATTGATCTTCTTCGTAAAATATCTGTCCGTTGGTGTGAGTGAGGTGTTAAATTACCCTCCTATGATTTGTATTATCAATGTGTTTCTTTAATTTTGTTATTGATTGGTTTATATAATTGGCTATTTACCAGTTAGGGGCATAGACATTTACAACTGTTAGATTTTTTTTGAGTTGACCCTTTTATTATGATAAAATGTCCTTCCTTATCTCTTATTACAGTCTTTCGTTTAAAATCTAGTTTGTCTGGGGGGGAGGAGTCAAGATGGCAGAGAAGTAGCAGCCTAAGACTACTTCAGATAGCAGGAGATCAGCTAGATAGCTTATCTGAAGATTGCAAACACCTGCAAATCCATCGGCAGATTGAAGAGAACAAGAACAGCAATTCTAGAAACAGAAAAACAACCACTTTCTGAAAGGTAGGACTGGCGGAGAACTGAATTCAAAGTGACGAGAAGATAGACCCCAGGGGGAGGGGCTAGCACTCGGCAAGCAGTGGAGCAACGGAGCACAAAATCAGGACTTTTAAAAGTCTGTTCCGCTGAGGGACATCACTCCAGAGGCTAAACCAGGGTGAAGCCCATGCGGGATCAGAGTGGCCTCAGGTCCCGCAGGGTCACAGAAGGATCGGGGGTGTCTGAGTGTCGCAGAGCTTACAGTTATTAGAATGGGGAAGCAGGCTACAGAGACAGAGCCAATAGTGAGCTCACAGCTCGGGGTTACCTTGAACCGGTTGCAGACTCGGTGAGCTCGGAGCGCGGCCAGAAGTCAGGCAGACGGGAGTTACTGGGCGCTGTTCTCTGAGGGTGCACTGAGGAGAGGGGCCCCGGGCTCTCGGCTCTTCGGGGCTGGAGACCAGGAGACCGCCACTTGTATTCCCGTCCTCCGGAACTCTACGGAAAGCGCTCAGGGAACAGAAACTCCTGAAAGCAAACCCGAGCGGATAACTCAGCCCAGCCCCTGGTAAGGGCAGTGCAATTCCGCCTGGGGCAAAGATACTTGAGAATCACTACAACAGGCCCCTCCCCAGAAGATCAATAAGAAATCCAGCCAAGACCAAGTTCACCTACCAAGGAGTGCAGTTTCAATACCAAGGAGAGCAGCAGAATTCCAGAGGAAGAGAAAACAAAGCACGGAACTCATGGCTTTCTCCCTAAGATCCTTTAGTCTTGCAGTTAATTTAATTTTTTTTCTTTTTCATTTTTTTTCTCTTCTGCTAAAATTTTTTTACCTTTTACCCTTTTCTTTTTTAAAATTTTTTAACTAGTTTATCTAATATAGATTTTTTTCTTTTTTATATTTTCTTTATTCATTTTCTTTTTTAAATTCTTTTTTCTTTTTTATTCCTTCTTTCTTTCTGAACCTCTTTTTATCCCCTTTCTCCCCCCTCTTGATTTGGGATCTCTTCTGATTTCGTTAAAGCATATTTTCCTGGGGTTGTTGCCACCCTTGTAGTATTTTACTTGCTCCTTCATATACTCTTATCTGGACAAAATGACAAGGCAGAAAAAATCACCACAAAGGAAAGAACAAGAGGCAGTACCGAAGGCTAGGGACCTAATCAATACAGACATTGGTAATATGTCAGAAATAGAATCTAGAATGACAATTCTCAAGGATCTAGCTGGGCTCAAAAAAGGCATGGAAGATATTAGAGAAACCCTCTTGGGAGATATAAAAGCCCTTTCTGGAGAAATAAAAGAACTAAAATCTAACCAAGTTGAAATCAAAAAAGCTATTAATGAGGTGCAATAAAAAATGGAGGCTCTCACTGCTAGAATAAATGAGGCAGAAGAAAGAATTAGTGATATAGAAGACCAAATGACAGAGAAGAAAGAAGCTGAGCAAAAGAGGGACAAACAGCTACTGGACCACGAGGGGAGAATTCGAGAGATAAGTGACACCATAAGACGAAACAACATTAGAATAATTGGGATTCCAGAAGAAGAAGAAAGAAGAGGGGAGCAGAAGTTATACTGGAGAGAATTATTGGGGAGAATTTCCCCAATATGACGATGGAAACAAGCAGCAAAATTGAGGGGGTGCAGAGAACGCCCCTCAAAATCAATAAGAATAGGTCCACACCCTGTCACCTAATAGTAAAATTTACGAGTCTTAGTGACAAAGAGAAAATCCTGAAAGCAGCCTGGGAAAAGAAGTCTGTAACATACAATCGTAAAAATATTAGATTGGCAGCAGACTTATCCACAGAGACCTGGAAGGCAAGAAAGAGCCGGCATGATATATTCAGAGCACTAAACGAGAAAAACATGCAGCCAAGAATACTATATCCAGCTAAGCTGACATTGAAAATAGAAGGAGAGATTAAAAGCTTCCAGGGCAAACAAAAACTGAAAGAATTTACAAACACCAAACCAGCTCTATAGGAAATATTGAAAGGGGTCCTCTAAGCAAAGAGAGAGCCTACAAGTGGTAGATCAGAAAGGAACAGAGACAATATACAGGAACAGTCACCTTACAGGCAATACAATGGCACTAAATTCATATCTCTCAATAGTTACCCTGAATGTTAATGGGCTAAATGCCCCAATCAAAAGACACAGGGTATCAGAATGGATAAAAAAACAAAACCCATCTATATGTTGCCTCCAGGAAACTCATTTTAAGTCCGAAGACACCTCCAGATTTAAAGTAAGGGGGTGGAAAAGAATTTACCGTGCTAATGGACATCAGAAGAAAGCAGGAGTGGCAATACTTATATCAGATAAATTAGATTTTAAGCCAAAGACTTTAATAAGAGATGAGAAAGGACACTATATCATACTCAAAGGATCTGTCCAACAAGAGGATCTAACAATTTTTAATATCTATGCCCCAACGTGGGAGCAGCCAACTATATAAACCAATTAATAACAAAATCAAAGAAACACATCAACAATAATACAATAATAGTAGGGGACTTTAACACTCCCCTCTCTGAAATGGACAGATCATCCAAGCAAAAGATCCACAAGGAAATAAAGGCCTTAAATGACACACTGGACCAGATGGACATCACAGATGTATTCAGAACATCTCATCCCAAAGCAACAGCATACACATTCTTCTCTAGTGCACATGGAACATTCTCCAGAATAGATCACATCCTCGGTCCTAAATCAGGACTCAACTGGTATCAAAAGATGGGATCATTCCCTGCATATTTTCAGACTACAATGCTCTGAAGCTAGAACTCAACTACAAGATGAAGTTTGGAAAGAACCCAAATACATGGAGACTAAACAGCATCCTTCTAAAGGATGAATGGGTCAACCAGGAAATTAAAGAAGAATTGAAAAATATCATGGAAACAAATGATAATGAAAACACAATGGTTCAAAATCTGTGGGACACAACAAAGGCAGTCCTGAGAGGAAAATATATAGCGGTACAAGCCTTTCTCAAGAAACAAGAAAGGTCTCAGGTACACAACCTAACCCTACACCTAAAGGAGCTGGAGAAAGAACAAGAAAGAAACCCTAAACTCTGCAGGAGAAGAGAAATCATAAAGATCAGAGCAGAAATCAATGAAATAGAAACCAAAAAAAAAAAAAAATAGAACAAATCAACGAAACTAGGAGCTGGTTCTTTGAAAGAATTAATAAAATTGATAAACCCCTGGCCAGACTTATCAAAAAGAAAAGAGAAAGGACCCAAATAAATAAAATCATGAATGAAAGAGGAGAGATCACAACTAACACCAAAGAAATACAAACAATTATAAGAGCATACTATGAGCAACTCTATGCCAACAAGTTTGACAATCTGGAAGAAACGGATGCATTCCTAGAAACATATTAACTACCACAACTGAACCAGGAAGAAATAGAAAGCCTGAACAGACCCATTACCAATAAGGAGATTGAACCAGTCATTAAAAACCTCCAAACAGGGCGCCTGGGTGGCTCAGTGGGTTAAGACGCTGCCTTTGGTTCAGGTCATGATCTCAGGGTCCTGGAATCGAGTCCCGCATCGGGCTCCCTGCTCAGCAGGGGGCCTGCTTCCCTTTCTCTCTCTCTGCCAGCCTCTCTGCCTACTTGTGATCTCTGTCTGTCAAATACATAAATAAAATCTTAAAAAAAAAAAATCTCCAAGCAAACAAAAGCCCAGGTCCAGATGGCTTTCCGGGGGAATTCTACCCAACATTTTTTTTTTTTTTTGATAGACAGAGATCACAAGTAGGCAGAGAAGCAGGCAGAGAGAGAGGGGGAAGCAGGCTCCCCGCCGAGCAGAGAGCCTGATGCGGGGCTCAATCCCAGACCCCGAGATCATGACCCTAGCTGAACGTAGAGGCCCAAACCACTGAGCCACCCAGGCGCCCCTTAACAAAACATTTAAGGAAAAACTAATTCCTATTCTCCTGAAACTGTTCCAAAAAATAGAAATGGAAGGAAAACTTCCAAACTCATTTTATGAGGCCAGCATCATCTTGATCCCAAAACCAGACAAGGATCCCATCAAAAAAGAGAGCTATAGACCAATATCCTTGATGAACACAGATGCGAAAATTCTCATCAAAATACTAGCCAATAGGATTCAACAGTACATTAAAAGGATTATTCACCATGACCAAGTGGATTTATTCCAGGGCTGCAAGGTTGGCTCAACATCCGCAAATCAATCAATGTGATACAACACATCAATAAAAGAAAGAACAAGAACCATAGGATACTCTCAATAGATGCTGACAAAGCATTTGACAAAGTGCAGCATACCTTCCTGATCAAAACTCTTCAAAGTGTAGGGATAGAGGGCACATACATCAATATTATCAAAGCTATTTTTGAAAAACCCACTGCAGATATCATTCTCAATGGAGAAAAACTGAAAGCTTTTCCACTAAGGTCAGGAACACAGCAGGGATGTTCATTATCACCACTGCTTTTCAACATAGTACTAGAAGTCCTAGCCTCAGCAATCAGACAACAAAAGTTAATTAATTGCATCCAAATCAGCAAAGAAGAAGTCAAACTATCACTCTTCGCAGATGATATGATACTATATGTGGAAAACCCAAAAGACTCCACTCCAAAACTGCTAGAACATGTACAGGAATTCAGTAAAGTGTCAGGATATAAAATCAATGCACATAAATCAGTTGCATTTCTCTACACCAACAACAAGACAGAAGAAAGAGAAATTAAGGAGTCAATCCCATTGACAGTTGCACCCCAAACCATAAGATATCTAGGAATAAACCTAACCAAAGAGGCTAAGAATCTATACTCAGAAAACTATAAAGTACTCATGAAAGAAATTGAGGAAGACACAAAGAAATGGAAAAATGTTCCATGCTCCTGGATTGGAAGAATAAATATTGTGAAAATGTCTATGCTACCTAAAGCAATCTACACATTTAATGCAATTCCTATCAAAGTACCATCCATCTTCTTCAAAGAAATGGAACAAATAATCCTAAAATTTATATGGAACCAGAAAAGACCTCGAATAGCCAAAGGGATATTGAAAAAGCCAAAGTTGGTGGCATCACAATTCTGGACTTCAAGCTCTATTACAAAGCTGTCATCATCAAGACAGCATGGTACTGGCACAAAAACAGACACATAGATCAATGGAACAGAATAGAGAGCCCAGAAATAGACCCTCAACTCTATGGTCATCTAATCTTCGACAAAGTAGGAAAGAATGTCCAATGGAAAAAAGACAGCCTCTTCAATAAATGGTGTTGGGAAAATTGGACAGCCACATGCAGAAAAATGAAAATGGACCATTTCCTTACACCACACACGAAAATAGACTCAAAATGGATGAAGGACCTCAATGTGAGAAAGGAATCCATCAAAATCCTTGAGGAGAACACAGGCAGCAACCTCTTTGACCTCAGCCGCAGCAACATCTTCCTAGGAACATTGCCAAAGGCAAGGGAAGCAAGGGCAAAAATGAACTATTGGGATTTCATCAAGATCAAAAGCTTTTGCACAGCAAAGGAAACAGTTAACCAAACCAAAAGACAACTGACCCAATGGGAGAAGATATTTGCAAAAGACATATCAGATAAAGGACTAGTGTCTAAAATCTATAAAGAACTTAGCAAACTCAACAGCCAAAGAACAAATAATCCAATCAAGAAATGGACAGAGGACATGAACAGACATTTCTGCAAAGAAGATATCCAGATGGCCAACAGACACATGAAAAAGTGCTCCATATCACTCGGCATCAGGGAAATACAAATCAAAACCACAATGAGATATCACCTCACACCAGTCAGAATGGCTAAAGTTAACAAGTCAGGAAATGACAGATGCTGACAAGGATGTGGAGAAAGGGGAACCCTCCTACACTGTTGGTGGGAATGCAAGCTGGTGCAACCACTCTGGGAAACAACATGGAGGTTCCTCAAAATGTTGAAAATAGAACTACCCTATGACCCAGCAATTGCACTACTGGGTATCTACCCTAAAGATACAAACGTAGTGATCGGAAGGGGCATGTGCACCCAAATGTTTATAGCAGCAACGTTCACAATAGTCGAACTATGGAAAGAACCTAGATGTCCATCAACAGATGAATGGATCAAGAAGATGTGGTATATATACACAATGGAATACTATGCAGCCATCAAAATAAATGAAATCTTGACATTTGTGACAACATGGATGGAACTAGGGTGTATCATGCTTAGCGAGATTAGTGAAGTGGAGAAAGACAACTATCATATGATCTCCCTGATATGAGGAAGTGTTGATGCAACATGGGGGCTTAAGAGGGTAGGAGAAGAATAAATAATACAAGAAGGGATTGGGAGGGAGACAAACCATAAGTGACTCTTAATCTCAGAAAATAGACTGAGGGTTGCTGAGGAGAGGGGGGTTGGGCATTGGGGAGGGTATGTGCTTTGGTGAGTGCTGTGAAGTGTGTAAACCTGGTGATTCACAGACCTATACCCCTGGGGATAAAAATATATTATATGTTTATAAAAAATAAAAAATAAAA